>NW_019211460.1:24131121-24520182 GCF_002443255.2 Varroa destructor
ATATATATACAGATAACATGTAGCGTTTTTGCGGTATTGTACACACAGAAAAAAGGTGCAACCCTCCTTGTGTACAGAGTGATTATCGTCGACAGGACCTAGGACATACGTCAACATTGAGGTTTACCACGGTTTATTCTTATTTCCTATGGAACGATGTTCCGTCGACCTGTATCAGCCAGTAGTACAGATTACTTTTCTAGCGTGTAGTTCGATAGATACCTCGTAAATATTCGTAATCTACTTAGATTTAAAAGTTCAGATCATATCTACTCACTCTGTGATGATTCCGCGTCAGAGAAATTTTGAAAAATGCACGTGCCACTTTATTGAGATTGGTTACATTTGTTATCGTCGCTGTTAGTAACTCCTACTTTCAGCTGTTCGAACGACTTAACAAATGCCCCGGGCATAATAAAACTTCGGCTTGTTCGGCATTCAAATTACACATGTTGTAAACAAAATCCGTGATAATCTTCAGTGCTTCTAGCGTCTTTCAAGTCTTATTAGCTTATTATTTATTAGCTAACGAGCATATCATTCGAACCCTCGTCAACTATCCTCCACGTAGACGGCTTGTTTGAGCCCTTTCAATACAAGCTTTTTTGTATCGTCAAGTTAAATATGCAAACACAAAGTTACACTTACCCTTTAAATCTAAGTGAAATTGCGTAGTCATTATGTCCGCATGGGCTTTCAGCGTGCCATGCACATATGTAACCCGCAGAACTGCGTACGATCGCCAGCGTCCTATGTAAGCGACTCATTCAGATGATCTAGATGATTCGAAACTTAAACATATCCCTTCTCTTTAATCGATTCGTTCGTCAACTGAGTGCTACATTTGCGTAATCTCATTCCAATCAAGTTACTTAACTTGCTTGTTGATGGATATACGTTACCGTGACAACACACTAACTAATGTGGTTGCCTATCATTAAACCTTAAGACACATGCTTCTTTACGTTTAATTCCGTATGTGGACATACTTTGTATCAGCAGGCCCTAGTTACAACAAGTAATGCCTATCTAGGCCCAGCAAGCGGATTTTGAAGGAAAAACATTGGTTGATCTTAGATAGGGTATAACAGAATTCGTAAACTAACCAACAGCGTAACGACCTTGATTTTCGGACCGGTGAACAAGACGTATTCAGAAACTTTCGTATTCAGACGTACCTAACAAACGTTGAAGTATAACAATGAAAATAATTGTCGAACTTCATATGAAGTTTGTTTTTATTTTTGTTACGACATACGGAGACGCTATCCGTTGACGTAGACTATTACCGGGCTGCAGCAAATGCTCGGCTTCTGATCGTCTATCAAGTTTGAAACATGTTTACGTTGTTAAAATTAGCCACCCTTGGGTATTTATCTTACGCAACGAAGAATATCTTCCTTTCAATTCATACCACTATCATAGCTGACCTAATTCTGTTTACAAATCCTAGGTGCTTAGTGCCACCTGAAAGGGACTTTACCACATGCTCACAACACCGATTCCTCACGGCGATAATACAGCTATTCGGTCTTCCTTTCAGTAAGGAAGACTTGCTGAGATGTTTACAATTTCCGTCATCAAGGTTTGGATATCCGCCAACAGATGTTTCAACATAAAGATGCATTATAAATGAACGATTATAATATTATTACGTATATCTCGGATGTACTATGATGTAATTAAAATGCTATAGAGGTCGATGTTCTTTATTGCTTTTGAGTAGGGTCTGTTGACTGCGTACAATTTATTGCGCAATTCAAATTATGATTTACGTCTATCGTGCATAGTTCCTAGCGCCTTATGGCGTCCAAACCGATGGAATACAAAAAAGCAGCATGGAAAGTTTTTGGTATCTGACAGTGACCTGGCAGCTGTTCTGTTGCTACGACGGCTAATTACGAAATCGATATACTCACAGCTGCACCTTGACAGATCCTTTCTTTGCTCCTCACCTCTGACTCACCAAGGCACTAGCAGACGCAAATGTGGTGCCGGATATATATATCGACTAGTTCATCATACGGATTAATGAAATCATAGGCCCTAGTTACCAACCTGTTGCTCCGAAAATGTTTATTATGAATTTGAATAGAAGTGACTTGCACCGTGTGAACTAAACACGTTATACACTCGATCATTCGTCTACACGGGGACAGTATTGATCACTGACTTTGAAACTCAGGCTTCCTTTTGCGCTGCCGCGTACATAGCGATTTCATTGTAAACGTTTTCGTCAGCTCTCGCCTACAAAGACGCATACTCGCGATCACGGAAATGTATTAAGAAGCCTTCTTTTTTCTAGGGCACATCGAGCATATTTGTGTCAACCTAACAAGATGTCGTGTCCTAGCCCACAGCCAGATGGCTGCATTCGTCCTATACGGGTATGCTAGCCGAGCAAGAAAAATCATACCTACTATGACAAAAAATGATTATAGTGGCAAAACCAAGAACGCATTGCAACAGTATAAACGGCCCGTCGAATAGAAATTGGCAGGCCCACAATTACCCGAGGCAATCGATCAGTTCTTACCAAGACGGCCAAACTGTAAACGAACCTTTCGACAGGACTGATTTGTGAAATTATTTTCTGCGTAAACTGTATGAATTGCACATTGTAAAACCTAGTTCATTAGAGCTGTTTCTATGGAACGAATCCTGTATTTCGAAATAATTCTTCAAGTTAGCGCAAACTTAGGACTAGCAGCTAGTAAAGTTTGTTCATTCGTATAGTTGATGGGACTCAATTGCATTGCAAGACTTCATGAATTTCCAGATTCGTTCAACTGAGAGGCGTATTTACGTTGTCCACCTAAAACCTACAGCCTGGTGTCGTGAGGGGCTCCTAGCACCAGGCAGGTTGCAGTGCGACGCTTGCAGAAAACGTCATTCACAAGACATCGAGCTACGTTTTAAGCAAACAACGACCAATCAACTGAAACCTATCGGTCCAATGTAAAGTCTACCGCGTGTAAAAATTTCCTCTGGTTTGGCAGCATTTGGATGGCCCTCAGCGATCCGACGATGGGATAGACCTACTGGGTCATTGAAATCATCGCAGTTTGAGATACCCGTTACGGATCCTACAGCTAATCGAATTAGAGACAATTATAAATAACGACTTGTAATAATATGCGCTTAAATTCACTAAAGGTATATAGACATGCACATATATGCTGGACCATTAAGTATATCAAATGAACTATTCACCTTCCACCAACAACAATTTAACTCAATTTGGTACCTTTTTTTTTTTTTGGGACACGTAAACTTCTTTTGTCTTTTTCTACAACACGTTGATGCTTAATCAAATAAAAACCAGTTAGAGCAACATCATCGCCATCACTGGTACCGTCTTTCTCGTCACCATAACGATCGTCGGCTGTGGCATCAGGACAGGGATAGGAAAATGCAAAGCAAACACGCGGGTGCCGTAAGCGCTGCTCGGTTATTATCAAGTGCATTACCCACTGTTCCGCCTGTCGTTCTTTGTTGATCTTTCCAACGAGTCGTCGTCGTCGGTTTAGCGTCTTATTATTCTTATACAATTTCATTTAACTTAATTACATATATACATAGAAAGATGGAGGTAATAGCAATAACAACGAACGAATATAACAATGGAACGTGCTGCATTCGTTCGTAGCGCTTTTACAGATACTTAGCCTCGTTCAACAAAGAAATCGTGCTACCCGTAGTACTTCCCCAACTGCTGCTATTACTTCTGTTCGTGATTATGAGAAATTTAGCATCGATAGACAGAGAGAGAAAGAGAAAGAGAAAGGGGAGAGCGAAAGGGTTCGCCATTTGAAAATTTTCACTAGGTTCACCTGTTGCCTGTCGATAACTGGTCACCGGCTTTATTTATCTGATTACGGTCGTTGTGCTTCCGGGAAAAGGAAGTCGAAACGTTTCCCGATAAAACGCATTATTTCCGAGTGTAATAAAACAGATAACCATTTCATTGCCATCATACAAAAGACTGACAATGATGTCGTGAAATAACAGTTTTCGCTAACTGAAGTATGTTTTTGCTTAAGTTATTCAAAGTTGCTTCGACTGTAACTTGTAGATGTTTACGTTTGATGCGTGGGTGTCAATCTTAAAGCTGCCACAAAGCTACTTGCTATTGTTTAGTCGGTGTCTTAGTTTCACGTTTTCTTAACAAGTAGATCATCGAATATATTGATTAGCTGCGGACGAAAGAAGCGCGTACCTCTACAGTTTTACTCTATATAAATAAAAGCGGACGCGTTCTTTATAGGCAACAACTACTATTCTATGCCTGCGTCATGAAGCTGGCGTACAACGCTAACACTGCACATAGATGACTTGGTAACAAGTTTTAAACGTGCGGAAATTAGCTCTAAACTCACTCTACCCGACACTAAGCATAGAGGCCTATAAGGATTTGACAGGGCCCGTGAGTTCACTGCGGTATAGTCAGCCAGCCGGCCAGCCAAGTCTTGCATGTGCTAGAGATGTTATTTTTGGCGGTGATGTTTAACCATTATTGAGTTTTAATACATTTTCTGAGCTGCTCAGGAGTCCTTCTCAAAAAAAGTCCTGTTTCGTAGATTCCGCAAACGATTTTTTAATCGTAATTTCATGTCTAGTATCTGTAGCCGTAAACTCATTGAAAAGTAGCTCAAATACTCACAAACTTATTACAACGAAATTTACTTCAAAGCTGATAACAGGCTAAACGTCATAAAAATACAACGGTCTAAAACGGCCAATAAGTACTAAAGGCACAGATGAGCTTAGCAGGACAACCTAATTGATTATTGATATTTCGGTACCCAGTATAGCAAATTAATGTATGCCGACTGCGACAGACAGCCCAGAGAAATTGTCACAAATTTCAATGCACAACTTTGTGTATATGCCCGGTATTCAAAGAAATCTATGCACCGTCGAAAGTTCTAATGTCCGGAGCATAATCAATTTCAAATAAGCGGAGAGGAGCAAGACGAATTCTTAAGAAAATCTATTTTACAAAGTTTTATGGTATTATGTAAATGTCCGCCGAACGAGGATGATCCGGATCAAAAAAAAAGAACAGTCTCGCGTACGATAGGATGCTCGATTATTTGGAGTGATAAGGCTAAAATTCAATTGAGTGGCGCGTTTAATTCTACCTAGCGGGCAACGGTAAATCCGCGCTCTAGGCGGGTTACGCAAAAGTTTCAAGCAAAAAATTGATTGTATCATTCGTCTTTAACAAGACAGTGATTGGTGCCTATTACTTGAACCCACTGGAAAAATCTGCCCCACTACGCGCTCGAGACGAATTCAGTGAAGATGACAAATTTTATTTCCTACAGGATGAAGTACCTGCACGCTATCGTCATAATATAAAAGCATATCTTGACGGAAATCTTCTAATATAGGTGGACGGAATGAAGGGGTCCTATAGGGTAGTTAGGTCTGACGCAAAAGCTCCCATCACCCGACCGATAAGATTAGACAATTTTTAAAGGCCGAGAGTACGCCACGGAACCAAGCTAAATGCTGAATTGTGTTTATGAATCAATAACCCAATGCTATCATCATCATCATTTTCAGGCAAAAAAGTTATATATTTTTTTCGGTAAATCTTTTGGCAATTAAAATTATATATTGGTGTAAGCAAAAATTATGATCATGCTAACCGTGCTTATATATATATATGGTCTTCGCGCAATTTTAGAATGTTACTTCTAATTATGTTGGTCTTATGTAACATGTTCATTTAACTCGTTTGATTATATTAATTTTGTTTTTTAATTAAAATGCCTGCTCATTTCGTACCGTTGAATCGTGTTTTTTTGTTTATAAATAATTGTTAATGGGCTGTCTCACGAGTTGTGCGGTTACACCATACATTAAAAAGCAGTATTTGTTAAGGCCATGACATATCATCTGCGTCAGCTATTTTAAATCAGCTCTTATACTCGAAAAATTTCTGCCACTAAAAGTATTCAACAGAGTTAACTAAAATACAGTGTGCCGAACATTCTTTATGTGCTGTTGTTTATTCTTTGCCCCATAATCGATTACTGATCACCCCTAGCGGCTGTGCCGCAAATGGGTTGGACAGGGATGTCGGCGGGGGGGGGGGGGGTAAGAATGATCATTACAAAAGGGATTGAGATATATTATCCCGACTTGTTGAAAGCACCCCGAAAATCAGTCCTGCTTTTTGCCTTGCGTTACCCTCGCCAGCTCGACAAATCGGTAAGTCAATCTAACCCACCAAGCTTTTCGCTTCAAAGCAAAAAGGAACTAAGCTTCATGAGAGTATGCTTCGGGGAACAATATTTTCTAACGAAGCCCTCAGTGGATTCCTGGTTGTCAGTGATTAGCGGGTATATCGAGGCCTGCCAACTAATCCCATGCACATCCCGCATATTGATAAACAGAGCTAGCCTCAAATATCGTCGAAGCAAATTGAAGAGTGCAGGAAATCATCACTTGACCCTGCGCCTGAGAGCCACAACCACGACATCGATGAGCACCGTTAATACGATATAATTTCGTCATCGTGCCCGTTCAACTGGCTAAAAAAGCCCATTTTTCTCTTGTCCTTTGTTCACCGTCCCTTCTGGCTTCAAAATAAAAAAGAGAAACCTCCATCGAACTACGAAGAAGCAGTCGCTTCCGCCACCACCGAGCTCTCTTGACAGCACAAGAAGTCTGCGCAACGGCAAGCGCTGCGCACAAATGGCCATTATCATTACGAGTATTATCAATTCTTTATCGTTGGCGCCATCTGGTCAGTGGCGGTTGTCGCATGTGGCCCAGACCGCGGCCAATGGGGAAAAGGGAAAAAATTGTGCCTAGTTTTTGCTAGAGGGGCTACGGCAGGCCGTTTCTGCAGTATCGGTCGTCTTACTGGCGGCACCACTTTTGCCTACGGAAGAGAAAGGAAGATGACTGGGCGCGAAGGCGAGGATCTGACTGCTTTCATAGTAAGAGTACAAAGCAAGAGAGAAAGGGATAAAACGAGTCTGCCCACGGAAAACGGCGCAAGCGAAAAATTGGAAAAAAAAAGGGGAAAAGGAAGACAAAACTTGAAAGAGTGAAGCACGGCAAAGCTTGTGGTGGCTAAAAAATCCGACAAACCTGCAAGGAGCGGTCGAGGAACTCCACTTTCAGCGCGTTCGATGGGACTTTGCGCATTGAGCGCTGCAAGCAATTACAATCGCTGCCGCGACATGACAGGGCTATGACGATGGCCTCTTAGGCGTCATCGGCTCACAGCGAACCGAGCAATGACAATCAACAGCCACAACAACTTCCGGCAGTTTCAGTCGTGGCGGTGTTTCACGTTAGGCACTTTCTCAACTACCTTCTCTGGCCGCCATCGACGATGAAAGCCAGTGAACAGTTTCTGTCTCACTCGATCCCCTCTCGCATAGGCTTGGCCACGCCTAGCTTCTTCTGAGCTGCTTTAGAGTACCATGGGACGGGAAACTGTCCAGTCGCCACAGCTGCTAAAGGTAATCCATTGTTTGCTTGCAAAAGGGGCAACGCCCGCGAGGGTGGGCTCATCGACTGAGGGTGCGGCTGGATAGAACACGCTTAAGGGGGTATAGGAAGAATCTTACGCTAAGGACGACTCAAATCAGTCGGTCTCCGTATCTTATCTAACGAGCCATTGGCTTATCGTAAAAGAGCGTTGCCCTCTGGCAATGGATAACATGAACATGGCGGATGGCTAGCAGGCCGGCTGCCGGGGGCGGCAGCGAACCAACAACAAGCTGGTCAGTCAGTGCACTATATCAGGCTAATCTGAGACAGAACATTAGTTAACGATCGCCCAGGCACAATTCACTTGTTGCCTCTTTCGACCAGGTCCACGGCAGAAAAAGTCACCTTGTGCTTGGTTCTTGTACGGTGTAGACCTGTGCCGCCCCAGGCGGTAATGTGCGTTGGCAATAGCAGCATCAGCCGCTACTACTACCGACACGCCCATTTCTGCAGTCGTTGTTGTTGGCACAGTATTGTTGCTACTGCAACAGCCACTCCGCTTTTTCATACGATCGCTGTACATTGCAGTTGTGGCAAGATATAGCAACGTGCTAAAGATTTGAAAATCGTAAACAGAATCTGGAACGTGTACGAATATACAGGCGCCATCTATCAGTTGATCTGTACCTTTATATCACATATCGTATTGTGAACGGAGAACATATGCAACAAGTTTTACCAAGATGTACATAGACAGTACGAAGTCGGTATCGAGTCACAGAATGATGACGACGTCGACTGAGGCCGGCTAAATTAGGCACGACAGTCGTTTTAAACAATACGAAAATCATTATCTTCATTGTTTGCAGGTGTGCGGAACAGAGTGATGCATGCTTTAGCGTTTTGTATAAGCAAACTCTGATACCTTGTATATTCCCATGAGTGTAAATTCGTTTTCTTTTATATATGCATGTGCATGTGTGTGTATTGCTCTGGCAACCTTACTGACACCGGGCGTCATTCCAGGCCTGATTGCAGTTAGAACTGCGCAAGTCACCACATTACTAAATGTGTGTCAAGCGCAGAATGAGGCAGAGTAGCCGTGCGCCCGCTTCTCAGCCGTCATCTCTCTCTCTCTCTCTCTCTCTCTCTCTCTCTCTCTCTCTCTCTCTCTCTCGCACCTTCTTTCTTTTTCTTCTTCTTCTACTTTTTCTTTCCGAAACCCTGGTCTGGTCGCCAGGAATGAGTACGATCAGCGATCAGCAAGCAGCGGCAGCTGGGTAGCAGATGGAACCGTGATGACATCCGGAAGTGTGTGTTGTCGCTGCCTGCCAAAATCCGGAAATATGGTTCGTCGAAGGGATCCAGGACGACAGCATAGAGAAACGTAGAAACATAGCGAAACAGCGGCGACGAAGTGACGATGCTTAGAGTCATCGCCAGCCGCGCACGCAGCAGGCACGCGGCAGTCGCGGTCGTAGGTTCAGTGACAGCTGAGACAAGGGAAAAGGGTTACAGTTAGTGGTAATCGTCGAGTCTGTCGCTGTTTCATTTCTCCGTTGTAACCTAGGACGACGAATGAGGGAACGGACGAGCGGCCGGCGAGGTCAGTCAGTCGGGTTCTCTGATGATTGGCGCGTACTGGGGAGACACTTCCGGAACACTTAAGCATACAGGCACACTTTCGCATTTGCCTTCCTTGCCGCCCGGTCACTACAGCTGCCGTAGCTATGAAAGGCCACAACTCGGCTGGTCTGTCTGCCTTTCCGCCCCGGTCGCTTACTGTAGTGTAAATTTGCGCCGGCTGCTTACGCCTTCTATGTCGTCACTGATCTGAGGAAAAATGGAAGAGGAAAGTCGAAGAAGGCATTTACGTATTTGCGAAAACCGAAACGGATAACGGAATAAATGGGGGAGAGAACGACGAGCTAACGAAAACATTAGACTTCCTGAAAAGTCAAATAAATAAGCGATCATATGACATATATCGTGTGACAAAATATAATGTATACGGGTTTATTTTGGTCTACTTTAATTAATAAAGTAGAGTTGCATATATATATATATATATATGAAGTGTTAAAATTGTATCTCAATGTCTCAACCAAAGATATATTTGGTTCATTGTAGAAGGACACACAGTGAGGACGATACAAGATGTGAACGCTTGAAATTGATTATTTGATCAGAACAGTAAAAAGAGATTTTGAACTTCCATCGAAGATAGGTTCAAGTCTAAGTTATGCTCTACAGAGTGTGTCAGGTTGCAGGCCCTTAAGTCACGCTGAGGGCATAGGGCGTAATGGCGCATTTAAGGTTATGTATGACTGGCTATAAAAGTAAAGGTGACTGTCTTAGAAGCTCCTAGACTTACGCAAACATTCGCGATAAATATCTCTCATGTAATGCTTGGTAACAGCAAGTAACTATTTGCTTAACATTGCCATTGCATGACCTTGCATGTACGTTTGACGCAATTTGTACTTCAGATTACCAGATGTAAAGTATTTACCTAATGTTTTCACAAAATTTGTTGTTTTTGCTCTAGAGGATGTTTACGTACGGGTGGCTTTTCCTGCATTTATTATCTGTCGACCGTCAGTCGTTGCTTGTCAACTCTGTCGTCGTGGCATAAAGTGCCCGCAGTAGCCGCTAGCGCAGGAAAAATGTAATGAGGTTGCCGTTGATTTCCTTTGAGTTAGGAATAACCTCCTGGAGGAGCGTTCAATAGAACTGGGCGCAAAGGGGTAAGCTAGCGAGAGAAGCTATAACGTTGGTGTGCATTCTTTTGGACACTGTTGTTCTCCTCGACGCTCTGCTTTCGCTTGCGTGCCTCGGGAGAGACAGCGGTCGTGGAATCGGCATTCAGTCGTCACGCCATGTCGTAAGCAACACCAGCACAAATCAAGCGAGGTTGCTAATCCTAGCTCACACTACGGCTTGGTTCAATCAATGGCCAGTGAACTACTTCGTTGAGCTTGCGAAGCATTATGTGTTATTGTTAAAGTTTCTCCTCTTCTTCTTTCGAGGCAAATGAGGGTCCACGGGAGTGTATAGTGGTGATATTCGTTTCACGCCCTCCGCCCCTCGCTCCCTGTGTTCGCTTGCGCGCTCACTCACTGCTGCTGCCACTGCCGTCGGCGCTACTGTCGACAAGTTGCAACAGCTACGCCCCGTTGTGTCGCTGTTTTACTCTTGTTTACTTAGTTGAACTCTTGCGTGTTGTGCCCCCGCTGTTATTGCTGGTGTTCTTTAATATTCCGAGCGGATACTAGCGGGAAGGGAATGCTATGCAAGCGAAGAGTTGTAACGGAGTTGGGTCGGGCACCACACAGGAGAAACGTGGATACAAGTCAAAGGGCAAACATTCATAAGGATTAAAATTGAGGGTTGAAGGTAGCAGCAGTAACAACAACGAGAACAAAGAACGTCACATCGCCGCAGTTAGCGTTGCTACTACGGCTGCCGTTTCGCCCGTGCTTTAGCCGCAGCTTGCTGAGATAGATGGTTGTTTCACCGCACTGCCGGCAGATGGAGCCACTGCTGGCGAGGCGATGGGGCTTAATCATGCTGCTGCTCGTTGCAGCTATGGATTGAGGCTTTGAGATTGCGCTCGAATAAGCAGAATTTTAATATTTTTTGTTTGCTGCCGCGCTTGTCTGAATGTCAATGGCGCAAGAGCATTGAGTAAACTAAAAGAAAGAACGCGAACAGGAGATACGAAACGTGAGAACGCGAAGGGGAGAGAGAGAAGTTGTAGAGTGTCAAAGCGTCAGAGGCAACGCAGACGACAAAATGCTGCCAAAGATCTGACAGAGCAGAACTGGCGGGAGGTCACAGTTGGTACCAACAGAAGCGTTTGCGTGTTAGATCCTAAAGTGCACAGAGACCTGCCGAAGTATAGTCGTATTAGTGATCAGTAACGAAACAAACTGGCCAGCCTAGTTCGTTATTGGAAGGGGAATTGTGTCACGGTTGCTGATCGTGGTCGTTCTTTGAAAAAGCGATTTTCTTTCAGAAGCTTTTTATTAATTTTCGCATACATCAAAGTCTGCTAATTCATCATTTGTCGCCACCGTCTGCAAACCTTTCTGCTCTACGAGAATCCAAATTATGTTCGCATGCAAGACAAATGAACGGCAAAACAATTAACGTAGACGGCAGGTAATAGCATTCCCTGCTCTGTAATTTATTGCGAAGTGTTGTATCCGCAAAACGTCAATTCCTTGACTGGAATCACGACACAATCATGTGAGGACTTTCATATTATTTGGGGCAAATTTAGGTTAACTAGCATTGGGTCAACCAGTTACTAGCTGATGTACATTAAGGAAGAGAGTCTGGTTTAAAAAAACACGTAAAGTTTTCGTTTCTTTTTTGTAGTCGTGTTAAATAATTCGTTTTGGGCATTTCCTCTTAACCTCACTTGAACACTTTGCGAACATTGTCATACGAATCGCAGTGCATATTCACACGGCCATGTTATGGACCTAGAAACAGTTTCTAGTAAAATTGGGGGATAGTGGAATCCACACTGAATCGGAGATATTTTAAATGAGTACCGTATTGGAGGCAGTACAAGCCAGTGATATAAGTTTAACTTAGTGCTATTAAGTATCTCAATGCTACCTGTGTTTTATGCACGCGATAAGGAGGTGGCATAGTAACGTCTGGAAAAGCGATCGATACTGTGTGACCCACTGTTTTGGATATCCCACGTTTTAGGGGAACGTGCGCGTACATTAATGTGTAATAGGTTTACGCTGTTGAAAACGTTTAATTTTGGGCTTCGACTCGCATTGAAAACAACGACGTCATGCAACCGATAAGAGGACCCATTGGAACTCAACATCATAGTAAGACAAAGATGACCAAACGCCGATTTTTGGGGGGACCAGCGAAACCATATGATCATATTTACCGATTATTATATATGAGGCGCATAACCATACAGACCTAATTTGATGTAACCTTTCCCATGCACACAGCCAAAAGGCCTATAGCAGGCTCATAGAGGGGTCGTTCAACAACGTCTTTTACGCCTGCAGGGAGAACACACACAGAGGAAAAGGCATTGCCCCGTTTGTTGATGCCAGGCGACGTGGAGACCTTAGCTCGACCAAAATGAGGCTTTCAATCAAACTGCGGCCTCTACGATCGAGTTTAGATCAGGTGTAGCAGGCGAGTTTACTTATGTGTGGGGCGGAGCATAGTTTATTTGGCGCATAATGGGAGGGAACTTGGCAGATGAGAAGCATAGTAAGAATAAATACGAAGATACCCATGACCTCGCACTCGCCGGAAAGACAGCTCTGATGGCCCCGACAGAAAATCTGCATTGCTTGTTCGTGTTTTGCATTTGCTGCTACTGCCAGCGCAGCCATAGGGGCTGTTGCTGCTGCCGCCGACACTGCCAGATCCCCGATTATTTGGTAGCCTCTACCACAACACGCCTGCAATACCCTGCGGTATTGCAGGTTAAAAGGTTAACTTGGACCCTGACCCCGGCAGTATGCTCGCTACACAAATTGCGACAGGCAAAATGGAAAACTAGGTCGCGAAGTTGATGGCCCTCGCTTAGCTTCTGCCATAAAAAGGAAACGTAAGCAGGTGCATTCAACGCGCTTAGAAAGAGGGAAAACAGAAAAAAATCTGCAAAGGAAGCACAAATTGGTACGATAGTTGATTCTCTTAGAAGGAAAATGCACGCTGTGATTTGGGTGTGCTTACGCCAAACATGAGCACGTGCGATATGCGGGGTTTTGTGCTACTGAGCTACGCCGCTAGTGGTAACGGGGCTAGCATAAATGTATGTTGAAATAGAGTGCAGTTGTATGCTGGATGTTATCCTTAAATACGTTTTAGTAAACATCGCACTTTTGTTTTGTAGAAGTAACTTCGATAATAAAAGGTGCACGCCGTTAGCTTCTAAACTGAACGATTTTAAGTGATCAAAATGTTATGGGCTAAACAGCACTCGTTGGATACGGTAACATGACAGCAACAAAAACTGAAGAAGCCGTAATTGGGTCGATGGTACACATTTATCATGTTAAGTTGAATATCTTTTTGTCATAAACAGGCAGGTAAACAACAGTATAAACGCCTTTAAATATTATAATCATTTGAAAAATAACTCAGGTTAATAATAATTACGCAATCAGAAAAAAAACATAGAATATCAAATTGGGGCCAATTACAGCTGCAGAAAGCGTCTGAGTATGGATTCGAATATTTCAATGTATAGGAGAACATTACATATACCCTGTATGTACCCGGTATACATATCGTAGGAAAAACCCTCAGTGACTCTATTGATCAATGGTAGCATCGTATCGATAATGTAGTACGCAGCGTTCATCCATCTTTTATTAGCAAGACAATAAGGAGAGTATTAACAACCGTAGACTAAAAAGTCAGCCATGATCGATCTTTATCGGGCCAAATTCAAGGGTAGAGTTGGCTAGCTCTTTTTCGTGGTCGAGCGGCATCCGTTTAGGAGGCTGCGTGATGGAGCCCGACATTTCGTGTAAAGGCAAGTTTGAGGAGAGAGATGGGAAGAGATTACTCGGCGTTGGAGAAGATTGGGTGAATGTATATCGTTTCAGGACTGCAAGCGTTCACGCTTGCTCTAACTGCTGGCGGTTTCTATGAGTTCGGCAGACTCGGTCCTTTCCACGGTTTGCGTTGAAGGTGAAAGAGACAAACATACTCCTAACGCCTATACGCACACGCACACACATCAGTAGCAAGCTCGCGCATCTCATCGGAGCACTTTTTGCGTTTGCTTTGCTAGGAAGATGACGATGACGAACGAGGCGAACCAAAGTGAGGATGTGAAGACCGGTGGGAAGGGGGCTGTAGATGGCAGGGGTTTATAGGGGGAGGGGGAAAAGGTCCGTGTAAACGCTCCCAAAGAGGCAAGGGTAGATCTGCTTTTGGGGATGGCATGGATAACTGGCAGGCAGGCAGCCAGCCAGCCATTCTTTGACGAACAAGCCAGATCATATATTCCAACCACCATTGTCACGCTGCTACCATCACCGCTATCAAACAGTGCATACTGCGCTCGTTCAGTCGGTCGACAGCCAGTCAGCCAGCCGAGCACGCGTTCGGCTCGCTAGCGACGTTTGAGCTCAAGAAGAGAGAGAGAGTGGGTGGGGGGTACTAAAAAGGGGATGTGCGAATAGACAGACGAAACGACAGAGGGCCTTCCTAGCAGGAACAGCGGTAGCTAGTCCGGCAAGCGGAAGTCCGAGCGGTCGAAGTAGGAAAGACTGCTAGAACTCGCAGTTATTATATTTTGCATCCCATTTTAAAGTCAAATTTCTCGTTTTGCGATCTTGTGCCTACCGAGTGCACAAGCGAATGCTGCTGGTGCTACTGCTTCCACGGCGCCCGCTGCCGCTAGCACCAGTTCCACTACCGATGGTGCTGCCTTCGCCGCCGTCGCGGCAACGTTCAAGCTGACAGCGTTTGATTCTTCCTCTTTGTTGCGCAGTTCCCTTTTTCCACGTGAAGCCATGAGTTGTAGTTGCGCGATGGGTCGTTGATGGAAGTACGAAGCCGGCACATGATGCCGATAGCGACGATATCGAACAAGACTTGGGCCATGGGCCTTGGGTGTGGGGAGCAAACTAAAAAGGGCTAAAGAAGACGTTTCGAGGGGAAACGGATTGTAGTAACAGCAGTGTGAACTGGAAATTGAAAAGTCGAAAATATAGTCTGGAAGGGGAACGAAAGGAAGATACAGAGGGCAAGCGGAGTAAGATAGAACTTCAAAGTACCACAAATGGAAGCTTTCCACGAAGTTTCTAACGGGGGGCGCACATAGCATGCTGCCTGTATTCAGAGACATTATTACATCATAAAAAAGGCCAGCGCCTAATATAAGTCGAATATCCTCCAAGTGTAACCTGGGCGGCTGACCATATATCCCTATTGCAATGGTTAGCTATAGTCGGTTAACGTAGCACCGAGGAGGGTGAGTGCCTTGGGATTTGGGCTCAGTGGCTTGCATTATCACCATTGCCAAATAGAGTCGTAAGTCGCGGTGTTACAGTTCGTTGTAGAGGGAAGCTGGGAGCCGATGGCGGTGTTTGTGAGATATGGACTGTCCTATAGGGCTTTTCACAGTTCACGAAAGGCCCATATATGTAGTACAGTGTATTTAATCTTTTTTACCCGCAGACGCATTCGAAGCTCGATGAATAACGTGACGATAGATAAGTACTTCGTGAACGTGACAACACACAATGTAATATAAACTGAAGAGTGTAAAGAAACTCAGATACGCACATTATTTATTATGTAGTAGTTATACGTCATCGTGCATGACTATAGTTCCATTGGCAAAGAATTCCTTTCGTTCTGAAATCACACTAAGCTGTCTTTACAAAGTTTATCCAATGACTTTTGTGTTTGATAGCTAACTTACACATAGACCATTACTTTTTTTTTTATGTCCCTTGTACTTTTCTACCAGAGCAAACTGTAGCAGTCACAAGTTAGTCGTATTTCTGCCATGTACAAACTATATTAAATGAACAATACGCTTCATAGGAATTTTTTTGCTTACTCAGGCATGTGGCCTAACATTGACATAGCTTCCATAGTCGAGGCGCGAATGTCACTAAATTATTTCATTCATTTTGCGGTGGCGGCGATGGTAGCAGTAAAAGCGGCGTAGCAAATGAAATACCCGCTTGGGAGCGACCATCGTTTCATCGGACTTCGGTTTGGCAGGTGGCCAAGCTCTACGCGCACGAATCTTTTAAAGGGTTTCAAGCACTTGTATTATTATTGGGACTGTTGCGGCTGGCCGCCGCCTCTCCTATTCCCTTTTTTCATCGAGCAAATAGAGGACACTCCTCGTACCTTCCCGTGTCTCCACCGTCTTACTGGACGGTGTTCTGCTTCGAAGCAATTTTCAGACATGTCACTAACTATCTGACCGACGACGATGATAGCAATAACGACGGTAGGGCAGTTTCAACTGCTACTGACTTTTCCACAACCCGTTCGACATACTGTGAAATCCCTTGTTAAAGCAGCAAGTGTACATTCCTTGACCACCACTACCTTTATATAGATGTACCGTTTTTATGCTATACATGTATATGTATAAATGAGCGTGAGAGAATAAAATGAAGTGACGCGCTGGGAATTTGATGGGGGCAGCTAAAAATAGTCTCTGACCAGCGAAACTCGGTAGGAAAATATTGCAGCACGCCAGCCGCCGGCTTCCTGCTGGCTGGCGTCTGAGTAAGAAATCTTTAAAAATGTTTGATTGCTTCCGGAAATTCTTTCCTTGCAGCTGAAATTGGGGTATGCTTTGCAGATCGATCTGCGGAGTCACCTGTTCGTATGTACGGTAAGCTATGCAACGTCGTATCATATTTTGTCGTGTGTCGATGGCTTTACGACCACGGCCAGTGGTCCAAAGACAACTGTATCTTGAGCGAAAACCTATGGTCGGAAAGCTACGAGTAGTTATTTGTGATTACCTCATTGCTGATTATAAGAGGAAACTATCTAGATACAGTAGCGTGGCCAATGGGAAGAACATTCTTACAAATGACGAGCTTAAGATAGACGATTTGATAAACATGAGAGAGTAGCTCGTCTTGACATGGCGACAGAATAGTCATTTTACGTTAGCGCAACCTTGTGGCCCATCTGCTCGTGCACAAGGAACGGTACGCCATGCACCCATTTACCCGTCTGTAGAACGCACACTTCAAATCAAAGCAAGCGGACGGATTGTTAGAAGTGTTGGGGCTTGTAAAGGGATCCTCTGCGATGGCCGACAACGCTACAGCACTAACGACTATAATAAAGACATCCGTTAAATGAATCGTTTGAGTTGCATGAGCTAAGCCAGCCAGTTACTGTTGAACGTCCTGGCTTGCATATAAAGGCACATAAGGGATCTCCCTTGAGCCGAATGATCCTTCAAATTATTAGCTTGTTGTCCAAAACACCTTGCTAGCTTTCGCTGGATGCTCGACTTTTCCGCCAGCCTACCAATGCTAGCAGACAGACTGGATATTCAACACAAATATCTAGTTAATTATCTTGAATAAATTAGTTGCGTCCGTTCTCAGCAGCCATTGGGAAGTGTTGTCGCTGAATATCTTCGCGTCTAGCCACCTGTAATTATTCTTGACGAAATACAACATTACATAGAACCGGGAAGCTAAGGCGGCCTTTGCCTCTCGCTTTGATTGTCAATTAGAGACGGACTGTTTCCGACATGAAGGTCTCTTCCACATACTGCATTTTATTGGCTTTCAAAAGTAGGGCTTTACCAGCGCCAAC
This sequence comes from Varroa destructor, assembly GCF_002443255.2. Taxonomy (NCBI): domain Eukaryota; kingdom Metazoa; phylum Arthropoda; class Arachnida; order Mesostigmata; family Varroidae; genus Varroa; species Varroa destructor. The sequence goes on from NW_019211460.1 coordinate 24,148,900, forward strand.
TTACTGTCTGTTGACAGAGATCAGCCTTGCCTAAACGGAGCCGAGAGAATCTGGCGACGATTAGTTAACCAACGTAGGTAGAACTCTCTAAACTGGAAATATACGCGTATAGACGGACGAAAACAGTTAGCCAGCTTTACGTAAAAGCCCAGGTAGAACTTCACGCTGAACAGCATCTCGCTATACGTTTTGACAGCTTGATTTATCTTCACTAAAACGTAATACTACGCCAAGTAGTAACAAAGCACTTGGCGCTTGTAATATACTAGCAATACAATTAACGAGGAGCTTGTGACCAAACTAACAAGTACAAATGGGGCCATTTCTATTCCATGTCGTCTGCAGAATTCGCAAATGTTTCGCGGCTGCGCCTAGAAAAATAAAATATAAGAATGTCTATTTGAAACATACATAGGCTACTAATAAGAAAATAGACTCGACAGCGTTAGAGCTATTTACGTGATCCAAGTAGCACCTCGCCCGTCTGCCGTATGTTATCTTCTTCGAAGAAGAAGTGTCCTACAATGTATTTCTAATAGACTTATTTTCTTTCAGAAGTCGACGAAAGTCAGGTGGGAACATCTATTTCTCAAGCACCAAAAGGCCATCGATTAGGGGACCAGGCACAAAGGGGTTTGCTTGCTGTAGCCCAACCTTCATGCAAAACAACGCGCAATCGTACGTATGTATGTTTGTGCCGTAAAAGTTCGCCATGATCGAGCTGTGAATCGGCCAATATTGGTAAACAGGCGGAATCGGAAAACATGTGAAAACGTGTACCGCGCGATTAGCAGGGTCACAATAGCTACACAATTCTTGTCAATGAACGTTATTCAGACCTTCCCCAAAGCCATCGAGAGAAACGTCAAGCCACACACACACACACACATACACACACACACACACACACATACATGTAGATGAATAAGCCTGCTTTAAATAGAAGACAAGCGTTCTTCAGGAAAACCTACATCATAGGCAGGGGATATCGCAAAAGGATTACTTATGCAAACTGGTTAGTCCAGCCGCTTGCGTTGTGGAACTTGTTCGAAATTTCACGTATACTACAGCCAACATGACTCTATCACAGTAGAACAGCTTGATGAGGAATACAAATAGCGACAGCTCCAGAATAATCACTTGCACAAACTTGCGGCACTCATGACCAGGACGCGGGACTTTCTTCCGAAATTTGTGAATCTTCATACTGCTGCCGTTAGTCTTAAAGCAGTGACTGCAAAACCGAAAATATGCGAGATCATAAGATGACACTTTTGCTTTCTTGATACTACTTAAAGCAGTATTATTGTTACTCTGTGCATTGACTATAGTTGCAGCGGTAGTGACAAAGACATCAGCTACGCAAAACAGCGCTGATTTTGACGTTATCGAGTCGTCGAATTCGATACGATTCAGATCGTCGCGAAACTCAACCCGACTTGAAATTTGAATAAACGCTGCGTAAACGTTTTTTCCTTCTTTGGACTTTTCGGCCTTTCTCTTTTCTCTCTTTCTTACGCACGTTTCAACGACCTGGGACAGGGCCATCCCATGGTGGCGTTATCTTACGGGCAGAATTTCTTTCCTTGAATTAAGATTTCCTGAGCACTCGCACACGCGCTAGCAGAGCTGCCACCATCGAATCGACCAATTCGTGCTGTCTTTTCCGTTTCGTCACCACCGTCGTCCTGCTGCTTGTTCTTAATGCGAACGCGATCCTTTGTAGCTTCCCATCTATCTTCGCTCTAGTCGTCTTTATTTCAGTCCTGTCCTTATACCGGAAGTTTTCGACATCCAGATCCTTGGCCTGGCCTTTCTTCGACGGGGTTAGGTTTTTTAAAAATACGGATTAAAGGGAACAAGAGCGAACTGGCAAAAAAAAGATAGAGAGATAGCGGAAGCTGCGTAGAGGTACCGCTACCATGGGCGTAACGGTGGAAGTAGTCATGTTGGCTTACGTTGTAAGTGACATCGCACCTTTTACTTGCTGCGCCATTATGACCATGGCTTGCGTCGGCGAGTTTTCGCTCTTTCTTATTATCGTAGATAGTAGCGTTTAACGTGATTCTTTTCTGAATCATTGAGCCCCCCCTTATGATAGCATACGTCTAACCTATACTAATGTAAGTGCAGCGCAACCTTCGTATTGCTGCCACTATATACCACCAGAAGGCGTTAGTCTATGCTGATGTTTATCTCCGCCCTTTGAGAATGCTAGTCTGGCACAAAGCGAGAGTTGGTCATGGCTGTGGTGAGGATAAAGGGCATCTAGAAATGCACAACTAAGCAGAGATCAGAGGTAAAGCAGCGTCAGGGAAAACATCAGAAGGGCTAGAGCAGGCTTGCGACCTAGGTTGTAGGAAAAAGTTTCACTGACGGTCTAACGTTACCTTTTTATCACAGTATACCTACAAACATTGTGCGCCATTGTCGTTGTTGAACTTTTAATTGCTTTAGCCCCGTGCAATAGGTACACGCAGCCGCACTCTCGGTACAGAGCTCATAGCAAGGAATCTAACAGAACGAACTTAACCTGACGAGCAAACGAGTTGAAAATTTAGACAGAAGACAACGAAAAGGTATTGGTCTTTTGCTTTGAGGCGCCTCACTGCTGCTTAGTGGTTCTCCCCTATAGAAAAGGACAGTATAGAAGGGATAAATGAAAGGAGTCAACGATACAACGCATTTATGTGACGTCTGCAACATAATTTATGCAGTTAAGAAATTCGGCATGCTAGGTGCAATGGGTAACGAATAATGGCATTTGAAACATGACTTTTCTCGGATCTACCATCGATTATTATGTTTAGTGGAATTTTTACCGAGGACATTTAAAAATGGTTACACAGTCGGCGTAATCTATTTTCTGTACGTATTTGTGAATCACTCTATTGCAGTTCAGCAACGAAATATCTCTAATTTGCAAATAATGTTTTTTTTTTATAAGAGCGTATGTTGCGTATAGGAACTAGAATCTGTAAGATTCAGGTTTTACGCCCATCTATTTGAAGCATCGCGACGAAAAACGCTGTTCGGACGTTGTGATTGTAAAGAGAAGCGCGAGCAATGGCGCAGCTTAGATTAATTTGAATAGTAATTTACAATATATATATATATAAACGTTTCTAACATTAGCCAATAAATGTTGGTCACTGATTACATTTGCATTCATTTAGACGAAAACGTGGTAAATTGATTACTTACGATATTTTCATGGTGATTCGGACGAAAGAAAACACCAGCTCATATCGCAAAACAATTCGATGTGGCAGACCCTTACAGTCCCGTTTGCTCTCTTCCTTTATTCGCCTTTAGGATGCGCTCATCTCTTCAAAAACTTCTCGTGTGGCCTCTCGTATGTTACGCCGGTCCGTGCTAGGCCTGGTCGTTCGACAGCTTCGCTTTGGCACTATGATACATGGCCGACATAGCTTGACGGTATATGAATCTTCAGGAAAATCGATTTTCTGACTGACCCGAGTCGGTTGCGTTCACGTTCAACCAGGTTTAGTATCGCACGCGGGATCAGACGTTGGGGTTTTAAATCCTAAACCGTTACGCTAAGGCGTACAGCGAGCGAGTTCTAGAGACTTAGGAAAGGGAAATACGAGCTGTACCCCATCTTTCTCTGGCCTTGTAGCCCTTCGATATAACGGCCGTCTATAACTTACCTTGCGGATAATGCTAAAACAGCAGCAGGAGCTTAGAAGGTTTTGTGAGGAGGCAGGTGGTGAGTCTTTGGGGGTTGGTAGGACTGACCGAAATGGGGGATGATATTAAAATGATATGTTGGAACGACGCTCTGCGCACCAGATAGGTATGTGATGCGGGCGCTTGCGAGTACCGACAGACAGATCGGTGTCTGTAGCCTTTCATCGTTCATCCGCATGCGAGCGAGGCGTATGAGGGCCTATTACAAAATAATGACGCCCATCCACGTGGCACGCTTTGCCGAGATGGTCCTATGAGGGTTTTCAGCGGGTTTTGGCAGACGGAACGGTGGGCTCGAGTTTTCGAATGACGAAGTACAGCGTACAACTGTACTACGCAGAGGAAGTAGGAGAGAGCTGGTCGGCAAACACGATTCTTTTTGGCTCGGCGGAGGCTCCAACCCCGCAACTACCTTTGTTTCGTTGTTTCCAACGCTGAGAGCTTGGCACTACTCAACATTGAGTACGCACGGTTGTGTTCTTTCTCACTCTCGCTGCGTACATACACGATGCCGCCATTGAAGGGCCTTGTGCAATGCACGTGAGAGCCGCCACCCGCTAGCCCGCTGCTAAGTAGAGTTTCAAAAGCGGTTTGTTGAACGCATCTCTCTTCCACAGCTGACGCAGCGACTGCTGTTGCCACCTTATGCCGGTAGATTCGTTCGTCATCTAAGAAACGCAACAAGAGACCGAAGCCTAGCACGAGCTAATGACCCAAATGGCCACATGCAAACTAGAGATCTTAAATCGTTGAAATGAGGAACAATTTTATATATATATATATATATATTCTGCAATTCATATCGTGCTCAAATGGAATCTTAAAGTAGAAGGATTACGAACGAATGCAGGCTAATAGATTTTGAAGGCTTGTCTGTCCTGGAGACGCAATTAGAATAGTTAGTAAAAAAAGATCGATGATAATTCAAGGAAAGATTATGCGTTTAAATTATATCTAAAAACAATGATTCCACAAGAATATTAAAAAAAAAAAAAAGATACTACGATTGATGTTTACATTGATAATAATAATTATTATTACCATTATTAACACGATCATTATAGTGTTATTACTACTTAGCCTGTTTGTTTCTCATATTAATAACAATGGCCTCGTTCAAATATATGTACAGAGCGAAGCTAAATTGTATGTGCTGAATGAAGGACGTCTGAGCTGCTATTTGTACGATACGCCTTTCAATCCATAAAACGACTCTTAAATCGTCAAATTTTAATTACTACTACGCAGGATGTCTCATTGTCCCCAGTGAATTTGTTCCCATTACAAAGAGAGAGGAAAGCCAACACTTGAAGCTTATTCTAGTTTTGTCTCGTACTTTTCGGTTACTAAATGTTTTTATTTGAAATTATTAAACTCAACAGAGTTTTAGTGGATAAAGATTTACATAACATACTGAAATCAATTTTGATCGATGGGCTTGATCACTGATTGATTGAATATCGGCTTTTATGGATTATAGATACGCTTGTGGGCTCATTAACATAATTGTTTCCTAGTAATCGAAAAACTCGAAGACTAATCGATAAACCTCAGAAACGGAGTCCATGATAAGCGTGTGGCTCATTACTTTATCCTGCTAAGATGAAACAGAGCCGTCTACAATCAGAGCGACTGGGACAAGCAAATCGTAGGAGATTTTTTAGCGTGCCCGACGACACCAACGTTAGTGCTTAACAATAACAACCAGCGGGCACTCCATTGACTGTTGTTACAAAGCGTTTCCATAAACACAGTTCCCTTTGCCACTGTGAATTTCTATGCTATGGAAACAAACATAGTTTTCGAGCCTTCGATCGCTGCTAGAACAGCTGGCCTTTCAGTTAGCCATAGATGACGGTCTGCACTTCAAGTAAACCCACTGGGAATATTGGTACGCTGCATATGTACATCATGCCTCAAAAACTACTTCGGTACTGTTGATATAGTTAGTATGCATTGGTTTTTCTAGAGTAGAGCATTTCTATAGTGTTAACTAAAGACCAAACGGTTCGTTGGGCCACACTTTTCCATCCCCTAAAACCTCTAAGGCTAAGCAAAAAATATGCGCGGTCTCCTGACCATTTGATATGGTTAGCTTCTACTCTTAAATTAACTATGACTTAGTAGTATTTTGATTCTTGTTTATGTTTGGTGATAATCATTGCGAAACAACATCTAGGACGCTACGTGGAAAAAATAATGATTTATTTAAAGGGTACTACTACAAGCCGCTTATATGGTGGTTGCTCTATTCTGTTTCGAAGAGTTTGTTAGCACACTTAGTTGTCTAGGTCCGTAGTCCATTAAAAAAAACCTCTTCGCCATGTAACCGATGTTAACTGTTCGTAATAAGCTTGCCAATATTAAGGCTGGCCCCATGCATCGTTAGCGAGATTATATTGTAGCATAGAAGCGATACTTGACTGGTATACCATCTGTGAAGGTAAGATAAATTGGGTAAGTCAATGCATTGCAGCCAAAGTTAGACATTGATGTGATGTCTAGTTCACAACATAAGTCCAAATTAAACCGAGTGTGTCATGATGTCGATTCTAAATAAATCATAGGTGAAGGCCACTCTAACAAATTGTAGCACGGACTACTTGCTCCACCTATTTAATATACGCCAAACGAGCATTGTTAGTTGCCGTAAATCAAATGATTTTCAGGACAAACTTTGCCCTAGCAAGGCTTCGATAAAAAATTGAATACCTTTCAGGTTCAATTTAAAAGACAGGGGTAAACGACGCTCATTTATCTTACTCTGTCTAGGCATATGTTCTTTGGAAAGGATGAAGCGCTCGCAAGAAACGTCGCAAAACGTCACTTTCTTTTATATAAAAGAGCAGACTGCTAGTAACATCTCGATTATCTTGAAGACTTTTAAGTCCAGTTCATTTAGGACACGGCTGAAGGATCTAATAACCACCCTTTCTTATACTAGCCTTTTTACTGGGGGATGAAAAAGGTTTCTGGCAACTTTTCCGACCCACGTATGGCGACGAAAACAAAAAGATGATCTGCTTTTTACTTGCCTTTGCTCCTTGTAAACCAGCCGCCACTGGCTGTCCCCTTACGTTATCAGCAGCCACGATACCACTCCACATATCGAATACAAAAAATCAATGAAAGAGTCGGATTTTGCTTCGGATATGCACACAATAGCAGAGTACGATTGCCTGATAATAGGAGTTGGCCCTCTTACAGCAGCAAAGACTGAGCGACGAGGTATGATCCAACGCTTACTTCATAATTTATAAAATGCCTATGTTATGTAGCCGGATGCCCATTAAACTCGTTTGGCATGGTTGACATAACAGTAGCAATTGATATGGGAACGCGTATAGAATGGCTGGAAAAGACTACGATATGTGTACACAATCGAACGCATCTGCAAGTGAAATATTCGTTTGTACGTCCTGTCCTTTAGCGTCATCATGGATCTGTACTTTTAAATATTTAAGGCTACTGGAAATCTGACAGTTAAATTCACCAGGCCAAAATAGAAGTGGGACACTCGTGTTGGGTACAGTATCTGTCAGACAATATATCTGATTATTATCGTATATATCGAAGACAATGCCAGCCAAATTTGGCCAACGAGTACGACGGCATTGTACGTTGATAACGAAAGTGTATGTTGATAGTTCGTACCAAGGCAACGTACCAATCTCGGAACATCTAAGTGAGTTAGGAATAAACTGTTGTAAACATTAGGCATTTATAACAATCGACCGCGCAGCAATAACGGATCGTGTGGCTGTTTTTTCAACAATGACGTGCGTAAACAGCTATCCACACATATGGCAAGAAAATTTGAACTTAAATAAAGTTTGTGCCATCTTCGAACGGCGGAACAGCGTCCGTATACGCTTTTGGATAGTTTATGCTATTGCACCGAATGCAAAAACAGCAGTAGAGACTGTCACCCCCCGTACACGCAACACAGGTGTCATTGTGGGTGAGGAGTCGTCTGATCCTCTCAAGGTTGCGTATTCCTCTTTAGGCTACAGATGGAAACCTGTTACTACGTAAAATGATGCTATTGAATCCGTTTGATTTCGGAATCAAGCAGGCACCTGCTAGCAGTGCTCATCACAAGATAGAGCGCTTTGCGAACGACATTGTCGTTGTTATCGTCTTAAAAGGCACATTCGCGACCAGCCTAAATTTTCATATCTTTTGCCCTACCTATTGAAATAGCTTAATTAGAACGAAAATTACCGTTTTTTGCTTAACTCTAAGTCCCGTGTGGTGATCGAGCTGTTGAAGATAGCTTGTTTACCAGCCATGGTAAGCAAATTCAATCTTTCTAATAACTACTATAATCGTTATACGGAAAAAAATCAATAGTACTATAATATTCTATGTTATGCATTGATGCTAACAGTTGGTAACAACTATCAGTGTGGTACTGTGAACATTGAGCAATCAGCAGCTACCACAATAGACTAACTCTGATTAGGGTCGGTGATTCTCTGTTTTAACTTAGGAAATAGTATCTCGACACTTACCTATGAAGTGGTCAGTTGTCACTGGGATGTTCGTTCAAATACGATATGACGTTTTGCTCTCTCTCTGCATGGCTTCAAGCCACAGTAAACAGTCTATGGGTAGATGCGATGCTGGTGATCCTCCTTCCTGTATCAATTCGACCCATGATGAGCGGACCTGGCAATCTGGGTATTTTTGCAAATGCGTGATTCGTTTAGATATGCTGTACATGGTAATGGCTGGTGAACATGTTCACTGGCGAAGAAAATGAGCTATGCACCTCGAAAAATGGACTAGGCAACTGATGAAACGTTGTCAACAATCGTGCGCCATCATCGTACGACATGTATCTGTACGGCTGTCAGAATATTTTCATACCATTTGGTGTACATATAGTAAAAGTATTATTATCCAGTATCGCCTTTACTTACTCAGCTGTTCTACAGTTGTCAGGAAATCTTTACAGGTTATTATTATTTATCCGTAAGCAGATTAATTACAGATCATAGTGGTCGTATAATGTAAGCTAGTGGCTCAAATTTTACTAGTTTCCTCAGTTTTTCCGGATTTGAGTTTACCATTTATTTAACTTAATTCGATAGACTTACTATTTTTTGTCTCGTTGATGCTACGGAGTGTCGATCAGCTGTCGAGAGAGAGAGAGAGAGAGAGAGAGAGAGAGAGAGAGAGGGAGCGGAAGAAAAATTGAGAGGGGGGAGAGATGGAGGTAGCGAGAGTGACCTCGGGAATCTATCACTACTGAGCCCGATGGGCCGTGCTAGTGCGGAGTCAACAAAAATATTCTAATGTAAAGGCATCGCAAAGCTAACGTCGCATTGTTTTTTGTCAGTTGTACGTTGGATCAGCCGAGCCTTAACAAACAATGCTATTCTGGCCTGCTTAGTCGCCGAATTAAATTATTCACAGGCTAAAAGCAGCGACATCGCTCCTGATGGTCACATATTCGAGCTTGCGGTAAAACAGGTATCTGTGCCCCAGGTACATCATACCACTTCAGTTCGGAAGCCAGGCGCAGATATAGATGAAATCAAAGAGAACATTCTACTACGCAGAGTCCTTTGCGTATAGTCTTCTAGAGTTACTAGGCGTATCTTATTTGTTGGATATCACAATTATAAAAGGGCAGATCTATGCAACTCGAAACCCTCGTGTTCGGTCACCCGTAGTCGAAATTCAATATCTATGATTAACTTTTTTACCTGTTACAATTAAATACTTCTAGGTGTTTCCCCGGTGTATGTCTACCGGTAGCGTTGTGAACGTTGTCATAAGACCTACAATCAATATAACGAACATAAGGGTTCAGAATACGTCATTTCATCACGTTCTAAAAAAGTTAGAGTGAAATCACTTGATTAGTCGCCAACACTTGTCGGCGCGTCAATAATAGGACCTTTTCCGAGGGTCAGCCCCACTATGCTGCAGGAGCAGCTTGTTTGGACTTCTGGAGTGGTCTTGATTTTAGACAGGCGGTAGACGTGCAGTTTTTCTGCCAGGATCCGGCAGTGTAAGACAGCACTTCGCAGCAGCGTCTAATTTGATCCCTGGCTGGTGCACAGTTGCCGCTAATGGCTTTTTGCCACCTACTGGATTGAATCATTCGTCTCAACCTAAATCTTCCACTTTTGACCACCAGTCATATCGATAAGTTCCTACGTTTCGGCAATCGAGGCTGGGGCTATTAGTTAATTGGCCAGTACGGCATGCTCGAATCACTTCATGCTTCTCTTCGTCGATCGCTTACTAGGCATGCCTATTTATTTATCTACCTATCAGAGGAACGCTCTCCTGTCTACTGCACACGTTGTATGCAAGTCGTGAGAGACGCTGCGCCGCAGTGCAGCCTCCTTGCCTTTTTTCTCTATGGTGCTGCTAATTCTCTGTTCGAAACTTCCTTGCTCATGCACTACACGCCTTCACATACGCAGGGCAGACGACGAGGACCGAAACCTTTGAGCTCCCACAAAGTTTGCCACAATCCCAGAATCTTACTGCTCCTCGAACCACATTCAGCGATAAGCGAGAGGTGGCTGCCAATCCTACACAACATGGCCAGACCATAGACATTGAGTGGAAAACGACATCGTCCACGAATGCAGTATGCAGAGCAGTCGCTGAGCCCTGACTGGGCAGGCAAGCGAGAATACAGACCGAGTGCACGTCTGCGCACGCAGGAGTCAGCCAACCAGACTGGCTATCCTGTAATACAACCACCCCACGGTTGCATTTCTCCATATGAGTATGACGGACAGTGGCCACAGTCCCGATCACAACGAAACGGCTGGATGCCCACAGCAAAAGAGTTCTACGGACAGGAAGGAACTGGAGACAGTCGAACAAACCCGGGGCACTGAAGACGCAGCAGCGGTGACGAGAGAAGCCAACGGCCGCCAACAAGGCCAGCCCTCGCTAGCGGTTGCTTACCCCATTCGCTGACTCGTGTCCAACGAAACAGCAGCGGCGAGAAACTAACTCCATTGGAGAGAATAAGAAACAGGGGGAGAATCAGCAAGGAAAGTAAAGGGAACAGTGCAAAGCAGGAAAAAGACAGACAGCCTGCTACTGTCGAGGGAGACTTAGGGCGCATCACGCGTTCAGAGACAGATCTATCCCCTTCCGTTGACGATACTACTGACTGCCACTACGGAAGCCGGTGCTTATCTCCGTTCACTGACCATAGAGTTGGCCGGTTTGGCTGTCTAGTCGCTTGCTTCATAGATCCTCGACCATCCTCTAAACAGAACTCTTTGTCTGGCTAGCTGGCCTGCAGGCCATACGGCAGTTAGTCAGCTCAGTTTTGTTGTGCTCTAGCCAAAACTGGCTGACCCACTACCGCCTGTTCCCAGCCGATCCTTTTATCAGTCCCGCGCCTGTCTCGCCCATCCTCTATATTTGCCGCTGCCCGGTATCAGCCGACCAAACAAAGCCATCGCCGTGGTCCGAGTGATGGCATCTTCCGTTCCTGCGTTTGTCCGTCGACGCAGACAACGACGACGATCAGGGGCAAGACGAGAAGGCCAGGACGGATGGCTAACGGACAACGTAGGCAGCTAACGGAACGGAAATGTAGGTGCGTTTGTGAGGACGAATGAGGGCGGAAACAATTGCTGCTAATGGACACAAAGTAAAACAGAGGAAGAACGTAAGTGAACGATGCGCCTTTATAAAAAGCGAGCAATCTCTTCGGTTTTATTTGTTACGGCTGCCGCTACTTCTATTAGTTATAATTACCATCTTCTATACGTATCAATACCATACTTGGGGTTCGAGTTGAAAAAACTACTTTGTCAGAACAGAAACGCATTTACTCTCCCATGCCATACATGCATGTTGGAACCTGTTTCTTCTTTAGTAAACCGTATGTACGTGCTATCGAGAATGTTATCGCCTCGGTTCACGGTGTACCACAGACATTATTATTGCTAAATTATGAAGGTGACCAGTCCTATCGCCTGGCTGTGGGTATTATAATTTTACCCTCCCTAAACATCGTATCTTGGTGTGCTTTGAACCTGCTAGCTATAGATTAAAGCTTTTGAATTAGCACATGTGCTTTATACATCTGAAGTCAGACTAATTGCTTTCTAATTAACATGCTCAGTTCCGAATAGCGAATTGGGTGGGTAGTGCGCAGGATTCATAACTGGAAAATCCTAAGGTTCAGTTCGATACCTAAGTGCAACTTAATGAGTTTTGATGTAATTTCATTTAACGAACTTGGCTCGTGCACTTGCGTTTGACCATTCACATTAAAATATCATTTTTTTTTCTCTAAACAACACAAAACCCACTTTTTTTAGCGGGACAATAGGCTAGCAATATGCAGAATATAAATTATTCTATCATTACGGACTCTGTATCCTTTTCTGACAAAAAACGACAAGTTTGCCAAATAAACTGTCAGGATTCGTAGCTGCTGACAAGATTTAACAAAAAAAAAAAAGGTATCGCGTGTACTTAACTTGAATATTTCGCGTCTGGCGTGCGATACTGATTGATTCAGATGGCTAACTTTCAATAAATTCGAACCGGTGAGCACAGAACTTAGACAGTTACGCAGTTATTTCGATTAAGACATACACCTTACACTAAAAGGTCGAAAATGTAAGAAACAATATTGTTGAGGCATTATCACCATGTTGGAATGAAACTATCTATATTCAAGCATTTTTGACCCGCGTCTATTCCCTGTTTATTGAATCACCCCAGATCTGAACCGTATAACATTACTTGGAGGGTTATCAGCGACATAGCTGGGCCCGCTTCAGCTCCCCACCGAAATCGCGGAGACTGGCCCTCCATTGCGGTAAATAAGATGTATTATTATGAATAAATAGAAATAAAAACTCTTTACTCTTGAAAGTTCGTGCAATTTCGGAAGCCTTCGTTGTTGATTTGGTATATCAACTTAAACCAGGGGCAATATGATAGAAGCGTTTGCGGCACCGCGAAATTCTGTAGGGCTCAGTCATCAGGTCAATCATTGATTGCTCTACCAGCCAACAGTTACCGCACCTGTTACTAATATAGATACCTTCACTGCCTTTAGATTACTCGTATTTCGTCGTAGTCTTGGTCGGTGGATTTATTACACTGTAGCACCTTCGTAAGGTTGTTCCTTACGAAGCAAAGTAGTTAAACAGGAAAGAAGAACGCACATAGCAGCATCGACCCCAAGATTAGAAGCCAAGCTCATATTGTTACTACCGTCCGCAGTTAGCGTTGCCATGAGCGGCCAGTAAGAGCTCATAATAAACACGTAATATCGGGGAATAAATATTGTAAGCGAGCTGCATTACGATTGGAGAGTTCGCATGGACGCACTTCATCGATCTACCAACCACAAACTCGGACATGAATGTATTCGGGGATCAGATCAAACCCTTAGCGAATTCGAGACCATACCCTAGCAAACTGTCATGCTTTGTATAACAGCTGGCCTCATTTCTCCCCTTTACGGGTCATCATCGTTAGCGGCACTTTTTTTCTATTTCGTTATCTCGGTCTCTGCGGGGAGTGGATGAAGACCTGGAGGAATTCGGGCTTGAGGTGGAAGGCTAGCTCCCGAGTACCTATTTATTAGTAAAAAGCATGAAACAGATTAGAAATCGCCATCGTTCAGCAAGATACTACTACACTAATTGTATCTAGACGATATATATCATCTGCACTGAAATATATTAATCACAAAAGGAAAAAGCTGAGTATTAAGGTGCTTGTTTGAAGCCTTCTCTCAATTGAGCAAAAAAAAAGCGAACTCTTGGAAAAAAATAAGTACTAGATGTCCCTGTTTTCCGTACGATAGACATCATCTCACAGCTCACAATAGGACAATATCAAGAAATACGATTCTTTTCTAACTGGGCACACATTTTACACACAGGACCAAAGGGACCATATATAGCCAGAGAAACTAAGCCTGCAGGAGTGCGTCAGGCGCACTAATCGCAGCTGAACCAGCAGCGGTATCTCGTGAGTTGTACCACAGTGTCAAGCCGAAGTAAATATCGCCACTGACGACGACGGTGCTGATAGGACCAATAATCTGACTAAATAGCTTTATTTGGTTTCATTGCTTTCCCTGTTTTAATGAAAAAATTGAATTTAAGCACATACGACTGAAATATCCAAAAGTGTGCAGGCTTCTAGTCCTAGCGGATTAGCGTGTGAAATGAAATTGGCTAATGAGGTGATTACTGGCGGAAAGGACAGAGACATGGCAAGACAACAAGCGAATAAGAATAGCGTAAGAAGCTGTGTACGAAAACGCGGCTATAGCGAAAGGGGGATAGAAAAGACGTTGAATGGATGGCGCATCGCCGCCAAAAGACAGGTTATAGAACGCTGTGAATTCTAGGACAAACAAGCAAGGCTGTTTGTTGGATAGAGTCAACGTTGTTCGCGACATTTCAGTGATACAAAGCCTGCACAACGCCACTGATGGAAATAAGCAGCGGATGCAAAAGCATTGTTATTACTACTGCAACAGCCGAACGTCCTGTGGCTGCTAGAGCAGCCGAACTGGGTCGGCTACTAGCCCAGCAACGTCTGTGTGAGCCAAGCTGAAGTCTACGGCGCTCATTCTCATGCGATGCCACTCTCTTGGGTGCCCTTAGCCTTTGACATAGGCTCGGCAGAATGAGAGAAATGGCGATAACGTTGGCAAGTGTACAACAGCTCTTTCTCTATGCAGGCCACACTGCTATCACATCCCCCTAGGACAGAAACCGATCTATTCGTACCCTTCGTTTTGTTCGCCACTGTCTTTCACCAGCGCCAGCTAGCTCCCACTACACATTCTTCCTATTTTTCTCCTTCTCCTGCACCTCCCGCTACCCCCCTCCCCCCTCCCCCACTGATGGCCTTATCTATCGTGCTAGTACAGCCATCTCTTAGTTTCGTTCCTGATGCTGTTCGAGGCGTAGCAATATAATCGCATCTGCTTATTGCCTCACTTTCAGCTCTCTTCGGCATCACTTAGTCACTCACTTTCGCTCTATCTTCCGTCTGTCGCTCCAGCCCCCAATCTCTTCTCTGCTCTCTTTTCCTCGCCCCTCCACCCGACTACTATGTGATCTTGCCCGTGTGATGAGCGAGAATAAACGCACATTGTTGCCTGCGGGTAAAGCTGCTAGCCCGACCCGGAAAGAAATGTGGGAAGAGGGCTGTAGTGGCTGGGGAGCATGGCAGGAACAGGATTCACTAACTGACACTGTTTTTCGTTTCTGGCTACTGTTAGTGCTGTCGGCCTCCCAAAGCCAGTCCTCGCTAAGTGACTCCGAATTAGAAGCGGGCTGCCAGCAGGGATAGCGCTGGTAACAAGCAACATCAATGTGTAGGGGTACCACTAGCATCGTCGCTTTCGTTGGCGGAGGTTTTTGTTTGTTGGCAAACGTTACCGCATGTATGCTCTGTTCTGTAAACGCGGCCCTCGTGAGCTGTTCAGACCCTGCCGCTTTTTCTAGACTGGCTAAGTCGCCGGCGGCGTTGCGTGGTTCCTTCTATGCTTCCGTTGCTTGTAGTTATTCGAGCAACTGGCGCGACACACTGCTAGTGACGAGTGTCAATGATTAACCGGACGATGGAAAAAGAGAGAGACTGAAGGCCTGGCCATGCGGTCTTCTCTGCAGTTTGTAGAACTGAAAAGGCCCAGTTTTGTCGGCTCGTTTCCACCCAGCTCTTTTTCTTCTCGCTGTCTCTATGCGCTTCGAGATGTTGAGAGATGAGGCGTTTGGTCTGTTGGCGGCAATGGACTGCGGCGAGTCACATAAAACGTAGAGCATTACTAGATTTCAGAACGGCAGCCCGTTACACACGCAGCGCACAGATGCGTACACAGAGGAAACGAGGCGCTCGACGCAGCACCTTTCAGATGCCGTATGAAATCAGTTGACAGGATAATATCACTCCTAGAGTAGTATAGCGCTCACGATGTAGCAAGATAGTATCGCTGACTGTTGACTGACAGCTGGGGCTGACGCGCGAAATTTAGCAGGTGGCTAAGAAGCTGGATCTAGGTCACCAAACACTATCGCTTACTGCCTGTCCCTTTTTGCTGCTCTGTCGCTGTGTACCGCTCCCCGTTGTCGGTGGGCAAGCAGGCCAATCAGGGCCCAATTGGAGCTCAGCTAGCATAGGTTGACGGAACGGAGGCAAAGTCGTTGTAATACTCCTGGAACGTATGAATGGAACAACGAGCTGTGGCTGATGAGGCCGGTCGCCGCAGGAGCTGCGCTCTTGCGGAACTCGCATCACAACTGTGAGCGAATTTTGTAGAAGTACAACAGACCGAATCGACGAATGCGTGCACTGAAACAGACAGGAGAGACGGAAAGGAAGCGGTGTAGCCTAACAGGCCTCGAAGAAGCAACTCTCCGTGTGCGTGCGCAAAAGCGAGCGAGAAAGAGAAGGAAAGAAGCCTCGTATAGGACAGCTTTTGACGAGCTGTCAAGCGGTAGGCGACTATGAAAGGCGTTTGGTTGCGAGGGGCTGGTGAGCGGGGTCTGCTTCACTAGCAGTCGCTGGTGGCTTTCAGTCAGACGAGGCTCGACGACGGAAGGACGGACGAGGAAGCCGCAGGGGTAAGAAACGTACAGAAGCACGCGAAATCTTCATTGCAGGCCGTTACTCGAGTGGATCGTTGACGAAGTAACACTCCATTGAAATATTTGCATCGCCTGCTTGGACGACGAGTGCTATTGCGCCTTCTTCGTTTTAGCCAACGATATTCGGTGGTGCCTCGGACAGCAGTAGTTTTATAAAAAAAAAAAGAAAAACGGAGAAACGAACATACTTATCCTGCCTCTTGAGCCAGCAAGTCCGTTATTCCAAGGTTTCGGTTTCCGCCATGTGGATGTTTGCTGGTAAGTTTTGTACAGTAAGCCATATCTGCAGAAATATGAGACTATTATTGATCATTCAAATGTAGGCACAGCATACAATGTTCCTGCTTGCTGGAAGGATCTAGATTGGATGGATCGTATTTTTTTTTTATTCAGATTTTTTACTACGTTACCACCAAACTTCCAAAATCTTAGCCAATGGAAAATATCACACGATCACGATGCTTTTTACAGAACGATATAAATCTTACAAGTTTCAGGTCAGCGTCTAGAGACTTTTAACATTAATTTATGTCTGTCAGAATAAGCGGTGCTAGTTGTTACGACTCCAACCTTAAAGAGTATTTTTCACAGAAGGCAGGCCTTAAAGTAGATATGGTCTTCAAAGTGTATCATCAGACGCCACAGCAGACATAGACACTTAGCATAAGATCACTTACTTACTCATTTTTACGACAGTACGAGCGTTATGAATAGGCGTGAGGTTTTTCAAGGCATTAGCCTTTAGGGAAACGATGTAAATCTCGGTTAAATGCGCTGAAATTACTTTGGTAGACAAACCCACCTAAAACTGACAATGTGAATCGTCGCTTGTGTACCGCTCTCGTTATTTGGCTCGTTAAACGATTTTTTTTTCTTGTAACCATCGTGCTGAAGATCAGCATTTGGCGCCACGCCGCTACTGCTTTAGCTTCCGCGTTGTTATCATCATCACTTTTTACTACAGCTCAAATGTTTTATGCCGAACTTTCATGTCTCAAATGCATAATTCACCAATCAACAGGTCCACGCTCAACTAGCCGCTGGCCATATTTGGATCATAAGATATTCAGAAACAGGAAATTTCCATAGAACAGTACATTCTTGTACTTCTTCCTCTTCGCCGGCTAGGGAGTGGGAGAAAAATTTTAAAGGCGCGAAAGAGAGAGCAGTTGCTTGAGACGACCTTCTGGCTTGGTCTAACAGGTCGCGATAGATAACCATTGTAGATATAGTCGTCGTACATATTTGCGCGCACGTCCTGCTGCCTGAACCCCATCCTAAAAGGAAGGAAACAAGAACGGCTTGAGCGTATACACCCATTCTATCCCGTCTCGATTGCCACGCACGTACCCGTCAGCCAATCCGACGTCGCCAATGATTGTATAAGCGTGCGCATCGAATCTTGATGCTCGTCTCTTTCTCACTGACGATCCGTGGCAATACCCTCTTGGCTTAAAAGATAAGGCTGGCTCTCGCGCTGGTCGAGTGGAAGGTTACTTAATGAACATGCGGTTAAAACGCACTGGGTAGAGCCGTATGGGTTCGTCAACCTGAACGCTAAGTTTTGCGCGGAAACACAATGGCCACAGTAAATCGCCGTAGCAGAATTCCTCCGCGGCTTATACATGCTTTCGCGATAATCAGCAATCCGATTCACAGTCGCCAGCCGAAGCTCATCAGCCGCAGCCGCGACATGGATAGAGAGAAAGACAAAGAGATCAGGTGTATATATATATATATAAAGAAAGAGAGAGAGAAAGATAGGACTGAGGTGCCAACGTCTGAGCCCTTTCCAAATTTCATTTGCGTCGCTTATACCGATTACGGAAACTTTAGGCGACTTAACGGTCGCTGACAACATTTGAATTTTGAACGTGCCTTACAGTAATATTTTTCTTGTCCTTGTCGCCTACATGAATTAACCGTTAGTCCGCTGCAATGCAAACGTACTCTGATTGTTCTGTGTACCCGCACATCAGTATGGCTTTTCCTAAACACCGAAGTTTCCAGGTCTCAAACAGAAGGGAAGGTGGCGTAAACGAGAACTTTCCGATAAGCATGCTGCTGACTAGTCGCAGTGGCCGATCCCAGCGATACTGGTAGGCCACATTTCCACCACATAGCAGTCATTACTGCTGCAGTGACCCTAGTGAGTTGGCGCATGATCCCAACCAACCGATTGTGCAGTCACGCGTATGTACTTAGAGTAATAGGACGAAGAAGGAGCTCAGTTTATAAGGCGGGTGGAATCGCAAAAGAAGTCAGCTTGTGCGGGTACGCGAGTCACACATACACACCTTCAGATGCCTTCGCGCAACTCGCGTAGCAGGCAGAAAAAGAGTGAGAGAGAAATACGCAGGCTGGTATATTCGTTATCTTCGCCTGGTGGCGCTTTCTTACTAGACAAGCGTGCTAGCTTTTTCGTGGTTCGCGCGAAAAACAACAGACAAAGGACTCCGGAAGACTAACGCTCTATCGGGCGGGCCTAAGCTGACGCTAGTGCGGGTCGACGGCAAGCTGAGGAGTGCGCGCACGCGGAACTGCACCAATGTAACACTATGCGAATACACATACAAAATCCTATGCAATAGCTATCCAGAACTATATTCCTTATATATTCTTAATACGTGCGTTGAATTAGTGCAGAGGGAAATGCGTGCGTCGTGGACGAAGCCAAAGAAAAGTTGGGATAGGGCGAGAGAATAACAATGAGCACAAGATGAAGAGGTGCGAGAGCAAAGAGTGCTTGAGGGAAATAGTCGCTTGGGATGGCTGCCTATAGGTTAAGTGGGTCATCGGCGTGTGTATGCATTTGTATCTGTCGGCGACCGCGTATGCGTTTGGCGAACTGAGGCGGCCGTCTCAAGAGATTCTATTCAGGAACAGGTCTCCTGCCGGGCACTGGCGATATTACCTTGCTCGGAGACAGGGACTGCAGCTTGCTCGTTCGTCCAGCAAGAACAGAGGACGTTATTTTTCTATAGAAGGGAAATACTCTAGAGAGAATTGGGATAGTGGAAGGACGTATAAGCCTACCACCACTTTGTAGACATGGAACCGAAGAAACTGCTGTTGCTAAGCAAAATGGGAGAAAGGTGAAGACAAAATATTGGAGGTCACATCTCGAAGGAATTTTTATTATTATGCTTGACGATTCTGTCACTCTTTAAGGTTAGAGGCCTTCATGTCCTTGAAACCATTCGGGTTCTGAAGACATTTCTAGCCTTAACTTACTTTTTAGCCTGCACTTTTTAAAGTCACTTACTGTATGCGTGTATGTATGATACAGCACAGGTTAAGTCTGCAGGGACTTGGCAGGCCCTATGCACAGATAAAGTTACCTTAATCCATGTCAAAACACCGGAACCGCGGTGAGCGTATGTGCGTAAAATAAGGCGGCCGTCGTTTCATGGCTGATTTTGCGAAGACTGTTCAAAGTTAACACCGCAGTGTAACCTGCATCGTTTTAATGTCTCTGTCTTGGAGGAGTTTGTGTGTTATTGACAAAAAGCAGAGCGACAGCAGCAGGGAACCTGTGGGCGGTAGTCCCGGACGGCGACCTTTAAATCGGCTGGCTTTTAGGTTATATGCGAGCACTATCTGGTGTAGTGCAGCTAACTTCTCGACATTGTGCCGTCTTTTTAGGTGAAAAAGTGACCTGAATCAGTGAGGAAGGATGCTCATTTGTAGATCAGGTGAATCTGAATTTTTACGGCAAAGAATGCACTGATACAAAAAGTGTGTCTTAGGCTACTACGACAGTAATGATTACAATAGGGAAATTTCGGCTTATTCTAAACAAAACACCTGTGTTCGAACAGTTCTTTGGGCAGCAACAAAAAGCAAACGAGAATTGTTGGAAGAAAAAGAGCACCGACTGAATGATGTCATTCACGCAGATACATTTGCACTCAGACGCACATTGAAAATGAGATGAATTTATTGCGAACAGAGCTCGGGTCGGATCGCCAAAGAGCACTGCGACGCTGCGAACGGCATCGAGAAACTAGCTGACCAAAAAGGAAGACATACATGGAAGCGAGACGTTGTATACTCTTCCTGTGGCAGGGAACGCGGACCCCTAGTGCAGACCGTGACTAGAGGCTAAATTACGTTATGCGCATGCATACCTATTTGTATGTACAGATAAGCTTTTGTGACTTTGACAGTGATAGCGTTACGCAGAGCACGCTTTTTTGTTGTCTCATAGTCTGTCGTTAGCAACCCTCGTGTTTAGTCTAAAGCAAGCGTGTTTTGCCCTAAGTGGACTATCGCTGTGCTTGTTGGGTAGCGCGCTGCTTTCTTTCGCAAACGCCAACAAAACGGCTGATTTATAATACGTAGACGGGACTCAACTACAACGACAAGAGAAGCAAGTCGAGTGGATAGGAAGTTCGATGCATCCTGGCAAGAGCAAAAATCCATGGATCTAATGGAACCAAAAATAGGAGATGGTTGAAACGAGAAGGAACAGGACTATGCATACAAATACAATAAGTATAATGTAAATTACAAAAATAACCCTACCATTCTCTCTTGCTTTTGCTGACCTCCTTTTAGGTTCCCTTCACGAGTATTTCTAACGTCAATGCTTGCCTTACCTTTTTTCACTCCGACTGCTTCACCTGGCTGCCATTCAGCTGGAGAAGGATACATGACGGACTGTGGAATAGGTAGGACATTAAATGCAGAATCGAATGATCAACGGGCCAATGATGTGGGATCTTGAGAAGAAATAGGATGATGATGAGAAGCAGGAAAGACCTCTTTTTTACTTGATTCCTTTCGCATTGGCTCGGGTTCTAGCTCTTATTCCACCACCTATTTCTTCCTTCACGCTTTACTTACTCAATTTACTTCTTTTTTTACGTTTTGATTGTTCCGGACTTGGGTAAAGAAAGTAGCACTTTCTAAAAGGTAGAAAATAATACTACGCGAGTTAAAACGCTAGAAACGGGTAGCGAAAAATGGTAAATGACTAACAACAGTAACGGGTGAGACGCAAACAATCAGAACCAGACGAACTCCAGTGGTGTGGGAGAAGCGGCGGCGACAACAAAGAGAGCAAAGATTGAATGGCTGTATCACGTCGCTTACTAGGCCACATAGTCACATATGCGTTTAAACTTCGGCAAAAAGAACCAAGCTTGTAGGTCCGGACAAATACGCGAACAAACACGCACACCATACGAAACAACCCAATTTCCAATTCGCTTTTCTTTACTCAGCCAGCGATTGCTGGCGCTCACCGCTCGCTACTTCGACTCGATGGTACTAGCCATAGTAGCAGTTGTCCAGTTACAAAAGTGGACCACGCCAATCGGACTAACAACTCTCGTTGGCACCGCCATCGCCAAGCGAGCTGCCAGTTGTAGATTTTTATAGACGAACGACGGTGGAAGCAGTGGCATAAAGGTAGCTGAGTGGGTCCACAATTCCTGGGGGGAAGTGAGCGAGCGGGCTGAAGGCAACGACTGGCGTAGGTAGCGCTCGTCTGCCTTCCAACTTGCCAACCAGCCGAAAAGATCCATCCGTACCAGCTAAAGCAGTAGTACAAGGAGAAGCAAAGAGACGGAGAAACAGCGAGCAACTTTGAATAGGGTCGATTCGTTTACAGCTTGCAGTTACTTTATGGCTAGGGCTTATTTAGCACTCCCTGTCCTTCCGAGCTCTCGTCTTTCGGTAGCCACCGTCGCCTTCTCCCTGTTTCTCATGCGCTTCAGACAGTTGACCATCTGGCAAAATAGGCTCGGTCCCTTTTTGCCTATCATGATTGCTATAGCAGTTCTTGCCGTACTGCACGCCTAGCAGTGCAAGTCGTCAGGAGCCCTAAGGTGGGGAAGCAATGGAAGCTTTCCCGTCTGCCCATGGCGACAGTAGCAGCCTGAGCGTTCCATAGTTACGACAATGCGAGGTTTTCCAATAGAAGTTTCTACACCCTCTGTCTTTTTCGAAGACGAACAAGCGACCGTCGACCCTTCGGCAAGGCCTGACCGGCTCGTTGGTTAGATATCTCAGTTATCGTTGGGAAAATGGGACGCAGTCTTCGCTAGTCGAAAGGAACAGCGAAAAGATGTTTCTGCTGCTTGTAAAGAACAAGAAGCCGTAGCAGAAGAATAGAAAGAAGAGACAAGAGAAGTACCGATGCTTACTCGTAGCAGTCACCTTAGTAGCAGTGCTAGACGTCGAGTGAGCCAAGACGAAGTACAGCCAAAGTAAGCTGACAGCTACGACGACTATGGTTATGATGGTGGTGGCGCCATCGTTGTCGGCGATGGTGTCGGTCTGCTCCAAAGCAGACGACACATAGGACACACGAAAGTAAGCCCTTGGGCGAAATACTATTTCAGTGGCACATTTGCTGAATGCCGATCACCAGCGGCAGTATACAGATACTGCAAACGGGTGGATAGAAGAAGACGACAGACCACCGTATGTCTGAAGAAAGGTGCAGAAGAGGAGTTAAAACATACGCAGTGCAGAGCGGGCATACGTGGCGATGGTAGACGATGAACGGTGGACAAAGCAAAGGAGCTATCTATGGAGGGACAGGAAGAAAGGTAAAGTGGGAATCAAGCGCAAGGACTGTATCCTATTTCTCTCGGTTTACTTCTTACGATTATGGAAGCTGAGTCCAAGGATAGGCCTGAAATGGAGTTAGCTCAGGGTAGAAGATACCGACAAGGTGATAGGTAGCGGCTTGCGGCCCGCGACTACAGTGAACTACTGGGCCATATTGCAGCTGCCGATACGACTAACGGCAGCAGCATTGCCATTGGCCGCAATCAAATTACCTATTACCGACTCCAGTTTTTCTCTTTCTCGCTGTTTGCCTAATTTTTGGCAGTAGACTACCAACTGCGGAGACCAACAACGAGTCGACGGCTAAGACCACGACGACTAAGAAGAGGTAGCAAAGCAAAGAAAAATCCTGCTACAGTTTCAGTGATAAGCGGACCAATATCTTCAATGACATCGGTAAGACATCGCTGAAGCAAGAGTTTCACCAACGAAAATAAGACGGCTTGCTTTTGGATATGTCGCCGTACAAGCTTGCTTGTAGAAATATACACAGAAAAATTACCTATAAACCTTGCCTAGGCTGGTTCTATTTAAGCGAGTGACGACGCAAACAGGAAGCAATAGCAGCACGAATATATTGTAGCCGGAGATGAGAGGACAACCTACCATACCGTTGGCATACATAATAAGTCTAATATCCGCGACACGCTGCTGGGTCTACCAATAGAGGCTGTTCCACCGGCAGAGGCTTTTATGCGCACCATACAGGTATGAACGTCAGAAAACGTCGAATTTCTAGAAAACCAAAGCACTTCAGCGAACGGATGTATGGGATGAAGGGCTATCACATGCGATGGTGCTCCCGATCGGGGCATATAGCAGTCGAGCAGCAAAATAAAACCCAAGGAACTTTACCGAAATTTTTCTCTTTCACAAAGGAAGGAAGCGAAAGATAGAGACAAAACAGGAGTGAAAGGTAAGATGGGCGACGTCTTTATGCCTTTCATCGCTTAGTTAAGCCTCTCTTACCGCAAACGACCAGAGATGACGAACGTACTACTCCGTATACTTGAAGGAAAAAAATAGAGGAAGATATACACAGAGAGGATTCTCTCTCATACCGTGCCGTATGGCAGTATCAGCTAACGAGTAAACCAAGAGTTTTGCTGCTCCTGCCACTGCCCACGGATGATTATAGAAGCAAAACCAAGCTCGGCTACGCAACAGTTTGCGTGTGTGCATGATATTCCTTCAGGTATATGTGGCGATTACTACGGCGGGTGTACGAGCCGAGCTGAGAGATGATTCGAAGCTCTAGCTGATATGTTTTACGGTACTACTGAGGTTGTCTCTTCTTCTTCTTCTTCTTCTCTATCATCCTAGGTGGCCTATTAACAATAGTAATAATCTCACTTGACGAAACCCGTATTCGCCCACAACCGTACTGTCGTCACATAATGGAAGTGACGATTAGCGTGAATGAACCGTAGGGCAAACAAACAATATCGAACCCTGGAGTAAGTAATAAGAGAACGTGCGAGCCTGAGAACGCTTCTCTCTTCTGTTATGTCACTGATGCATTTGGTGTGTTGGGCTAATTCAAAGTAAGACCCAAAGTTAGACATCCCTACTACACTATTGTGTTTTATAGTTTGTAAGTAGGCAAACATTTAGCAGCATTATTAAGTCGCACGTTTATCGTTTTCTATTCTATGCTCCGGGCATTTCTTGTAAGTATGAACTGTAGAGCAATTTTTCTTATATAGCACATTACCATATCAATCTTGCCCAGTTTTGCCCAGCACGAAGCTCAGGATACTGGAACAGGTAGTTGTTCGTTGGTAAATATACATAAGCAGACCATTAGACAGCGTGCGTGTCTCTAAGTACGCTTTGTGTAAATACTCACAGAGAATGCTTTCACAACAAAAAATAGATCTTGCAGGTATATTAAGTTCAAAAGCCACATTACCTTTCAACGTTTCGATGCAGATACGGTCTCGACTAATAAATGCATAATATGCCAACCAAAAAATTGCGGATTTTACAATTTTATCGCATTGAGGAAGTGCAACTTTAGAAGGGATTGGACCTCTCACTCCTGCGATTTACTATATGGCAACAGGTTGTCTACTGTCGATGAAAATTTCTTGCTCAACGGAGTGAAATAAAACCCGCTAAGAGTTTTGAAAGCCAGACTCATAATAGGCTTGACTGAATCGTCCTAGGCCTCTTTAACGATGCGAACAGTCAAACGGTCGGTAAACGAGGAACTGATCATGATCGCTTTATGCGATCCTGGTTTGACAACTGTGAGACTATATGGCCAGCTACTTAGTGTCGAACCAATTCCCTTCGAAGACTTTGCGATAAAGTTCCTCCGCGACAGTGTACTAATAGGCAAAACTATTATATCTGCAACATAAATTAATGTAATACTCAGTTTTTTTATTCTGGTGATGGTGGAAAACTAGACGTAATTAAGTTCGATGGCAATTCACCGGATTGTATTGGCTGAATTCACTGGGGCTGCCGCCCTGAATTTGGTCAGAGCAAAGTATGTACATCGATAGAGTTATTAAAGCCACAGCTAGCTACCAGCAATTTATTATGTCCTGAAAAGTTCAACATGTTTATTGTAATACCCCAACAAAGGCTCAATGTTATAGCGAAGGTAACATTGTTTATACAGGCACCAACAACTTGGTAACAGTTAAGTGAGCCAATCATCAATCATTTCGCATTTAGTGGTCTATCAGTCGGTAAGTAGTGAGCGGTCCTATCGAATTTGTGTCTGCTAATAAAATATTGTACTCAATAGAGGCCTGTTTCGAACGATTTGTGCTGATGGCATTTGGTACAAATGAAACTTAAAAGATGAGCCGAAGAAAAATGTGCAAATTACCATTGCGCAGATTGTCCATAGCGCGTAGCTGCAGGATTATGAGGGTTACTGTCTCGTAGCGGACTGTAGTCTTTTCATGTCTTTGTAGTTTCACAGTGGAAATGAATCAATGACTCGGTTTTATTAACTCGCCTATAATACTACAATAGTCTTTAATAGGAAGAAGCTTGGTAGTGCATCTATGCGAGCCGCGTGATTATCCCACTGCAGCCAGATAGAAGCCCAGTAGACCTAGAAGTCAATATAACTTAACCTCTAATAAGTTTGTAATGAGTTTCGATACATTTGTCCCATCACAGTGACAAAGGAAGTATGCTTTTGGCTGATTGGAGATCACCTTTAAAAAGTCATCGCAAAACGTTTAGACGGGCTCGTGTCTTAGAAAATATTAAGCTAAGTTTTACTCACATCTGTGTCTTTTATCAAGACGCGAATAAAACGTTAGAGGTTGCATTGAGTTACCTATACCTGGTTCCGATGATGTAGGTTCAGTCGATGGTTCGTTACTTGGCATCTATTTTTGTAACCTTGGGTAATAAACATAACCTAATGTGTAGTTTTGCGTAATTCAATCCTCTCTTCTCGTTAGACAAAAAGCTCGATCTTTTTGAAAAGCATAACAAAGTTTATTGCTGAGCCTTTTTCTTCTGGCATAAAGATTCTATTCAATGGGTGAAATTCCGTCCCCGTTTCTAATCGATCTTGGAATAGGACAGGAACAAAATAGATATATACTGGCTTGCCGCACAAGATAGCATTACCTGTTATGTTGTGAAAATTTTCATTGTCGATCAGCTTAAGTAACATCTCAAATTGGGTGATTTAGCTGACAACGGTCAGCATGGGTTTCAAAGAAATTGTTTGATATGCCTTCAATTACTAACAATGATTTCCGAGTGGGATATTTCTCTAAATTTTTTCATTTTACATCATCATCATCATCATCAAGAATTTTCGCTGTTACCCCATACTTTGCGAATGCAAAGGCTTTGCACGTTAAGGGTGGAGAAGACAGTCTGTGGGATCGAAACCTATTTATCAAACTGTCGCTTCAAGTAGGAATGAACGGCTCACAGACTGGTCCTCGCACTCTACGACCCGGACTTCCGCAAAGCGAATATTTTGGTAGCAAACGATAAGACTCGTCGGCGTCTGCTCCAGATTCTATGCTGACGGCACCAAGATTTAGTTTTCTGATGATAAAAACGACGACGTTAGCTGGGTCCAACTTGCCAGCCCAGCCCAGCCCAGCCCATATTCAACTAATGTGTAAATAATGAGATATTGATATCTATGCCCAAACGTGTAGCCGTTACCGTAGATGGTTCTTTCATGACCGCTTACTCACTTAAGAAAGACGTCACTTTAATGATTCGAATCATATTTGACCTGAGTGTTTTAGTCGGCCTAAATATCGATTTCACACAGTTGGTTAACTACATCATAATGTTAATTCGATACGATGTTTTGGTGTTCTATAGGGACGCAGGTGTCTATGTGAAATTGTATGTAAATTTGGTTATGGCCAAGATAATAAATTGTTCAAGTATATGCACATTTAATAATAGCAGTAAAGATATGATGCCTGTGCACCTCGTTGGTATATAGAGCCCTGTTGATCTTCAGCTCTTTTATGACTTCAATGCCTAAATAAATAGAAGCTTCGAATTTTACGTCTGATACTGATGTTACACATTGCATCAGGTGATTAGCCATCGGCACGAAATGAAGCGCGTTGGCACCTGATTATTTCGAGGAACATAGTTTACGTGTGAGCAGTACCAGCAGAGCGTAGTGTTTATTTTATGTAGACCGAATGTGAGACTCCGGCCCACCGACTGGCCTTATGTCGGTCGAGATCGCTACGGAATAATTTTCAGTTTCACTTAAGGCTCATTCTGAATCAGCCCAAGTCTTCATTTGAGTGCTGTAGGTTGGTAGGAGAGAGTGGCAGGTCCACTGGATCATCAAGCCAAAAGGTGGGATCATCAAGTCCAGGGTAGTGGGAAACCTAGGTTTCCCATTTTCCTACTAGATGAGCTAGCTTCTTGCACAAGAGAATTCCCCTTGCTAGTCTTTTAAATTTGACAAAGCATCGTCTGCTATGTTGCCATAACTTCAGAAGCCGTTGTTTCTCGCTCAGGACCTGCTTTGCCACAGTCTTACCCCTTCAACACTATCGTGATCGTATGGTAAAAATGCAAACTCTCTGACGCCGTTTCCCAGAGACAATCTCATTTCTTTTGTCACGTGCCTTTCTCCAGGCTGTGCGGGTACCGTAAAAGTCATCAGCATCGGGTATGCCATATCTCCCAAAGCCACAACATAGAGGACACACAGATGACCGATGGGGCTTTACCAATTATATCAACAAAGTTTTGAAACGTACCATGACTCAAAACAACCGTTGACTCTGTGAGGTACCACTACAGCTCACAGCTAGGGCCTACAATCCAGGTCTGTATTTTACATATGTCATTTACTGCCGCTTTCGGAGCAAATATTAGGTATAGCTTTTTACTTTTGTAGCTGCATTTTCGAGATTTAGGCTTTCGCATCATCCACTTTTTCATCCAGAACATGCGTTTTTCCTGAACTCTTGCTCAGGGAACGTTGCCTGTCAGAAACAAGGTCGGGTCTGTGCTGACCATTTGGTAAGCTTAGATAACTCTAATCGCAAGGATTTTTTAGGCGTTTCTATGTAGCTTTCTGGCCGTGACTCCCTTTGGGTAATGTATAGACACCAAGTTTCGGACCTAAACCACTTCACGTGTATCTAAGTTAGTAAGTAAATACATTAACATCACACAAGTAAGTTTACCACGTGACCCAAATGCCCACGCGAAGCTCCGTGATCTCGAATTAACCTGCAATGCATATATTTGATAACGGAGTAAATAATCTTCGCAGTGATGTGTGTATATCCGTCCGTTCGAGGTAGCGTGTTCGGAATGGATAATTAACTTATTCCCTTGGCTTTTTCCCTTGCTAGATACGATTTCAAAAGACGATCCCTAAATAAAGGAGTATTTATATAACAGCGACGGAATTGTTAGGCATTGACAATTATATAAATTGTTATCGATGCTAAAATACAACGATGCACTAACATGATTCTAGAGGTCTTTATAAGTAATATGCCTTCTTTCGATTTGTTTGGTCTCAGTAGTTCTTCAGTTCGAATTCACTTCGGCAATGATCCGTGCCATAATAGAAATCTGTTGTTAATGTGGTATTACAATTGTTATGAAGTACATTGCAGCGGTAGTAAAATGGCTAGCAGGTAACCGTGAGGTGTTGTCATGACATCTAGAAGTTCAAGGTACGATTCCTAGTAGAGGCCCCATAAGCGGAAACTTGTTAGGAGTCTACCCCCCATTATGAGGGGTTATGAGAGCCTTTCCAACGACTGGATTCGACTATACAATTGTCAAATTCACCATGCTCAAGTGTACCGAGCGCAATATTAAATAGCTGACTATTGGCACAAGCCACATAAAGTTGATAAGTTTGCTAGGGGTGCTTTTAACACCAACAAGACAAGTAAGTTGCTCGTAGCTAACTAAGGTTTTTAAACCGCTTTAGGCAACAAAAATAGCCGTAAATTGAATTTCGTTGGAGGTCCAACCCCCCAAACCGTCCAGCTGAAAGCCGAACACATAAATTCGAATTTAAATCATGGTAATTATATAGCAGGACAAAACCTATCTGAGCTGAGTATCCTTATCAACTGCAAGATTACGTTTCGTTTGACTATCTTGATTATCATCTCTTTATTCGTAATATGTTCGAAATAGGTACACTGTGACGTGTGCTATTGATGCGGGCATCAGTATTGCTGTTGAGAGGTTCCTGCGCTAGCAAGGAAAGGACTTTTTATGATAAGAAAATAAAATTAAAAAAATACCAGGCAACGCTCCATTAGCTCGTCATTTTTGTTTTGCAGATTCTCGGAGCCATTACCTTCAATGGCCATGGAACAAAATTCTGCGTGAGTAGTACATACAATAGTTTCAGTTTGCTTATGAATTCAGAGTCTTGAAAATAATAATATGAGGCCGAAGGGTTGGCGCTATGACGATTACCTTTGATTTAGTTACTTCTGTTCATCATATCCCTAAGTTCAAATATATACAGCTCTTCCAGTAGGCGCGAATGACATCATACTACGTAAAAAAGCTCATTTTTATTGGACCTATCCATAGGCAGTGCCTTCAGTGAGCGTCAAACATAATTGCTTATTACTGCAGCGTCTCTGTTGATAACGCAGTCGTGTTTATTTGATATTCTGATATGAGAATCCATACCATAATTAGTATAATGTATTTCTAAATTGAATAAATAGGCACCATCCGCACTCACCGGGGTATAAATGCATATTATTATTCCATTGTAGCCACTCTATAGTATGTGTCTCTTTGATCGATTGATAGACATGGATAAAACACTTCAGATCATTTTTCTCCTCTCGAACTTTTTCATCTTCTCAACAGCTTAGTCAATATTTTATCTCCTTCGATCGATTCACAGTCAGCAAGTGCTCGGTCCATTAGGAAGTGGACGATACCTGGCAATGACCACTGGGCACTGACCCATCTAAAGAGTTATGAGAGAAGCAGCACTAAGGATGACTACATGCCCCACAGCGTTACTAGCCACAGCTTTGTCTCCGTTTCCTGGGTGACGTGGGCACCGGAAAGATAGAACAGAGCAGCGTGGGCTCGAACTGACTTCGGGTCCACCTCGAGGACTGATCCTGACCCTTGAGAGATCCACTACTATTCGCTAGTAATGGCATTGGAGGTGGCATGCCTCTACTGCATCCTCCAGTCCCCCGCTGTTTTCTCGCTATCCCGACGCACGTCCTTCGAATTGGGAAGCGCTGGCACGTAGTGAACGATCCTAGCTAGATGGGTCGACGGACAGACGGACCGTGGCGACCATGAGCATGTGTCCACATTGCTAGCTCCAATAAACCGTATGTGATATTGTGCCTACTCTGGTGACTAGCCGCCTTACTGCCTGTTTGCTTGCGGGGCAGTCCCTGTTGTTATAGACTGGCTCGGTCAAGATATCTTGACTGAGACACAAGAAGAGTCTATAAGGATAATCCTGGCTTAATGAGCAGAATGCCGCGACCATGCAGGTCCTTTTTGTGCACGTGGATCTATCGAGTGGCGTCGTCACAACGAAAGAAAGAGGAAGCGAACAAGTGAAAGGGAAAAGAGAAAACGAGGGAAATGAACGACGGACCAAGGGGGTAATAGCAGATAGGATGCGAAGTATAGTAAGCAAAGCTTCGACAGCTGGCTACATACGGGTTGTCTTAACATTCGCCTCACAAAAGAGGACGGACAAAAAACATACGCTGTGCTCAGTTAGCGAAGGAGATCGGCAGAGAGAAGAAGAGATGAAGATTGAGGTTGTACAGGGTGCGGAGAGAGGAACAAAGATGGAGAAACTGGTGGTGTTAGCCAATGGGATAGCAAGACGGCTATCGAAAGCCCCATGAGGGATATGTGTAGCGATTGCTTCGTAGGTAAATGGCGAGAAGAACAAGCCATCCTTGGAGCAACAAGTAAGCAACATTGAAACACGTGTGACCGATATAGGCTAATGAGGCTTTCGTAGAATACGCAGTGCAGAATACATACGGAGCAGCACATGGTACTGCACCTCTCTAAACAGAGTGCTACCGAAGCTTCTATAGTTGGCAGATTTTCTTGGCCTTCCTGTTGCTACAGCTGCTTGTAAGGAAAATGGCAGCCGGAAGGCAGGCTGCCTAACCTAGGTGAGCACGAAAGTCAGCCAGGCAGCGAACCTCTTGATGTTAGTAGATCTAATCCGGCAAAGAAACTATACTGCTGCCACGGAGGTAAGGGTCATGTGAAGGGGACATCAGCTGCGGCGAAGGTGGTAATGAAGATACAGCCGTACTGTGACTAAAAGAAGCTTTATGGAATCTTTCACTCGGAACAATGATACCGGTTATATACATCATATGTGACACTAAACTAGAGAAATTTTCGGACAACTTTTGTGCAGCCTAGAAAAGGAAGATTTCTATTTGAAGTTGTCAGTTAGAAAATTCGAAGCGAATAATATCGAAGTGACAAACAGTGAAGAACAGGCGAAGCAATCTTTTAGTCACTATCGTCGGGCTACCTGCGGGACAGTACAGGTCTGTTCTTTGCTTTGAATTAGATAATAACGTAATATTATACAGAAATCACCTATTACTCATTAACGAGGATTAAGCTGAGCCAGGTCATGCTTATAATCCGTTTTTTTTTCCTATTTTTTTTTTTTAGAGTATTTGGCCTAAAGATGTGATGCGCAAAAATTGAAAATTTGCAGAAATTTTAACATGACCTAGGTACTTCACACCGTTTGATAACTGTATCTACATGTTTTGCGCTGCTTCTAATTTAGATATGAATATAGTCGAAAACACGTTGGTTTTATAAACAGGATTTTGACACTGATATATGCATTGGACAGCCATGTCCTCCTATATTTTTCTCTACCTTTCCGACCTGATTTGTCGCACTTCACTAAGATTCAGTAAACATTTTTTTTTATTAAAACTATTTCAATTTAAGATGTAAACCAGGAACAAGCAAGTGATACTGGAAAGAGTAGTTCTGTGAGAAATTTCTCAAAATACAGATCGGTCTAAATCAAAATAGAATAAATGCACCATTGTCCCATTCGTCTATGACGACGTGTGGATAAAACAGTGGCCGTATGTCACGGTATTTTGTAAGATATTTAATCATAACCCACTTGCCATAAACTGAACCATCTATTTGGTTGAATATGGTAGTAGGCTTCGTATGATCTTTTGGTTATGTTCTACGTATAGATGCTTCCTTTTCCACTTCTCCTTTGTTTATCTATCTTAAAAAATTTTGCCATTCTATGTACATAGTACCGGCAGTTGCAATTATAATTTGCCTTTTCGCTCAATAAAGAACTAACAAAATGTCGAAAGCAACGTATTTCGCAACTACGCTGTTACTTATGTTTACCGCTACCCTACAAGTCCAAATGGGTGCACTAATTCTATCCGAAATAAGGCAACAAACAATGGAACTGCTATCACGCTACAATCTGCTAAGGGTTAGCTACACGTTAGCCCGCTGAGCCTATCGCTGCATTCATTTGGATGGCATATAGCCATCATCGGGATCTGTTATCGGAAGC
This sequence comes from Varroa destructor, assembly GCF_002443255.2. Classification (NCBI taxonomy): domain Eukaryota; kingdom Metazoa; phylum Arthropoda; class Arachnida; order Mesostigmata; family Varroidae; genus Varroa; species Varroa destructor. The sequence continues at coordinate 24,181,864 of NW_019211460.1, forward strand.
TTTTGAAAGGCCAAAGTACAGTGAGAAATTTGTCGTCAGCCAATACTTACAGCCCTAGAAATTTAAGTTTGATGATAGGGACTGCCCTATTATCATATGTGCAGACAAATTTGGTCATAAAGGTCTTCAAAACGGCTAATTAGATTTATTTGTATTCAAGGCTTCCTCTGCGATAACTCTGTTTACGTCCTGCTGTTATGCTGACACAAACTCTCGATACAGAATAATAAATATATGCAGATTGAATTATCTCTAGGCCTTGTTAATCACCGATACTTTTTTCTTCGTACGATAGAAGGTCATTGGCTTTTCTTTGGTCGATCTAGTCTATTTACTGGATGTTTACGTGATTTGTCTTTAGCAATAGTAAAAATAGTGCTGGTATTACCTTTGTGAACCGGCCTGGCCCTCTTATAAACGGCTGACTTCAAGGTTCTTTACTACATAACCCAGCTATGCACCGTAAAGTAACATCATTGCTTCCAGTTTCAGGCAGAACTACGCCCAACGTACTCTGATCGATCGAAATCTCGTGCTTGCAAGGGTCGCGTCAGCCTCTAAAAAACCCCGTGAACCATCTACAAATTAAGTCGGCTCAGGCTGCGTTACACTCATCGAATTATAAAGGGAGCAGACTAACTGTTGACAATTGACAATCATTTGACCCACCGAACTGTGAAGATTGAAGGTCGCAGAAGATCGCCACTTACAAAAAAGATTTCCTTCGAAGACGTTAAATTTCGTTCGTCACTGATGCCATTATCACTGCCATAATAACGGTGGATTGCTATTTTCTGGGTCGCACCACGTGGAACGTGGTATCTAGTGTACATAGTCTGCCCAGCTAAACATATGTTTTGCTTCTGTAAAACGCGAAAATTACAGTGCGGGTGAGTCTAGTTTGGCGGTATATGAATCTTCGGCCATTATAGATTTCATTTCTAGAAGGATTTTTTCGATTTACGTTGCATGGCTGCTTTGTTGCCAACGGTAATATAAATAATCACAATTAGTATACATTCTGTGAATGCCATCATCAGTACAAAATGGGAAGATAGATAACTTTTTGATATCCTTGTGGAACTGATAACTAAGACCTTTTGGAACACAACGGTCTTTATCAAACATTCTCAAGCATAGTGATTGCTTTCGATTTAAGCCTCCTCGTATGAGTGACGATGGACTTACGCCTACGGCCGACTTGATCGGCCGACCGAAAGACCAGTTGATACCATTACAGAGAATTTTGGTAACGAAGAAGTCTTCGTGACGAAATCTGCGGTGTGAACACAGATGCTTATCCAGTTGATTATAAGTAGACGTCACCCGGGAGATATTCGGGAATTTTTCGTATCAGTTCCTTGCCACGGTCCAGGCGCCCAACTGTAGTTGTAATTGTCTTTTATACCTTCATTACAGCGTAACTAAAACGTATGAAGGAATACCGAAACTTGAATTGATTAGTCTCGGTACTTCATTCATCAGATATATGTGATGCGCTAAAAGCCCCTAGTAAAGCAACAGGAAAACTAGCGTTACACATACAGTGGTCAGTAAAGTAAAAGAAAAAAAGTTTACGTAACAAACATATTTGGTTGACTTTTGAAATAAGACCACTAAGTTTAAGCGAGTATTATGCCAATGATCATCATTCAAAGTTACCTGAAACTTAACTAAGAAGTCGGAGTCAATAAATGGTTAGTGTATGATAACAAAATGGACTCGTTCTTCTAAAAAAGTTAGCCTTTTAGTACTGATGCTTAGAAGTAATTATTCGTTCCCAATTACCGATGCATGCATGTATATGGGAGCAGTATACGTAAGTCTACTAGTAGATCTCTTCGAATTGTGCTGGCCTTAAATTCGTGTTGACGTTAGCAGAAAAGGTGGCTACCTATGATGTTCTTTTTGACAGAGGTCCACGTCCACAATCCTTTTCATACTACTAACACAACGTTTTTCCGATGCTATTGAACTTTTGTTCTACAATAAAGCTAGAATGTTAATGAGCCCACTTATCCTTTTTTGCCCATTCTCGTAAAAATCTGTACTATTCTGATTATTTATCTACCATTTAGAACCATCTGAGAATTTCGAGATATTTAGAGACTGGTCCCCCAATTCGGAATATACCATCTGCCAGCGTGGCAGCTTTGTTCGGGTCATATACAGACATGAACGAAGTAAGAGGGAACCTTGAATATTTTTATTGTTTTAAATAATATATATTTTTAATTTTTTTTTTACTCGGCTTTTGTTATTTATAGTATTTTGCTCGCACGTAACAGATTTAACCGTAGTAATCAACTATGGGTTGTGGAAATGCTATCGATTAGGCAAATCCACTTATACATTACCACTTAATGATCATCCAATCGTACGTCAATATTGGCACAGCGGTAATAATGGGAAAACTTTACACTCAACCAGAGCTATCACTGAAACATAAAAAGATTTCGAAACATAGTATTTTTATAGGACGCTAACTTGAAGCATCTAACAAGTTACGTTCGGAAGCGGCTTCAGTATCCCTGGTGTAATGACCGCAATCGTCTAGTCACAGACATAGGTATCTGCAATGGGTCTCTGCGTGTAAAGCAGTGTCAACGGTCACTCAGCAATTGCTTAAATGGGAGAAATCTGTTATAGATCTGCACCAGATGATTTGCCGAAAATCGTAAGTGGGTATATGGGTTAGCTGAGTTCTGCCAGGAAAAAACAATGGTACATTCGTTTATGTTTGAATACAATCGTAAATTCAGGGTGATTTATTCGGGATTTGGATCATCACTAAAGTTACGACTAGCGGATGTATAAGTAACGAGACAAAATACCTCAAGCTATTAATGTGAGTTAGCGCGCCATTTTTCTCTCGGTAGGCATACATTTGTACCGGCTTAATATTATAGGTCAAGATTTAGGTTCCGTTAGGGATTACATCAGAGAAGTTTCTCTTGGAACGCATTTAACTCTTTCCCTATTTTCTAATAAATGGGCACTTGATGTAGATATCTTCTTTATGTCAACATAATACTTTCAAGCTTTATAAATAGAAAGGTAGATTTACAGCTGAATGTAATATCTCTCCTGCATACCGTAGAGTCCTCGTCATAACCAACTGTTGTGGTCTAGTTCGAAGCCAGGCATAGACACACGGGTCATTTCGTGCAGAGAGCAAGCCAGCCGTCCGATGGACCGCCTAACGGCGATGCCGGACATATAACTCAGAACATGGACAACGAGAGGTAATTGAACAAGGCAATATGGAGCTTTCCTAAGCTAATTGTTTCATCCTAATCGCAGACGGTTTCTGAAAATAGACTAATTATTCAAAAAGAAATGGTGTTCCGGAAAATATTCACCCAGCTTTATTTTTATTCATGAAATTGAAGCTTCAATTCCATCCTACACACCGAAGGAATTCTCAGTTTATTATAAACACTAAGGGATATTTCCATATCATGTACGAATAGGGCGATTCCGATAGGGACGCGATCAGGCAAACTTTCCTTTTGAAGACGCCACTTTTTGCATATCGAACTGCTACGTTATGGAATTTTAAGCAGCGAAAATGGCGGGGCAGCTATCCACTTCACCAGCTTGTCTCCTTAGATTTGACCCGCTAACGGTAGCTCAGCTTGGGGTGAATTAACAATCGTAAAACCGCTGAAATATTCCAATATGAAAATAAACGCACATCAACAAAGTAAGTAATTAATTAGTATAGTCGGATAGCTATAAATAAGTTATACGCTAAGTTAGACTATCACTAACACAGGGAAAATAAATGGAAGTCAGGTAACAGGACGACTGCGACAGTATACTACATAAGGCAATAAGAATAACTGTAATCTAATAGCCCCATGGAATAACAAAGTTAGCAATATAGCACCTCAGGAGAGCTGCAATAGATGTAAAAGGAGTCGAATTAGAATGTAGGTCACGTTCGGAGTAACAGCAGTCAAATTCATTTAGATCAGGACTGACGGGTGAAATAAGTGCAGAAAAGCAACAAAGCTATAGAGGATTCCAATCGCAGAACAATATATCTACAACAGGATTTTTAAAGCAGGTTAACGGCAATGATAGGTCGAGTGCGCACCGATAGTTATTCGCTAGCCAGCGAACTGTAGTTTACTTAAAGGAAGACGTGACATCAATGGATCAGGGGAGTTAACTTGATCAACGGCAAAAAAATGTCTAAAATTATGCTTAGCACTCCAATATCGTGCTTAAAATAACATATATATACATCTATATATGTATATATTAATAAAGCAGCGTTGAGTAGTGAAGGCTGAATAAAAGTTTAGTTAAGAAGTTGAGTAGGTTTGTAATCGTTCGCAGTCTGCAGAAAGTGATTTTTTTTTAAAAAGTTTTTTTGGCTCTGGTGATTAAATGTCAGATCAGTGCAGATAGAACGACAAATAAAGGAGTGGGGAAACGAGGTGGTAGCGTACCTTTCAGTGTTTGTTTGGCTGTAAATCGTCGCGGGCGAGGCTTGTGCTCGGGTATGAAGTTGGCCGTAGCTTTGTGAACACTATCAGCGCAGCTTCCGAACGCTACCAAGCATGGTACTCCGACCAAGTTCAAGCTTTTCCAACCTAAACGGTAGAGACCGTCGCTAGCCAGCGAGCTAGCTCGTCACGGACGTCAGCGACTATTGAAGCCGTCGGTCATGGAAGGGAGGGAGGGGCGGCGAGAAAAATCAAGGAACGGGGAACGTCTAGCAGTATTAGTGGGGAGTTCGCTGATCTGGCCTAGGAACGGCAATGCTACCTTGTGCTGGAAGCCAAACGGAGGCCGATCACAGGCCGAAAGCAAACAGGCTCGCACTCAAATTTTTGCTTTATGTTCAAGAAACATCGCACGAAATTACCATATATACCAAAAGCCATATAGTGTAATTTGTTTACTGACAGAAGATGCCAAACACTATTTACATCCTTATACACTTGCTCGGCTGCTAGGGAGCTGAGTCCTGGAAGCGGCCCCCGACATTCTGTGAGGCTGTGGATTTCAACGAAGACACGGAATTTAAAAGGGGTACGTGCTAACGTCAGGCAGAAACAGTAGCAACAACGGGCCTGTAGGCAGTAACGCAAGCAACAACAATTAAGCTGCAACCATTTTACCACTTACAAACTTTTTACCTTCCTTCTCCCGTAAAAGCTTTCTATACTTTACGCTTTATGATCCCAATGCTTGAAGGAGCAAAAGCCCGAGGACCGCAGCCTAACACCAAATCAGTTTGCAACGCTTGGCTAATAGCTGCAAGCGGTGGGTAGTTTTCTTTTATAAACTGAAGGAGAACAGCCTTGTGTTTCCAGTACAGCACAAATGGCAATTTGTTGCAACCCAAAGTCTACCGTAGCAGGACTTTCCAGCAGCGAGCAGCTGCTTTGGGGTACGTTTGCCCTCATAGCGTTCACCGTGCGTTCTTACCCTTGTAACCCAACTCGCTTAATTTTTTTTTCTCTCAATTTACAGTAAGGCTAACGCGAACAGCGATCAGGTGGAACAGACACATACAGAGCGAGAAAGAAAGAGGACGAAAGGAAACAAATGTGAGAGAAAAAGCGATCGTGGCGCCGAACTCAACGATTCCCCGCCTTTAATGAAATAGAATGCGTAGTAAGTAAGTGGATAGCAGATTTTTCAGCAGGCCGCCAATGGCCAACCATGCTCCCTATCTGCAGTATCGTTGCTGCAGGTTCCAGCAGTACTAACGGCAGGCATCAGCAGAAGCAGGGGTAGCCCACGGCTGGAAACCTGCCGGCAACGAAGTGTTGTTCGTATTGGTGCAGTAATGAAATACACTGCTGCTGTTTCTGCTAGAATAGATTCTCTCAATTGCGTCGCTTGCTTCCGTTCCCTCGGGTATTCCACAATGGTCAGGTTACTGCTGATTCTATTGATAGTACCATTCTTACCGAAAACGTGCCCCTGGTCAGTTAGCTGTAACAGTATCAGTAGCGGCACCAATCGCATAGAGCAGCCTGTACCTACTTAAAAGCGACGCGCTTTCAGAACACATTACCTATTAACGTCAATGCAAAAACACATTAGCGGCAAACCCCTGCTGAACCAACCTCTAGGCTGAGTCAAGGCTCAAGATTTGGTTTGGCTATGGCCGATAACTGAGGGGAGACAGGCCTGTGAGCGACAGCGTCGGCACTGCAACCGCTGCCAACTCCCCGTCTTGTGACCTTCGTCCACCTGCTTTTCACTCTCTTCATCATTATCATGCTTACGGCCAATCGCCGCCAGTAAGGATATCCCGTAACATCTTCTGATATTTTATGGTTTTATCATAGCCTGCTGCGTCTTCTATTTCTGCAATTATCCTTAAATTTCACTAAGTTAAGGCATCGTTCAACTGCTGCATCATTCTTGTTGTCTGTCGGACGGCAGGAATTGAACGCAAACAAACAAGGTCTACTGGGTCAAGGCGGCGCCCTCGGCCGGTCAGTCGAACGCTACGGCTAGTATCAGTATTACAGTAAGGAAAACAGCAAACAAGGTTTCCGTGTCCTTTGGTAATCATCGTGTCGTTTATTTACTCTGCGACCATAGACATTTGTAATTATCGATGGGCAATAGGTATTCACCATAGTTGAATGTTGTTGTTGTGTTCGAATGTAATGCCGGTACAGTTAATGGAACATGCATCAGGGTTCCCCCGATCTTCCGCAACCTGTTATTCCGTTAGGCCAAATCTAAGTGCGCCAGCTAGAAGGACAAGTACAAAATATAGACGTCACTGATATGGCAAGAGGCACACCGCGGGCCGAGTACAACGGAGTGTGCAAGTTGTTACTGTTGATATCAACTTTTGCACATGCATCAAATACATGAGAGCACTCCAAGGCAGTCACAGCTTTTAAATAGTTTCAGGATATTAAGTAATTATGTAGACATTGTCAGAAAGCCGACAGGTATATTAACTAGCCAATATTCATTTAATTAGCCTGTGATTTACGATAGTGCGTGAGTGGAGTCAGTAAAAACGTCTCAACACCATGATAATCTCATAATTTCGGGTGTTAATATCGTTTGCTTTAAATGGAAGCGAAGAGTCAAGCTAATTGAACGCTGCGCTAGGTTTTCGAAATTTGGCTTTGCAGAAATATGGGAAAAACATCTGCTCAGTAGGTAAAAATATGATTTATCTTCAAGGTTTGCTTAACATTCCGGAAGAACCTCGCTATTAAGCGGTCCCTATAATACTCTTATTCCATAAGAAATGTATTAAGACATCGTAGCAATTTATAAGACTGTTACCACAGTCCGAAGTGGCTCATTTCTTCTTCTTTATATCTTCATTAATGTAAACGCGTTTCGCTATTTGTCTGTCGCCTCTTTAATCCCTTTTGGACCCGAGGACGACCACAATCCCAGCGAAAAAGCACTATAACTGGAACAGCAGTCGCTGTGGCGCTGAATCAAAAAACCATGGGAACAGCAATCAAAACCCCTATACGAATAGCAGTTATATAACTAACCCATTAAGTTGCAGCAATGACCGACGCTGATTTTGGCGCTTCCAAAAGCTCGCTAAATGGGAGGGGCAACAGCAACAACTGCAGGGGCCAACTTCTGAAAATAAGCTCATTGAGGGTAGTCAGCATGAGAGATAGTTTAGAACAGCTTTCGAAGAAGAGGCAGACGAAATGGTCGAGTATGGCAGGACGAAAATTCTGGCAACATTTAGCCGCGGCGTGAGCGGTAATATTGCAATGGTGCTGGTGCTGTTTCTGCCACGGGGGCTGCTGTGAGCGTTAACCGCGCCACAGTGTGCGATGCCTGTGCAAGGAGCTGTGAATATGGTTGGCAAGCAGGGAAAACGCTCTCTTGCGCCAAGGGAAGGGGATGGGGCGCACTTAACACGAGATTTTAACAATTCCAACAAGACCAGCGGCAGGCGACCATAACTCAGAGATGCCATGGGTAATCCGGCTCGGTGGCAGGCTGCTGGTAATGCGACAGCCGGTGGCAGCGGACGACTCAGACCCGGCCAGGCGAATACCGCAACTGCTCATTTCTGGTGCTTATACCACAGATGCATTGCGGTGTCAATAACATCATTGCTTTTGTCGCCGTTGCGACGAAAAGAGACAGAAGGCATATATTGCCGCAGCGAACAGGGTTCCCAGACTTTTCCGCCAACGCCGTTAAAAGCCAGCGAACACCCCGTGTTCCCCCTCGCAGATGTGTTGCGCGCCTTACCCGTGGTCTGTTGACGGTGCAGCCACGGTTGAACCCCGTACCCTTACCGTCACCAAGACGCAGACGACAAAACGGCAGATCATTGGAGTGCTCTCGCAGTTAATGACACTTACCATTATTACAGTTGAAACAACAATAACAGTAGTGGCTATGGCAACAATAACTGCAGCTAAAGCTATAGCCGACAGCAGGAACACGTAACATGGGGAGAAACTGTTACAGAGCAAAGAACGCACAAGCTGAGTGCTAGTAAACGATGTACGCGTCCGTCGGGAGCCTCGTTCATTGGGACAGGCAGCAGTCATCTTCTATGGCGATGCCGAGAGGCTGTACCACAAGCTACGAGCGCTAGCTGTCAGCTTCTGGTGGGAGCAGCGACAGGTGAAAAAGATTATTTCTGTGAAGATGGTTGTTCCGCGCTATGAACGGCATCAGGGTGATCAGCACCGCCTTCAACTACACGCTTATGAAGCGGCAGTACCACGAGTCATGACAACAGCTATATGTGCGGGACGCAGATCCTACGCACTCGTTCTCTCGTCTTTCGTCTGGCTTCCGAGGCAAATAAATAAATCGGCAAAGCATTACCCCCCCCACCCCTCCCAGTTTTTCATGTGCTGCCCAGGCCCTATAACTGCTGCATGTTCTCTGGTCCGACCCCTCGGCGACTCCATTACTCTGTAAACACGCTTGGTACTTTTCGAGTATCCTCCTCGATGCTGTTCGCGATAGCTAGATCTCTCCCATTTGCAGTAATCTGCAACGGCACATATTTTCGATTTAGGCTGGTCATCAGAGTGATGAATATAGGAGTCGGCTGGTTTCGGCACTTCCGCGCTGAAGATATCAGACATCAGACAAACGAGTGCTATGATGTCACAGACATTGTCATCATCAGAACAAAGTAGAGGAACAGAATGGCGTCAGAAGAACGTAGACATGGCGACTAGAAAGGGTGGTAGAAATTGCATAGCGAAGATGGTAAGCAGGCATTTACCAAAGGCGTGCAAAATCGGCTACCGCGGCTCGGTTATTTGAAAGAGATACGTCATTTGTATGTCTCTAGCGTTCTAGTCGTACTTTTGAGGTTAATTTTCAATGTCGCTTCTCTTTAAACCGGGACAGGAGATGAAACGGCGCCAGAATTCGAGCTGCGGATCAATCCCAATAACATTATCTGGTTTTAAGTATTTAACTTAAGCACGTTTGTGGAAAATTCGACAATTTCTCTTAATAGACGTATGACTTGAACGGTTCGAGAGCCATGCATAGTGAGAGCAAACGTGTTGCATAGTTTTTGATTGGTAATTAGATGCTATAGATTTTAATTATCACTATTAATTTGAGGCAAAGCCTTTACTATTGGCCACCATGTTAGATGACATTAATTGAAGTTTAGCATACTCTCTCTCCATATTTTAAACTATACACTAAATTACAATTTGTACGGAATCATATTGTTGCTGTCCAGCCTCGTCCGTTTAATGGTTACCGCGAAGTATGGATGTAAGTTATTCTCCTACAAGCTGGTTAAGTTTATTAATTAAATCATACGCCTCATAACTGTGTGATTCTGCCTATGTTCTATTTATCTTTCGACTTTCGATTTGATCGAGTACACTACTTTGGGATGGCAAACAATTGTTATCGAACAAAACTAGACAAATAATGATCGCACTCTTAACTAACTTTTCTAAACACAGACCATCCTAACTTAACTTCATATATAATGTATATTTTATATACTTGTTTTGCCATCCGATCGACAAATGTCACCTAGGTCGTATACCCTATCTACCCTACCGAAAACTATTAACCTTACGTCAGAAGCAAAGCAGATATAGTGGAACTATAGCAATAGTAACATTGTCAACGTATGCTGAAGATAAGTTTCGGTGCAGAGTTGTAGTAGATCTAAATATTACCCTTGACAGAGACGATGGAACCCAGGGTCGACAAAATGGGTGACTGTAATTCGGAGGGGCTTTAATGGGTTTTGTATGGTTATGATGTTATTTGCATGTATCAGGTCAAACTGACTGATTTACTTTTCCTTCAGCACTTAGTTGTCGTTACTAATGTTGCTGTTGTCGCCATTACCTCAGCCAATAACACTGGCCACCAATTTCTCTATGTCCTGTTCGAGTACGGACACACACTGAGCACTGAACTTGGCCACACACGCGCAGGCAGCCGCATACATATATACATGCACGCACGCACCACACGAGCATCCGTACACAAATCTTTTATCGTATACTAGTGCCTAACTGCAACTCGGATGTTGATGTTAGCTTCGCAGACGATACACCCTAATGCTGACATGTAAATGTGCATGAGTGTATTAGCCTTGTATAGAATAAACGTAACGTTATTCTATGCACATAAGATGGGCTAGGCTGGGCCTGGCATGTGGCTGTGTCTTCTTTAAGCATGGCTGCCATTGCCGCGGCTATCGCCGCCGCTGGTTATCCGTGTGACGCCAGCTGATGTCTATCTGTAATGCCAACGTGCTCTACATATACTCGAGTAGCATCCGGAGAGTTGGCGCTTATTGAATACTGACCCAGCTGGCGCTCCTATGCCAGGTGCTCTTAATAATTGGGGCAAGATGATATGATCTGCTTTGACCACTAAGGATCATCATCGTTATTGCCAACGTCAACAAGACTACTAACATCACTGGCGTGTGATCGCCTCCACTGTCGTCCTTACCACCATTACCAAGCCAAGATGATATGCAGTGCAATGTTCGCCAGCCGCGCGCCTACGAATAGCAAGTTTTGCTACTTTACCGTATGCATACGCTTATTCTCATCATAATCCACTATCACTTAAAGGCTCCTTTACTATCTGACATCATCGGGAGGCCATCCGTATCAACTAGTAGCTCTGTCACGGCCACCACAAGCGTCTTACTTGGGGATCCAGTCCTGATCTCTTCGTCTACGCCAGCCACGCTTGCTTTTGCTATGAGGGACTGAGCTCGAAGGACTACAAGCCGAAAGGCGCTGTTGTCTACTGCTAGGCGCTACAAAGCTCTTCTATATCCATGTTGTCCCTACCTGTGGCCAGCCAGGAGGAGCCGGTCGTCGTCAAAAGAACGTGGTGGGAAACTTATTGACGACAACTGGCATTGTAAGCACGAGGGCGGGCACACAAGCAGCAGGCTCGAACGTGGCTAGCGGAGTTCCGAGCATGTGTGATGCATCGCTGATGTACGGGATAATAAGCAACCCGGCAGTCTGCCATCATAATTCAGAGCAAAGTAATTTGCTTCATATTCGTCCGTGTAATGCTTCCATAATTTAGTTCTGTGTGGAGCAATTACTACTTCTTGTGGGATGGTCAATCTTCAGGGCCCAGCACCAGACAACCAGCGTGACTCTGAGATGAGCTACAACTAACCAACCGTGCCAGGCTCTATTCATAAATGCTCAACGGTTACTGCAGCAGCAGCAAACGTCGATTGTTTTCTTCAACAATTAATTAATACCTTTGGCAACAAAAGTGAAGTAAAAAGGGCGCATTTAATCGGCACGATTCGCAGCAAGAGCGAGAGTCAATGGCTAGGCAACGTGCTATGAGTCGGAGTTAATCACAATGCATGATTTACGTAATATATATATATATATATATATATATATATATATATATATATATATATATGCTAGACTCTTCTTCCAGAATCCAGCTTTTTATCAAGGCTGTGGTAGAGGTCGAGGTTTACAAGGAACAGTAGCCAACAGAACCTATCTTTGTTTCCACATTATTCATCTTGCCATTGAAAAAATGGATCCTGCACCGAAATATGTAGCCCAGTGCTTGGTATTACAGTTATAAAAAGAACAGACGACATGTATAGATAGATATAAGAACGAATGTTTGATATGCTGCCCAGCGCTGTGGTCGATTTTTATTTTAGGCCTTTGTATATAATAATAGCATTCCTTTATGTTTTTACATGATGTCCTTTGCAGCTGTCATTCCTAATGTAATCTATATTCATTTCAATTACAGTTTCTAGTAGGAACCTAAATCACTCATTAGTAATTTTCAAAATGTTCTTCTTTGAGTCTACATTACTTTTCAACGATAGCTATGCGTAGAGCGATACTGTCAAAATGCCGCTCAAGTGCTTTATGTACAAAGAAATTTTAGCATTTTTGGTTAATAACGGGACAAAATTCTCAAAAAATCAAGGGTTTAAAACAGTCGAAAAGTTTACAAAGTTCCAAAAAGCCTAATCGTTAAAGTTTATCCGTACGACGTAAACATTGTCCTCGATACAGCCGTTAATGTCTATTTAGAAATTCATGTGTATCAAAAGTGACTTGATACTTTTTTTGACTGCTTATATTTAGACCTCATTGAGAATCCTTCGGAACGGCCCTCGGATTTTTCAGAAGCCGTATAAGAATTAGCAGTTACGTAGACTGTCAGTCTTGGACAAAAACGTTCCTATTTTTGATAGGGATTGTAAGAGATCGAATAATAGCCAACCCTCATTTAAACCCTGAAAATGCACTGTTTTTTTTTTTACTGGCTAGAAGAAACTGGACTTCTTCTGATATCGGAAATAATGACAAACAATATAATAAACAAAAAAATAATAATAATAATGGCAAACATTAACTTAATAATAACATAATGGCAAATTAAAGCTGAATTATGACGCAACATTTGGTTCATTTCCACATAATACGACTTAAATTCTAATCATTAGCATTAAAGAGCCGCTGGGACTTGAGGGGTGCGTTTTGAAAGGCTGCATCTTTTTGAACACGAAAATACCTATGCTCAAAGTAATCGAAAACGCTTCGGCAACAGACGAATTTAGATTTGGCCAGCCGCAGTCGTAGAACTGGCGATGCCACCATACGAAGAACTTTATCCGTAACGTAACTTACGTTACGTTAGGCCTCTGAGCCTAAAGCATAGCGAATTTTTTAATGATACCGTTTTGTGCCGATGTACATGATGGCGGTACATCTATACCCACCGCTTGATTTATCTGAGCCGTCATTTAACATATGTGCTGTCGTAACAAGATGTTATACAGTAAATAAATAAAGTCCTGTTAATTGCACATTCGTCATTGGTAATCATTAAGGCTACACATACTTCATTCGGATCGGTGCTCACGTTTGCAATATGGACTATATGGACCCTGTTGTCTTAAACTGACTTACAGTAAACTTATACTAAGTATTGTATTCCCTCACATCTAGTATATTGTGCCAGATCAGAAAATTTGCCCTATAAGCCCGGTTAGAATTAACTAAAAAAAAAAGCTATATTAACATAGGCCTTTTTCTCCTTTGTGGGGCAGCGGATCGATCGTTCTTATTGTAGCTTAATGCGGCTGCTGATGCCGCCGCTGCAGCTACTTCTACCACTGAAACTTTGCGACTTGTTCGTTTCAGTTTCACTGACTATATCCCTCTCTCACCTTTCTCTCGCATTTTTGCCCACCGGGCTGCTTGTAATGTCACTGTTGGTGGTAGTGGTGGTAATCGATCCTACTATGCTATTGCCATATGTGCAGCATGTGCCATTCCTAAGAGTGTGTCTGTACGACCGTAACTTTTCTTGTAGCTGTCTTCGCCTCTGAGTAAGAGTTGGCCTGTAGCCCTGCTGTGCCGCCTATCATAATGTCCGCTCGACCCATGAACCATCCATCACCGCGGGCACTGGGGGCTTGCACATGTGCCCACTCTTTTGCTGCTTGTCCCATCGCGGCTGTCGCTGTTGCTGCTCCGCTATCCTACCTTTAATGGAGTCCCGATGTCGGATCTCTTCCTTCGTGTTCTGTTCCGTCTTCTTCCTTTTGCTCGCATTACCAGCTCTGGCCTTATTCTCTTTATCATTTCACTTTACCTTTACGTCTGAAGCGTCCGTCCTCTCCATCCCCAGTTCCTCAACTCTCGTTACGTCCATAGGCCTGTATAGTTGCTCATTTCAGGTTCTGTTAGACTGCCTACTGGTCTAGCAGTTGGCTAACCAAGGTCGATGGGCTGGTAGGGTTTGCCGAGGGGTCATCCACTGGGCGACGGCCGTCTTTGCCGCCATGCAGTTCGCCAGCCAGCGCACCGACACCGTTCAGCTCATCCGGGCGGCGGTCCGATGGCCGCCACCATAGACCTGTCGTAGCCATTGAGTGCTTGGAATAGCTTTGTGTAGCTTGTTCCCTTTCTCTTTTACTACTGCCCAGTTAACCATTGGTTGAGTAGTACCAGTGGTAGAGGAAACTCCATCTGGCTTCATCCTATCTTTCTTTCTGTCCCCGTGCCACTTCAGCCAGCACGCCGGTATCGTTGCCGCCGCTCCCACTGCCGCTCGTCTGGCCGTCCTGCTCCCGTTTTCCTACCAGCCTTCTCGACTCCTCTTCTCAGGCTGCTATCCTAATAGTGGCCAACCTTCGCTTCGCCCCGCTCTGCCCTGGCATCCCATCCATTTTTCGTTTGCTGACAGCAACACCAGTTAACAGTATCTAGTAGTCGCAGTAGTTGTCGCCGTCTACTGTGGCAGAGGGCCGCAGGGGAAACGAATACGGATGCAGTATAGGCAAGAGAGGAGTAGAACAAGGAGTAATGCCCACTTCGGGCTGCCTCCTGCCTTTTGTCCCGCCAGTCCCTGGGTGCTTAGTAGGACGCTGGGGTTTCTTCAGACGTCGTCCTCTCCCGCTCATCATACATTTTTACGTTTTCTCTTCAGTGGCCGTGCCGGTACCACCTGCAGCTTCTCATCGTAAACGGTGGCACGTTCGCTGGCCCATTGCATAGCCCTCCGGAGCTAGCATCAGCCAGCTTTGCTAGCGGCGTGACGTCGACAACGAAACTAGCCTGCCAAACGATGCCATACCACCTTGTTGCAAGCAATTCTCTCGAACTTTCTGTAGTTACCTGCCGTTGTTGCCCGTAAGACACATGTATAGCAGGTTCTATGCAATTTGTATATATTTAGGTATTATCTAGTTGGCTGCTAGTAGTACGACCATTTGGCAAGCGGTATGCTTTTAGTCGGGTTTATAGGCACGAACGAGAAAAATCAACGTGTCTCTTCGGACGAGAACATCGCGTCTACATCTTTGTCTGTGTACATGTAGAACATATGATAAAAATAGCGTGAACAAAAGTAAAAAAAGAAGACCAATTTTATAGATATCTTTGCGTCCAGTATTATCACCAACAAAAGATGGCAATCTCGTGAGTAGTCAATGAAGAGTCCGATGCTTCACATGGCCGAACAAGATGCTTCACAGCGGATGTCCTGTTACGAATCTCATGCTGTGATCTGCGTTACAAAATGTCAGATGCAGATGTTGACGATTTAGATTTGGGACTTCAATGCGATATACTTTCAGCTGGATGACCCTGAAATGGCATTAGCGCAATTATACAGTAGCCACCACCGTGATCGGCCTAATGTGAGCCAATAATATGTCTCTAATGCTTGAAACAACGACCTGTAGTAATGTCAGGCTTGTTCCTTTTTGCCCTTCCTTTTTCTCGATTTCTGTGTAGTAATTCATGTCTTTTTCCTTTTCTATGGCAAAAAGAAGTTAGATGGTGTCTCCGACACAGTTAGATATGAATTTGCAACCACTTGAAGCGCTATGGTGAACTATGCAGTTTACTATTGGCATTGAGGATCGATAGAAAAAGTACATTCGGCAGCATCAGGTCCTGATAGAATTTCTATTGCTTCCAAAAGAGATTTAATGGTACGAACACAAAACGAGGAAGAGAACATTACGCTTCTGTGAAACCACCGCTAAATATACCGGCAGAGAAGTCGAAAACAATCAGCTAGGCCAAGCATAGACACGACTAGGACTGAAATTGCCATCGTGTTCATATTTATTGTACGCAAAGTGTATGTCGTACCAATCCTCAACGAAAACCGTGAGAGAGAACTAGAGAACACACATCCTCGAGCTTGAGACGTCTGTGCCATTGTATAAATAATGAACCTTTCAGCCTATTTAAACAATTGAAGAGACTGATAATGCTATTTTAGATAAACTGCAAATATAGCAGTTTGTGTGAACATGGCCAAATGTGTAATGATTAGCTATGATATTCTTGAAAATCCAATGACGGAACTCGCCGCTTTTTCCTGAAACACGCTCCGATCGATATCCGTCGAGGAACTCCCATAGTTGGGGATCATGATTGACATTAAAAGAAGCACTGGAGTGTCCTTCAGGACGTGTCGACCAGCCAACGCGCTAGAACATGTCATTCCATGGTGCAGGAAGATAGGTGACAGCGGTCAAACATGCAGTAACTTGAGGATCACAGCGTTTACAAACGAACACCTGTCGCGGTCTTCAACTCGCGGCTTACGGTCACCAATGACTCTCTCGCTTTTCGACCCTCGCGATATCCCCACATTGCCTAGAAACTAATCGCAGAAAAAAAAGAGCCTTATTTCATCCAAATCTAATCAGTGTCGTACTAAGCAAATCAACCATTTACTAAGCAGTTCCTTCTAGATTGTAGCTCGTCGTATAGAACGCTTTCGAGGATCGGTATTCATATACTGCAATGTAAACCACCTTTAGCAATTATGAATCGCTGTAGGAAGTTTAGAACTAGAATTTCTAGCGTTCGTCCTGCTATTTGAAAAAAAAACAAAAGTTAATAAAATGATACAACAAAAACGCTACGGGTAACTTTTGTCTAGACATTCGTGTCCGCGAGACAAAAACCTGTTATACTAGTTCTTTTCAAATTTGAGACATACACAGTGCCTCATTACATAATCGTAGCAGCAATTAGCGGTCGATTGTTCTGATCACATACGGTTATGTCGGCAGAAGCATAGCGTAGAAACCACTGGATTATGAGCGATGTCGTGGGCATTGTGGCCAGGTTCTCGTCAGTTGTATATCGAGCCGATGCCCATTCGATGATTGCCTTTGCCTCAGGTTTGATTGACACGATGGCATCGCGCAAGTTCCGTATCGATGGGTGTCATCGATAAAACGCGGAACAAACTAATGGTATTATGACCCGAATACGTACATCCGTACACATATACGCATGTCCTATACAGAGAATTGCGTTTCGTTCAGTAGTGTTAAAACCTCTTTTTGGTCATTTTGACTTTAGGTTCCTCACCTGCAGCAGCCCATAAAGAGTATGGTGTTATCTCTGTGCACGCCAGGCAATATTTTCAGCATTGTGTATACTGCGAACGGATCGCAGCTTACTTGCTACTGGTATTTTGTTCCGTGAATTGATTTGTGAAATTGATTGGCTAAAATTTTAGCGTACTATAGAGGAAACACGTAGTCGATATTTTTGTATATATTATATACAACACTCCTCTGCTCCTCCTATACAGCTAGCCCTATGCAGCTTGGCGATTTTCAAACCACGTAATTGGTAGCCAAGTGCTCCGCCATACACGTGCCGTGCTAGCGCAATGCGGTCAAAATTAATGTTCTTTTTTTTTATCAGTAGTATATGGGCTCTAGGTAGAGAGTGTGTCATTGGCCGTTATATACTCTATTAACGATGTTCTTTTTTCAAATAATCTTCAAATTTCTATTAATAATACGTATTTACTGTGCAAAAACTACTAGTAGCCAGTGTTGGTCGTGGAGATTTCACTTTGTCATCGTTGTCCACCTTAGCGCCTTTTAGGCTTTACGTAGTAAAGACTTAATTGTTTAAAACTAAAAGAGCAATGATTCAGCGTCTCGCATAAAGACTCAGATTTAGCAGCACCTGGCACACTTTGGCAAACCCGTCCTATTTTCTCCCTACGTTAGTTCGTAATCCCTCATTAGTTCCCAGTCATATTTCTAGAATCACGTAAATGCATACTTCCTACATCAAATTGCAACGGAAGAAGCGACTCTAATGACACCTAAGCGACTACGAAATACAAATAAGACGAATTTATGGGTGTCGTAGTCGTTGTTACGACAGGAAGGTGCGAGTGATTAACATCACTGTCCCCATTAACAACACAAAATTACAATAGCTACGGAAACCATGATGTTGAACGATGTTGGTGACTTTTGATCATCTTGATTGTGTTTCGAAAACGTCGCAGGTGCTCCGACAGCCGACTCCGGCAAGCAGAGACGCAGTTCTGAGATGAACGGCAGCTGGCCAGGTCAAGGCAGGCCTGCCTAGCCCAGAACAGGACAAGCAGGAGGCACTGCCATCCGGGCCAGCTAGCTGTGGCTGCTACGCGGCTCGTTAATGACAGTGCCGCGGTTGACGAACGAACGAACGAACGAACGAACGAATCCAAACATCTAATCTCATCGTTGTAACGTTCCGAGCAGGCTGTGAGTGGATGGGGTAAAGGGATCGGCGGGCAGTTACGGGGCTGCCGTAGTAATTCTCCACCAGGTTATACTGCTAGGCAAAGCTTTTCGGTGGTGGGAGCTACAAACATGTTCACGGCTGCATAAGTATAAGAGTAGTGGGGTAGATTAACGACAATGAGTAAAGGAGGCGATAGTGGCAAAAAGCGGGACAACCGGGGAGAAAGCAAGAGAGGGTCCACAGGGTTTGTAGGGCCATCAAAGGCAGCTAAGCAGACAGTGTCAGCCCCAGTACAAGGGCCGGTGGCAGCCGCGGCAACGGGTACAGGGGCGCTAGTAGCGGCAACAGCATCGGGAGTAACGCAAGAGGGCAAGGGAAGCAGGTAGGTAGCGGCAACGACGGATAGCGGTGGCGCGGCAGCAGTAACGTGAAGTAACCCTCAACCGGAACAGTTAATCCTCTTATTGCAGAAAGGACTGCGTTCATCATCGGCGCTCGCTCGCTCACTCACTTACTCACTCACTCGTAGCCTCTGTTTCTCTTTATCTCGCGCCCTCTCCAATTTTCATCTCCTCCCTATATTTCACCCCCTCTCTGTCCTTTTGACAGCGCTGCAGGACGACGAGGATGGCCATGTCAGTGATGGCGACAACGACAGCGTTGACCACAACGACGATGACATTGCAGTTAAAGCAGCAGCAGTTATAACGCAAGTAGAATAAGACGCAGAGTAAAGAGCCAAGAACGATAGCAGCGGCGAAGGCGGCTGAAACAGTAACAGCAACAGCTTCAGCATCAGAAGAAGCAAAAGGCAGTTGCTAGAGTGAGTGAGTGCTTACTGAGCGGTGCTTCTATTATCGGCCCCGAGAACCCTAGCGCACGACTCGACGGGACGCCGGCAAGGGGTTCTGCCGTTTTTCGGGGGCCACTGAAGAGGTGAGGGACATGAAGACATAGCGAGGCCTTGCGAGTAAATACAGAGTGTGGCCTCCACGGCTAGTTTCGCAGCCGACAGGACAGCAGGACAATAAAGCCGAGGTCCAAAAAGCAACAATGTTTCGTCATCGCATTTGGTCTCTACTGTTTCCGATGTGTCCTGTCATTACGCCGGTAGAAGCCTGTTACAGGCCTGCAAGCGGACTTTGGCTGTTTCCCATGCCACCTTGACTCCCTTCTACCCATTCTCTTATCTAGCAACGAATTACCTTTGAACCAGCAAGGTCTTCTCTCAGAACATGACAAAGTCACTTTCTCTTTCGGGATAAGCGCCTGGAGAGCGCAAGCAGTAGGAGTAGCAGGCATTTGGGGAGAGAAAGATGAACAGGGGTTGCATCAGGAGAGGGGATTGGTGGCACAAATAGTGCCCCTCGTGAGCTGCAACAGCAGCAGAAACAGCGGCATGGTGAAGTATGACGAGTATGACATCCAGTCATACGCAACTATACAAGCAACCAAGCAATGACATCCAACAAGAGTGACTTGCGTGTACTCACTTACAACGTGCAAGTCGGGAAGAGCATCTTTGAGCGGTTATGGGGGCAAAACGACGACCGCAGTGGCTTGCTATGGCTGTAACAACGATACACTGCACAGCCATCTCCTGTACAAGGTACCCACTTCAATACAAAGCCAGCGACACAGTCACGGCAACAGTGTTGTCGTCTTGCTATATGCAACAGTAGTTACGACACTGTACACAGAAGCGGAGAGAGAAGCAATAAATATATACATATGTATATAGTATATACACACACACACTCATACACATGTACATACGCGCACACAAAGGCATATGCATATACAAAAACAAACACGTTCCCGACAAATCCGCTGGCTCGCCCCACTGCTTGCCTGACGCTTGACGAAAGGAGCTCGCGTCTACCGATATAGAACCATCTCAAGTGCGACGAATTCATCGAGGAGTTCGACTGCACGACGTTCATGGTGTCGAAGTAAGATCCTCAATATAGGCATTAAGCCAGCGAGCAAGGCCTGGACGAGGACGTTTTAATTAACAGTATATAAGTAGATATACAGATCGTACACGACTTATGAGAGCGAGTGGACGTATGTTTGTTTGTAGGCAAGATTATTACCGGTCCCGCAGTTAAGCCGCAGTTACCGATTTACTATGATTGATTTTCTCTATTGAAGAAACTGAAAATTATTCTCTTTGGATCAAGCACAATTTTCCTCACACCAATATGCCGCGTCTTGATTTGGGCAAGTGCCTTTTACGAAGAATGAAAAGGCTGAAAAAGTGGTCATGGGGACTTTTCTTCTGCGATACATTTTTCACCACGGGTCTGTACATCTAGAGCTGCAACCTCCAACGAGAACCCTAAAAGTGAGTGCGTGGGATAAAGCTTTTGCTGTACGGAACAAATCGTCCATTGTCGCTGACTGACGCCCACTTTCATTATTTACAATAGGATACATGTAAGGTGTCTAACCTATCTAAGTAAAGAACATTAAGGAAAATTTGAGTCGAGGATTTTCAGTTTAGTCTTCAGGAGTTTGTTCAGATGATAAGTCTCTCATGTAGGTGGAGGACGGACATTTTCCGTTTTTGTGCTACATAAAGTCGCCTTTATATGGCAGTAATGTACAGCGTTTCGTGATAAATTAAGGCCAGTAGTCAACTCGAACAGGTTATTAGTCACCGATTGAAAGCGGAGTCAGCACAAACGATTGGCAGTAATTTTTATTGTAACCTTCGATTATGTTTTGTTTTCGAATCTCGACGGGTGAAGGAAGCCCCAGCAGCAACAGAATTTTACTTTATTCTGGCCCCAAAGTGTAGACTGTATTAGATAACGAAAAATACCCAGTATAAACTGATAAAACACAACCACACAATGTGTGTACGTATGAATAAAGTAACTTTATCTTTGCCGAAACTTACTTTATTTCACTGTTGCTCCTGCCTAAGATCTTCCGATGCTCACTCCCTTTTCCGTATCAGTGTCCGAATCGACCCGCTTCAATTACGTTATTTATTACTTCCAGGGTAGTTTCGCTCATGTCGACGGCCTTTTCAAACGCTGTACGCGCTGCGAGGGTATCCTCCAACATCCCGACAATGATTTTCGCACGCGTCTTGCTTGCAGCTTACTTCCGCATGGCTGAATGAGCCACCTTTCCATAGGACTTAGCCGATTCATAAAAAGGCCCACTACTTTAGTTCATCAACAGTTTTTCAGGCAACAGTTTTTTAAGTGCTTTGCAGACCTTAACTGATACAGGTGTTCGGCTCAAGGCCAAATTTTTGCCACGAGAAAAAAAAGCTTACACTTTTGTAATAAACTGAAACTCAATTCTGAAAGAACACAGACAGGATCGCCTTTCTGTAAGTTGTATTCGTTATTATTATTATTATTACTATTAGGAATAGTGGGACAGTGGCGCTATTTGCCTATCAAACTTTGTGGAGATAAAACTGAATTCAACAACTGAATATCAAAATATTAATAAATGCTCTTCGCAAACCTTTTGAAGAGTCTTCCACTCTATATCGAATTCGCCAAACAGATTATCTTCATCCGAAAATCCGCGAAGACAGCGAATTCCGGTCTGGAAAGGTTCTGCCAAGTGACTCCGTTTGACTGCCAGCGATGGAGAGTTTCCGTAACCATCAGCAGTTACAAGTGAAAACCAGTCAAACCAGATCGTCCGCGGGTCCCCGTGAAGTCCGTCGCCCGTCTGGTAAAACGGTCGTGGCCATCGCCATATCGGGAGAATGTTACCTAACACAGGGAAAAAGAGAGGCCTACGGGCAAACTGTCTTACACGAATACAAAACTTTGTTAAAAGAAGTATCACTCTTTGTGAACAGGCAAAAGAATAGCAACTCTTTCTAAGATAAAATATCAGCTTCTAATGTTATTGAGACGATCTTACACTTGCCAATTTGTTAATAGAATAGATTATAAAGAAGTTCGCAGCCTTATCAGGTTGAGTGCAGGTGTGAGTTTAGGCTACAGATCGAAAATAAAGTATATTCTAAAAGGAGCGTACCGAGTTCTCTTAAAATTCCAGGCTGTAGTCCAAGCTTCAGAGAAACAGCTAGACACTCAACCGTATAGACAGCGGGTGGTTCATCTATTACTTGTACAGTTTCTGTTTGAGTTATATATTTCTTGCCATGCACAAAGGGAATGTCGAAGGTGGCAGTTACGTTTCTTCATTTGTCTTTCTTCGATTGACCTCTAAAGGTTCTATTAAACATTTATTTGAGTAGCCGAATGCCATCTTTTGACCAGATGTCTTTTTTCGCCAAATGGTTAAGTCCATCGATGGACTCTTCTTCTCGAGCTTCGTCGGCCGGTGTTACCTCGCCGTTAGGTCCAACAGTACTTTTTATTATGCCTCTCTAATTCTGACACGGAAAATGCCCGTCGACGGATGCACTGAACTCATAGAATTATGTACCATGTGACTCTGTCCTGTCGTGACTATCGGGTGGCTGACTTGTATATGTGTTGATGTATAACAGCCCTTAACGACTTCAAGGAACAGAAACTATTATGAAATTTGCAAAAATGAATTTTGATTCATGTGATATTTCAGAGACATATAGACTTAGTGAAGAAATTCGTTAACATTGAAGTGTTGAAATCGCTATCGGAACGCTAAAAATCATCAACGCCACATGTCTCACAAGAAAAATGACTCAGCTGAATTCTTACGCCATGGGTATCAGGAATCACGGTTCTTATTTCGAGCACGCTGAGGGGTTCGTTTAAATGTCGCTGCGGTGGTTAATGGCCTATGTTAAACCACCGTGAAAAATAGAATCACAAAGCAAACAATAAAGACAGCAAAAAGCTAAATTCACTTATTTAGATAAGTAGATGATTTTCTTTTGAGTCGTGATGTTAAAACAGACTATCGTTGAACAAATCTTTAACGCTAGGCCCCATTGCTGGCATTCGTAACGGAACAACCAGACCATGACGGGACGCAGTTCTTGAATACCGGCACTCGAGAAAAAATAGGAACAGCGTACTTTAACACTGTTACTTTTATATGACAGCAGCCATTCGAAGATGCTGAAGAGTGCTACATGTAAAGAATCAGGCAAATTGACCACTGTAGGATCGCGCCTCCACAAGACGGCGACTTTGAGAGATTTACGGGTCGAATGGCTTCCTGAATCTTGCGGCAAAAAATCCTGCCTGCCTGCCGCAGATCTTCATTTTTACGGCCTCAGTCTCCGCATACAAAAGATACTAAAGACGTGCTATTTTAAATACTTATATTAAATAATATTATTAAATACGGATTTTAACTATCAGTAAAGACCTACTAGAAGGAAAACAAACAAGACAAAACGTGAATGTAACGAATAGCATTTATATCATATGCATCAAAAGTTCTTTAGCTAACAGAGACTGTGTCCTCAAAGAAAAAATCTCCAAATAGGTGTTACAAAATAAGAGAGATAAAGAAATAATTTCCAGTGATTGCGGGAAAGGTTTGTGAAAAGCGGAAACTTTCGGATGCAAACCAGAATAGGCCTCGAGGTACATTCAGAGCTCTACGGCAGGACGACATTGGAAATTCGTTAGCAGTTCTTCAACAGGTAGGTGACTCAAACTGAGGTAAAAATAATTTAAAAGAGCCACTAATATCCAGCGAAATAAATAGTCCACGTATAATAGATATGTATATATACGTATGCGATAGTCTCATGGTTCAAACGAGGAAAGACCAGACTATACACAAACAACAGCGTCATGTTTATACGATTGAATTTACGGATATATATGCGGCCATAAGGTACAGCGATGAGTTTTTAATGAATTCAATACCCTCTTTCTAGAGCAGAACTTCCTATTTCCTTTAAGTCGTAATTCAAGGTAGCTTTTTAATCCTTGGTTATAAATAGACACAAAAACTAACTTCTTTCATTTTTTAAGTGGCATTGAAGGAAATTATTTTTGGGAATGGTCTCTTTATTATAGGTTTTTTAGGTATTCTAACTGGACTTGGATCAAAATAGTTTTCCATCAGGCAAGTTCATTCATGAGACAGACAAATTGTTTTAAAATAAGATATAAAGCTTAAATTGGCATTTTATTGTATGAGATATATTTAAAGCTAGAATTATCTATCATAAATAACTCGTGCTCTTCTTATCTGGCAGCAGTATTTATTTTTATTACTATTAGGCAACTTTCAAGGCTTAGAAGCTGAGTAAGTATACGACGTCTTTGTCCCTAATACCTATTCTATATTATTCACGAGCAATCATGCTAGTGTTTATTTTGTTCCGTTTAAGTGTTCTTGCTATATGCCAATGAATATGTTATCGACTTTACCACACTTTCAAGGGAAAGCGTCGTATTTATAAACATTTTCAGATTGATACCTCTCACTCCAACCTATTAAACCTACAAGACGCAGACATATTGTCAGCCATTTTTTGCCTTAGTAAAAACATACGAAAATAATAGTAAATAATCTTAAACTCCTTCCGCCCTCTGTGGGATATTGCAATGAGACAGGTTATCATAGGAGCCGATACAATAATTCTTGAAACTGTACATAATCTTTATCGGTGCTATTGTTTGGCAGGGTCACCAAGAACAGTTAAGAAGGCATCTTTCTGGTAGTGCTAGAAAGAGCTTTTTATATGCGAATTATGACCAGAACTGTGTAACTCTTCACAACGGTGATTAGTGATTGATGATCGAACATAAACAACGAAATAACATCGGTTTAACACGACGTGCCTCTAATTTGTCTCTAGATTGCACAGTCAGCCATAAAATATTAACCGATTTCGTTCTGCGCGCTCTCTTCAAAAAATGCATTGTCATCAAGTTAACATCTTTCTAACTTATCAAACAACAATGGTAAATCTAAACCTATCGTTAAACTCTGCATACAGCTATAGATACGATACGAAGCAATTCATCGTTTTGCTTTTAGGGCAGAACGAAGTACTGACCGCTGAAGCCTTGCAGCAGTGTTTTACTGTCGTTTCTCATAAGATAGTAAAAAAAGAAATTAGCCCAATATTTTTATGGGTATAAACACTTTTAGACTGCCTCTATTCAAGTCGCGGACCCTTACTTGCCAAGCGAGCATAAGCGACCCCTTCGTATGTGCGCCAATTTAAGCGTTACAGAATTGGTACCATGTGTCAAGACACAAACTGCGCTCTGTGTAATCTCCATACGCAGAAAATATCTATTGGAAAAGTTCACACAGGACGCATAAGTGTACCGAAGTATCTGGCAAACCAGTTGATGACAACCATGGCTCCCGAAGTAAACAATCAAATGAACAGCAAACGCGGATGCGTTGCGGTCTACACATGAGGGACACTTTTGCTAATGTTACAGGTACAACGCCAATTCTGGATATGACAATGATGGCCGACCTCAGCTGGTTACTATTGGGGGATGTGGCAAAAGCAGAAGAAAGAGATGTTCACAGACGCCATTGATCACTGTGATGAACCCATGAACGGGCGTTGCGGAAGCCTTTTTGTAACGATTCCCCGGAAGGATGAATGCGATGCGCTCTAACGTGAAACAGCGTAACGGTGCTTATAGCTTGAACCTAGTGCAGGCCAGTTCAGTGGACAAGAACCGTACGATGAGTAATTATGTTTCGTAAGAGGAATATGCTAAGTATAAACATGGCATAAAATACATTCGGGAGACTGTTTCGTCTTCCGGATCCATTTTTATCTTCACTTGTACTTCACGTGTTCCATAATGATCCAGTCACATGGGGTATGAAACGTGCCTATGTGATATTTTTTGATAGTATTAGGTCGAAGGCACACATGTTATCACAGTACTTTATAAACACAACATTCAGGCCCCTGTGACGCAACGTTCACTGAGCCCAATGTATTGTTGAGCCAGCTTCGATGTATTGTCGATCTTCTCGACGATATGCATCTATTAATATTCGCAGGGTTTATTTTATCAAAATCAGGTAAACGTAATATTGCAAGTTGCGAATCAGCAGCTAGAGTAAGCCTGGTATATTGGGTTGCTCATAGATAAACAGGTTTGGCTGGTAAAAGAAGTAAGTTATGCTGTCATTTTTAACAAGCTGCCGTTAGCGCTGCATTTGCACGCATGTTGCAGGTCGCTGGCTACAGTATGAACGGCCGCCCCTGCTATTGCCGCTCCGGGACCTCGCCTGAAAGTTACTGTTATTCGTTCGGATAACCTGTGCCGCTGCTGCTGGTATTATTAAATATCACGTAGCGTACGCTATGACACTCCCGCTCGCAGCAGCAGGACACTGCCCCAGTATCAAATAGATTTCAATTGCTCAGTTATGGTTAGTGTGAGTTCTGTCTGTGCGGCGCTCATACTATCTTCGGTGCTGGATAAAGAGCCGAGCATGGAGACAGCAGGTAATTTGGAGACAAGGGTAGGTCGAAATCTCAGACAGACTAGAAGGAACTGCAACAGTGAATGGGTTTTCAGGCTGGTCGCAACACGGACGTTGCTCCGGTGGCCATGTTGGGAATGCCATCGTGTGAACGCAGTTTCTGAATAGGACACTTGTTTAAGAATTTCTTCTTCGTGTAAATGAAACAGAGCGCCTTCCTGCTGGCACAGGAGGGCTAAGTTGTATGGATTGCCAAGGAAGGACGCAAGAGGCACAGCGTTGAAAAGTGAGAGGGAGTGCGCCGACGAAGGCAGTGACGAAGGAGAATCGCGATAAGGACAGCGCCTTTTCGCTTGAAAGGCAAGGCAATGCCCGAAGAGCTCACCTGTCAACACCAGGTGGCTTTTAGAGACGACAATTCCACCAGCCAACTAGACAGGGTTGCCGTCGACACGCAACAACAGCAGGTCCGCAAAACGAACCCGTCGTCTTTTTTTCCCTATCGCCTGCAGCTGAGCGCACGTGTGCGCGTATCTGAAATCTGTCCTGATTTGAGAACTACAAACTAACGGAGGTTTGCTGCTGCTGCCGTATTAGTAGTGACATCATAACGAATAGGTGGACATTTCGTAAGCCATATTTGTTGGGTGCCCATAGGACAAAACTGGATCGGCTGTTGCTGATCAAATTTGTCATCTGCTGCCAGTTGGCAAACATTAGCGTCAATGTTGGTATCGAAGAAGGAGAGATAACGAAATTTTTTTTAACGCTGATATTCATATGTCGTCCGGTTTCATAAAATGGGTAGAGCTGGGTAACAAATACGATCCATTCAGCCCACCCGAAGCCTCCTGGGATTTTTGTAGTCCTTCTCATGAGTTAATTAGTGCGTGGCCGACGGCTTGCGTCATCCTTCTGCCATGTATGTCCGTTGAATACATTTGAAGTTTGAATATATTCTCCGCAAACGTGTCCTATCCCTTTGCAACACTCTCCGCTAAATTTTATGCTGTCAAATTTGCCAACGAATCTAACACTTATTAACAACAATGAGATGGGTAGTAGCAGTCACTCCCAATCGATCAGATTTGTTTTTTCAAATAATCGAATGGGCAGAATACATTGGGAACGCTAAACTAAAACGGAACGAGCAATGCCAGTTTTAACCACCATACAATGCACTCACAAATGATCATTGTGCCGCCGACCTGAAACACTCAGTTATGATTTATTAAGCTCTACTTGTTGTCTATGCAACGACGTTCCTCTACAGGCCGGCAGTGATTTTGCTCACAATTATACAGCTACCGTACTCTGAACGTATTTTAGTAGTTTTACGAGCTATAATAGGACGAGCCACCCGTTAGCATTACGGAAAAATATCTCTGATCTGACAAAAAAATTCACTCTTCGTCTTTTAACACACATGCACAATTACACTAATCGTTATACGGCAATTTAAATCGTGGTAAACTAATATATCATTGAATTACTGTATGGCACTGATTCGGAAGCTACCATATACGGTTTAAGCATGTGTATATGGCGCGAAAATCAAATTTCTCGTTATCTTGTGTACGACACGAGATCAAACAGCAGTTCAATCGCACGAATAGCCTTAACAACCGATGTCTTGTCTTCAGGCGTCTGCTGGATAATTTACTACGGTAAACGTCGACGGTTGACGCCAAAATTCAGCTCCGGTACAACAGTAAAGCGCTGGATAGCATCGTTGTTATTATGTGGTAGATCAATTTGGCAATGACTCGATTTAAACTAACAAATGCATTGCGAACCCAACGCTTTAACGATACCCCCACTATTCGATCTCGTACCTGCAAATTATCGACGTTCTTTCTTAATCGACCCGGGCGGCTAAAACGCACGATACTAGATTATAAGGGCTATGAATCCATACGGCAATCAAGACGCGACGAACCTGTGACCGATTCTCAAATCTCTTCGAGCAACAGGGCCTGCAGTGTAGCAAAGCAAGGAAATCCCGTTCAGTTTCCTGCCTAGGGTATGCTACGAAGAATCCAAAAAAAACCTTTTAGATCGTTTTATTTTTAGATTGGATTGGCTACTATTGTTCCGTTTATCTCTGCGGTCCATAGTCGCCCGTTGTCATTGACTGACTGAGCCTTAGAGAAATGTCGTCTGGAAAGAAAGGGCGTCGAGTATCATTTTATCGTTTCGGATAGACTACTCGCTACATAGAGACTTGTCATGCAAGTAGCTGGTGAAAATGAGGTACTTATGCCGTCAAGCAATACTCTCCAACATTACGGATATAGAAACAATTGCTAGAAGAGCGCCACAAGCGATGCTTGTACACGCGTTAAGGGCCAAGCGGTGCCGTAATAAAAACAGGTCGACTTTTCAGCCGACGTCACCCAAGGCTCACATCGCATAGACTGTTTATTGGATTGAATCAATGTAAAGCAGTTAATTAGTAGCAATCATTTTCGAACGGCTGATCGCGCTACCGTTCCAGCATGTTTCTATTTCCTAGCTGAACTATGTCTCACCTTAATGTCTATAACTATATTATGATCCATGATTTTGCGAAGCTACTTCACAGGAACTGATTCCGTTTCTAATTGGAGCAACACTGACCTTGCTGCACGCTATCGGACAAGAGTGATATGCTATATGACACTTCCATAAACCGTGGGTCGTTCCCACATCATAAGCAAAGCTTCGATGCTATCGACATTAGTAGATAGCCCTGAATCGTGTTGCATAGATGTAAGTTACCCCATTGGACTATCCCAGTCATTTGTTGTACTGCAGGCGATCAGAGTGTTCGTATTGGTGTCCAAGCGATTCGTTTGACGCCTTTTTAGTGACTGCACTCGACGAACCGCAGGTTTGCATATTATCAATCATTTTTGTAGATTTATCTGTCGACCAGCTTAAAGACCTACGGCTGGGACACTTACTCATCACAATTTCGTTCAGCTCGTCTCGATGACGGTCACGCTAACCAAATTCAGTTTACTCAACGCGATTCAATGCCATCGTTATATGGCAGCACTAACCAATAGTGGTATACTCGGTGAGAGATGCATTATTCATTTTGACAAACCAAAACGTATTTTCAATGTGTCGTAATGCTATACGTAGAAGGTCCTCATCTTCCTTACTATCTTTCGCTGAAGACGGACAAGTAACATACATAGCTCTTCACCAGTAGCAATTGTTAATAAAATAAGCCATTAATGGGCTTGATACCCAGCTTTGTATTTTTGTCCCCCTATCAGCGTAACGCGTTTAGCATCTCGAGTGACACGACAAGTCTCTTTACAACCACTCTCAATCATTCTTTGGCGATATACGTATCGTAATGTATTTCCTATATTCCTACAAAGACTAGGCTTGCTATGAGTAGTAAGCGCAGGTTCTGCAGATCCTTCTACTCTGTATGGGTGCAGAGTATCGGTGTGTACGAGAGGTAGCGGAGTTATCTCGCGTAGTTTCGATGCACGAAGCACTGTTGTAAGTGCCGTTCTATACAGAAGCTCGAGTGGGGCATAGATCTCTTCCTGCATTATCCTGTTCTATTGTTGGGTGTAATAACATCCAGTGGCAGCACCGGCTGGCCAGGAAGTAAAGCTACGTACGTAGTGCTGTGTGAGCTCTATTGACGGAGAGATGGACTAAGCGATTGTTGGCTGCTCTCTGTTCCCGGCTGCCGATGGCTGGTTCGCTTGCTTGCCAGTTGCTTTCATGTTATTTTCGATACAAGATGCCTCAGGGGATGTACTTCTCATTGCGATCTGGCGGTTGACGTGCTTGCTGCCTGTTGGGTCGGCCCTTCCACGCTTCTCGACCTTTCACCCATTACTGTTCATGTTGCAAAGCTAACACCGTGCAATAGAGGATGAAATAAACTCTGCTATGTTCAGGAAGATTAATATCACGCAGGTTCCCTTTCGTCATGGTGGGCTGCTGCTATATAACTTCTAGTGGCAATAGGGCAGAAGCGTCAACGGCGACGCTGCTGCGTGCTGCTGGGCAATTGAAGAGGAGTTCCAACATAATGAGTTTGCTGGGAAGCTTAACGCGCGATGTAGCAAAGCGGCAAGCGTGTAACCAACGATCCAGCTACATAGCAGAACGATTTCGTCCGAATGCACCGTTTGTCATATATTAAAGCAATACGGCACCAGCGCACCGTAGGCCTGCCTGCCTGACTAGAGGCAATCATCGTCGCCAACGGGAGCAATATGGTGATCAAAATAAAAGTCTGATTGGAAGTCAAGTTCATACATAGAAAAGGCGAGATTGCACGATTGGTTTAGAACGATATTGCTCGATAGCAATGCGTACATCTTTTAACAGAGACCATAAGTTTAATAATACGTTGGACAGATTTACGGACGACTGGTCAGCAGTATTACGACTTGACGAAGCCTTTATTCATAACGAATAGTAGTAGAGTGAGAAAAAAAAAAAGATGAACGTGTGCGTCCATGGATTCGTAGACTCTCCTGACCAATTTGCAAGACAATCATAGATCAGATAAGAGACACCTAAAGCTTCCAATTGGCCTAAACGAATCGGCATTGCCAAATGTCGACACATTGCCTCTATAAAACGGTTGACCTATACAATGCTTGTGATGTATATTGATACATGAACGCATGAGTTGAATCAAGTATAAATGCATACGAGTAAATAATGAGCATTGATTAATTGTGACAAGCTTTTTCCTGTGTGGTAGGACAAAAAACTCTTCTTAACTGTCACCGCTGAGCACCGTTCTCTTAGATCACATACGTAGACTTTTGCGTGGGTTACTTTGTTACTACTGCTGCTGCTGCTGCCGCCGGCGCTGCGTTGCGGTGCTTCACTCTGCCCTGTTTGAGCTCAAGCTAACGTTGCGTTATTAATGTTCCCTGCACTGCCTCCTTGAAAGCATTCCTGCATCATCCACACGCGTCTTCCGCTATTGATGCTAACAGTTGACACCGCTTCCAGTGCTCGAGTCCGTTAGGGATGCTTCACGTTTGCGTCCGTAGAACTTCGCGGCCTGACTAGCAGCAGCAACAACAACAATCACGGTCTAAATCCTTCGGTTTCCTGTCGCCGTTTGTCCGTTCAATCGTCCGTTCGTTGTCGACAGTGCCTTTCCCCTCTGCCCTCTTAGCTCTTTGTTGCCTTTCCACGTTTTGGAGTTACGTTGCTGAAAGTTTTAAGCTTGGGAGCTTACTGTCATCGGGGTGGCTGAATAACGAGGCAATGAAACAGGAGAAGTGGCAGCGGAATCAACAGCAGGAGCGGTATCGCGCACTGAGTATCAGCAGTGTGTTACTAGTCGCCGCCTCCGCCTTTCTGGTTTCGAGGGGTTGCTGCTCAATGCTTTCGGTATCTGGAGTAACTTCCCGTCGTTCTGCTGCAATTGAGAGTCATGGGCTGCTAGCGAGTACAAATCACGCAGTGAAAAATAGCAAATGGGGACACTGCGATAGCGACGCAATGCGAGCAGAGCAGAAGACGGCAGCAAAAGCAGCACTAAAAATGCTACAAATCGACCCTTGGCCTGTGAGTTTCCCTAACGAGTCACGAATAATCAAAAGATCATTTAGGATCCTTTTTTCCTTCGTCCTCCCGATGCCGCTGTTGCTGCCAAATTTGCTTCTATCCACCGGCCAGTCCGTCAGTTCCTTTTCACTACTGACCGTGGTGCTTCTACTCCTATTGGCACCGTTACGCCCAGGAGTAGCGTTTTCTTTAGCCTCGGCGAATGCCACCGCCTCACAAAGCTATGCCATGCTACTACATCACCACCGCTGCTAGTATCGCCGCATTACTACCCGCGACTTTTGAGCCATCAGCGTTACTGCTTGTATTGCCTTGCGTCCGTTGCAGGCTAAAGCTCTCCAGCCTTTCCCCCGCCATGGCTGCTGCTCCGTTGTACGCGTAGAAATGTCTGATAGCCCCCACTCCTCACGCTAGGTCTTCGTTTCTCACCCTTCCTACTGCTCTCTTTCTCAGTTTCAATCGGGACTAGGACGACAGCCAGCTTCTCCCAAGCAAGCGTTTTCTTGGGTGCTATTACAACTCCTTCTGCCGCCCCTGTTTCTTCTAGTGTGAGTAACGGTAAGAGCCTTCAGTTCGTCCGAATTGGACAGTCCGCTGGTTTGCACGCCTTCCCGTTTACTCGTCTCGTTCCAACACAAACTAAGTCAGGCCTGCTGCCCCGGACCGACCAGCGAGGCGACTAAATGGAGTCATAACATTAACTTCACGAGTCTCTAGAGGGATCTCCGCTGCACCAATGCTATCCTGCGTCGTATCGCTCCTTACGATTTATTCGACGCGGCGAGGAACAACAAGAGAACGAGCGGAAGACTTGGGAGGTGGAGGAAGAAGCAATAAGAGGCAGCTGGACTAGTTCGCTCTTCGTGATTCCACTAGAGTCATGTCGTCTGGAGTCTTGTAACTCTAACGGCATCAAGGGCTGCACACCGGCGTTTTCGTTCGTGGTCCCTCAGTCTTTGGGGAAGGAAAACAACCGCCCCCAGAAAAACCTGCCCTTCCAGCTCACCTTTAGTTGGGCAGACGGGAAGAGTGAGTGAATTAGGCAATGTATTTGCGGAAAGAGGTGGAAGATTTGCAATGAATTTGCGGAAGAGAAGGTGGCGCCGGCATTGGACAGGCTATCCGGTCTGATACAACGCGAAAGGGAAAGAAGGTTCCCACCAGCCCTAGAACTTCAGAGAAGTCACCAGCAGCCATGAAAGAGGGAAAGAGAATAAAACTGCTGAGGGTAGATTTGGAAAAAGGATGAAGCGATACGGCGAGAGCGGCCGCAGTACGGCGTCGATTTCGTCAAAGAACACTCCTCGGGCACACTGACGTCGATCCCGCTGCTTAAATCTCGGAGGCACACCAAGCCAAGAGGTGCTTCTAAGTGTCCGCAAGTCCTGAACGATGAACTCTCTTCTGCCTTCTCCCTTTATTTTCCTGTTGCCTCCTCTGAAAAACGTAGAGTAGCGTATAGAGGGGTCAGCCACCGCGTCAACTCCCAAACCACCGAGCGCCGGCATTGAACCGTTCGCTTGACTCGGCTTTTCTCACTTAGGCAACAGAGTCCCGTAATTCAGGCCCCGATTTCTTTCTGACCCTTCTGACGCCTTTCCTATTCCCAGTTGGTTTCAACTGACTTGAGAGCTGGCGCTAGCTAACTGGACCTATGCTCCGACCGCCAACCTGTGTGAGTCCAAGGACTCTAACGAAGGCATTAAATGCACCGAATCAGATCAGACAAAGAGGGAGTAGTAGTGGACAAACGCTCAGGAGCTAACTCGTTGTTTAGGAACTCTCGCCAGACCACTCGGGACTACCGCGGGCACCTGCATTGCGTTTAGGCGACTAGCGGAAGCAGTTCCTGGCCGGTCGGATGGCCTGTTAGCCTCGTAGCGGGCGGCTGGTTAGGTTAATTGCGTTGGAGTTGGGTTAGGGAGCCGACAAGTCACAGCCGGTACCCCGTAACGACTTTAACTAGGGTTCCCCTTCCTTCTCCGGTTTCCAGCCGGCCACAAGTTGAGGCCGGCTATTGAGAGATCAGGCCTTGTCGGGCCATGAATACCACTGCCTCTGTTGAGAACACACGCAGATAAACAGGAAAATTCTCTAGTCGACTATACAACTGCCTATCGAGTTGTTTTAGCTGTGTGCTTTGCAGCCCGTGAGCTGCATTTTACTTGCACGGAACTGCGTAATCATCACGAGACATTTATTATTACTTCCTTTATATCCGTCACATATTCAGTAGAATATCCTCTATATATATATCACAAATTGGGAAGTGTTAATATTGTACACTAACAATGGATATATACGTACCTTTTTAATTTATTTTATTCCGAATCATTTTTGTCATTTTATCTCTTAAACTTCTGTAGAACCTGGCATGTGTTATTAATCTAGAAGTTCGATTTTCCCATGCCTTTCATAAGTTTCACTGACGTACCTTTTTGACATGTGCGATTTTTTCATGTCTTTTTTTTTTTTTTTATAATATTGGCTACCTCCTAAGAGTATGTACACTAGCCGAGGTTTTCTATTGCCTCTATTATTAATCTGCGTATCGTTTTTCTATGGAATCTTCAAAACATCTTGGAGCCTTTTGTTCCTTCTTTTGTGTACTCTCAGAAACTCAACTTCCTAGTACACTTTTTCCTTAAGGTCCACTGTTTAAGCTTACTTTATACAGCGCTTTCACAGCATTCGTAAATCATCCCTTCGTATTCAGGTACCTTACCCACAGCCTAAGCCGTTTGCCTATTCAGTATTATCTCTTAGCGCTTAGTAGCGATCATCGCTGTGTAATCATTGAGAAAGCCAGCTCCCGTTTCGTTGAAAGTTTCTTGCGATTTCATTCTAGTACATATTTATTCTATGACAGCCTCCTACTATCTTTTGATATCGTTATTCCATAATTTAATACAATGCACTCAGATGCTCTTGCGACTCCTTAATTTTCCCTTTCCAAACGTTCTATTATTTCTCTTTGTTGAAGCCTTCTGTGTTTATTTTTCCTCTCCGATACTATCAGACTAACCCTCCTTGCAACGTTATTTATTTTGGCTTCATCAATTGCAATGTCTGTTACTCGATTCGAGGTTTCATATTAATTAAAATAAATTATTAATTTTTTACACCGTCCTATATATGTATGTCGTTTTCTGCACCGTTTTATATTTGCACTTTAGTAGTAAATACGCAACTCTTTTATATCCTTGCCTCTTTAATTCATACTTTATTAATTTAGATTGATGTCGGCAGTCGGTACTGCTTATACTTTTGCTAGAATAACTTATTTTGATCGTCTTTACCACTGGGTGATCTATATTTCTGGCTGGGAATCTCATTCCACCGGGTCTATGTACGACTTTGATGCTACAGACATCTTCACCGAGTTCTGTCATCAAGTCGCCTGTCTTCTACTATTTATGATGCAGAAGGCTCACACCTTCCAACGTTGTGTTGTACGTATTACAATGTATTGTAAGCTATCAATTTAAAGCCTAGGTTTACAAGTGGTAACTCGAACTATCGATCTATTCTGTTTACTTAAAAATAAGCACGAGATTTACCAGCCTCTTGTAAGGCATCCATACTCTATTTTTGGCAGTTCATTAATTTTTTCCCCTTTTTCTACAGGCGCGCTTTTTATATATTCTCATTGGTCCATAACTCTACCCGCTGTGCTAAGATTTTTCCATCTCTTTGTCATCCACCGTTGTATTGGTCCCTCTCGGGTTAGGGCTCCGCTGTCTTCATGGCTGATCAAATACGAAGCATTTTTCTTTTCCCATTGGATGGTACCAGAGATTGAATCGGAATTCCATACCTCTTGCGTTTTCCTTGGGTGCTCTAAATGGAAGCGGCCTTGCGTCGTGCTTGCCGTGCGATCCGTTGAAGGCCGATTTTATGTCTTCTTTTCATGCTGATTTCTTCCTTTCGATATCTATAAGAGCCCAATTTTCGTAGTAGGCTTTTTTCAAAATGGTTGGAAAAGTGCAGGGTTGTTTCGTGCGCAATCGTGCTAGCTCAGTGGTTAACGTATTTACATGCTAATCTCAGGAACGCGTTTCGTCTAGGTTCGAATCCGTGCATAGGCGCACCTCGCTTCTTGCTGGGAGACAGTCTGCCGTCTATTGGCTCTTTGGTGCTCTCCGATTTCTCGATCGAATTTTCATGGAGTGGCAATACCAACAGGCCGGTAACAGTAAACTGGATGTCATTTATTTCGAAATGGTGGGCCTCTCTTACTGTGTTAGTCCATTTTGTTCTTATTTTTTCATCAACGAGTTGTTGCGGCGCATTTTTCAGTCCCTCTCCACGCTGTTACTTATGGTTGGCACTGGTAAAACCACATCTATTACATTTTGGATATTCCTTATACATCATAATCAATCTTCTGACCTAACCGACAACATTTAAATGAGCTTTCCGCATTTTTGTTTTCATCTGTAGCGTATGGCTAAGCTTAGCCCACGGGACGATTACTACCGGTATGAGTATACGCTGTAACCGCTTGTTAGCTCGTCATTTGTCCGTCACCGTCTATAGAAGTAGGCATCTAGTTCCGTATAAATCGACGTTTCGATGTGAAACTTGTTCCTTTATCATATCGCAGTGGAGTCGTTTATTCTATTGCGTTCAATTTCTTTGTGGCCTATTTTAACCATTTTTACCATCTGTTACCGACTGGCTCAAAAAATACCGTTGAACAACTCTTTCTATTCTGCTCTTTTTGTTGCTTAGTGATTTCTTTAATCTGTCTCGTACTCCAACCGAATTAATTCTTCCAGCTCTTGCCTAAAAGTCTCTTCCAATTCATTCCTTAGTGTATAGACTACTGTCATTAGATGGTGCTTTGCTTTTGGTGTTGCAGGACCAGCTTCCTACACGCAAAGAAGTTCTATGGACGTGGTTTTCCATATGCTTTTTTTAACTGTGCCGCACTGCTTACTTCACTTCATTTTGTTCTGTCTCTCGTTCAATCCTTTATTGCATATTTCCATTAGTTTTCTTAGGGCGGTTTTCGATTGGCCATTATGCCACTTCATTAAATTTGCTCTTCTAGCTACAACGTTTGTAGCACCCGCCACCTTTGCAGAAGCTCCAAACAAACAGTGCTGCTCCAAGAACTCTCGAGCTATATAGCTTCGACCTTTACATACCATCGAAGCAGGCACATCCTTCAATGTACTCGGGCTCTACCGGCCTGCCGGCTCCGTACTATATGTAAATATATATATATCGAGCTATTTAGGTTATTTTTGTGACAGCGTCGTCAACGAACGTGCGCTTCGTACTTCGTGTCATATTACCTACCCCCTGTGCTGTACCCAGGGGAAGACCATAAGCAGATATTGAAGAACGCGGATTGGTCCGAGTGCTAGCCTTCATACCTTATATATTCAATGTGCACTTGACAATCAAAGATCGAACCGTAATTCAGACATTTTAAAAGACTATTCATTGTGAATCCAATTTTTCGTCTCTCAGTGGAAATCAAAGCTATACTTATTTTTCAATTGCACTCGAAACTTTTTTTTCTGTCCTCCTTGTGATCATATCGTTCTTAACTTACCTCAGATTGCTCAAAGTTCAGTTCTTCGAATTTTTCAAAGCGACATCACTTTATGCCACTTATAAGTTTATTCAGAAGTTCTGTAATTAGCAGGATAGCAGTTGCGTAGTCGGTTTCATGGCAGATCTATCACACAATGGCGGTGAATGCAATAAATCACGTTTATTAAACCCATTCAGCTCGTGAGCTCACTTGAGAGGATAAACCAGGCAGAGCATTAGTAAATGGACGGATTTTAGACGTTCGCGGTTAGCCCGATGCGGATGTTGTCCGTTGAAGATGTAACGACCGTCAACTGTTCAAGTCGTGAGAGTAGCTACTTTTATGTATTTTTTTTTTTTTTACTACAGCTGAATGTTTACTAGAAAACATTGGTTTCTATGAAAATCAGTCCCGCCAAAACCGTCCCTATGTATAACTGTGTAGAGATGTATAGAGCCGGGGCCATGTGAGCCATTCCGTTCTTTCTATAGAGGAAACGTTGCTTATAAATTCTGTCAAAGTTATAGAATCTTTTTAGATTCGTACGAGTTGAATGCGTCCCATGTTACAGGACTTTTCAACTGCTTCCACACTTCATCGAATGAATGATGATAAAGTAAAATGACTAAATGGTTTTTCTCGCATAGCCTCGTCTGTACCAACGCTACCTTTACAGGGAAAAAAAATTACGTTTTGTAAAAATCACTACACTAAATAATTATACATGGCCATCGTGAAAACTATATTGGCCAGGGTGAGGTAGAGCTGTACAGACCACTGCACCTCGAGCGTACATGAAGCCGGACGCCGCTAAAATAGAAAGAACTGGGTGGCTTCAGGCCACATCTCATCTTATAGGAATCTGTATGTATCTAACGAAACAAAGATATCGTAGCTTCGCACTCGTTTTGCTACACGTTATTGTCGTCAACAATGTGTCACATGTTGCTTCTGAACAATTTTGACAACTGGACCCGCATAGCGTGTCATTCCGACAAAGCTTTATTGTCGGTATATGCACCATATCGCAGATAATCCTGACCATAAATCAGGTGTTACTATGGGCAATTATTGATACCAGAATAATATATAATCAGGATAGTTTTACAGGCTTTAGTCTGGGTAAGCAAGAGGACGTTTTCCACGTTACTGCTATCCCCGCGTTCTTCTCAAGTTGTAAGAATCTGGGCTATTCAGAAGCCGACTTCACACTGTGCGGCAAAATTTCGTGTGGACACAAAGAAAACGAATCGTGATTTTTGGTCCGCCCAACTTTGCAGGCATGTACATATAAGGACGACTCGGTTTCTTATTGCAAATGGCAGAAATCGTTGGTTTGTTCGCTTTTTATGTGACACATGTATACATAGTTAGTCTTCATTGCAGTAGATACAGCAGCTGGCTGTACACATTGTATCTGTGGTGTTTTGCTTTTTTGACTCGAACACAGTCGCCTAGATACTACGCTCATTATTATATCATGAGCCTGTGTTCTCGTTCATTCGTATATCATACATGCTGGAAGGATGAAATAGACCTAAGCGTAACCTCAGCTCGACCCCAAGCTGTCACGACCTCACTTGCAAATTGTCGAATACTCAGCCAATGTTATTGTCATCAACACCATCATCATCGGACTGCTCGCACAGTCGTTATCGCTCTGGCCTTATTACTGACGCCTTCTCTTCCCCACCCCTTATTTCCATCAAGTGCCTGACTTGTGTGACATACTCCGCCGCATCGCTTACAGATCGGCTGAGGTCATCACAGCCTCAAGCACGGTATGGCACACTTACTAGAGTGCAAGTGACAAAGCGACACAAACCATGGACTGGGTTGGACGCGCATCATCGCGCGGAAAGTTGTCAAACTTAGTTATGTCGTTAGTGCTTGGAGCAGTGACTGTCGTTGCTTTGGCTGTCGGAGAAGCTCGAGTCACTAGCGAAATCCGCCCGCTAGTGATGCTGCGTCTGTCACTGTCTATTTGGAACAGCCCATCTGACTATATTTTCTACCGTTGCGGTATTGGCCGCATACAGTCTTTATACACATGCGCGAATTGCTGCAAAGTTATTAAGCATTGCTAATGCGGTTATGATGTCGTTTGTTGTATGGAACATCCGAGTAACAGTTCGCAGACCAATCGTCGGCTACCTCGTTTAGCTCTTTGTGCGCCTTCCATAAATAGCAATTCCTTTACCTTACCGTCCCCGCTACTCTACATGCACGAGAGGTGTTCCCAACGAATGATGAGTGAGATTAACTCCTGATTGTCCCGTTGTGCGACAGTTATTACTTGAGCAGCTTGGTCCGGTCTATAAGCAATGGATGGCTCTCAAAGTAGTTCACGTTCATGCACGGAGATTTATTAGAAGTAGTCATACGAGAACGCAAGTACAGCTAAAACTTCCAAACGGTCATGAAAATCAGCAGGTATATATGTACATATTTTTCTTTTCTGCAGATCTATCCTGAATGATCAGCAGTGTATACTAGAGATCGACTTCTGACTTGTAAAATAATTGGATTTTGGAAAACGGTGTCAGTTAGCCAATATAAGACATAGTTCGATCAGGTACGATGAACGCAACGTCTCCTAGAAAAAAAAAGCCTACAAGGAAGGTGGCGTAGAAGGCGCTCGCGTAGTCGAAACGTGCACTCGAGCGCATGCATGCAGCTATGCATGACCTTGCAAGGCCTGTTGGTGAGAACGACAGCGAAGAGGAAACTCCGTTGCTACTGGACGTGGCCAACCTGAATTAATAGCTTGCCTGCCTTAGCCATCAACCTCAGTCATTATGTTTGCATGTAAGTGTATTTACGTGATGGAAGTGTTTGAAAAGTTTTAGTCCCTAGAATGCTTGCGATTGTCAGTGTTATTTAATAACCGCTTAATTAACTAAACTTTAAGTGCCGTGCCATGTTTACATTCCAATAGTATGTTCACAACTTAGACCGCACCGATAGCTTCTAAAAATTTAGGCTTAGCGAAAGTTCGTCGGTGAGTAAAACGGGCAAATATGGTCTGCCCCAACTTCACAAACGGCATTAAAACCTAAGTAGATTTCCTTTCAAGTAGAAACGCTATTGACTTGACGCAAATTATAACGATGGTAATGATGATGAAACTAAAAATTAAAGACCTTCTTCGAAGCCCCATAACGTTCCCACAAAACAATTAGATCGACGGACACATCGCTACGGCCCGTAAGCTTCGTCGACCCATCAAAAACGACTGCCTTCCCCGAATGCTTAAAAAATATTGGTGAAATTCTATGAACAATACCTGAGTATCGCTAAAGAGCATGCGTATGCGCTAACTCGCGCTTAGCCTTCAAAACGTGCGTTAGTGGGAAGAGCTACAGGTACCTTTGTTAAATAATATACTTTCTCTGTCCAATCGACGGCCTATACGACTGCAAGTTTTCGTAGGGCTTGCAGAAAGTAGGAACTGTTTTATAAGCCGGGTCTGACGTTCCTCAACTAGGTTTAGATGTAAAGTCTAGGAATTTAATAAAATGCCTTCTAGCCCATTTTTCAACAGTTTACCATTGAAGTGTATTTAGGTTTTTAGCGTTTTCTTGTAAGTGCCGTTTTAGAAAGGAAAATATTAGTTTCCAATTGGGTTGTTCAGACAAACTTTAGCGATCAGTTTTTGAAGCTTTTTTTTTTTTAACTTTCTTGACTTTCTGGTCATCTTAAACTCCAGCGCTGTTGGGTTTTTGACCTGCTATGTACAAAAAATGCGCCACTTTAGCGTACCGACACCCGCTGTTAACGGTCGACACGCGGCCACTATTCAAAAGCTGTTTGCCGATCAAAAAAGAAATATTTTAGTATTAATTGACTAGTGCTTTAGATACCGAAGTGAAGCTGGGATCATAAAGTATGGTACTTATGTTACCTAGTCATGACCACTGGTACTACATACAATTAAACAATTCTTCTGATCACATCTGTACGGGTACAGTGTGATAGACAGACCATACAGAAAATTCTCAATTTAATCACTCCATCCTATATATGATAAGTACATTGCCATAGTATGCTTGCGGTATTTGATTTGAGGCATAGATTGCATAAAAGGTAACTATAATCCCCCTGGAACGAAATCACAGAAATATACAGATCGAAGCTATAACCTGTCTATCAACCGAAGCACAAATTGGTGATACCTAGTTTTTAATCGATTTCATGACGACTTTTTTAATTTCTTAAAAATGAAGGAGTCATTGGTTTAACTTCTTTAACATTGATATATATACGTGCCATAAAGCAAGGCGAATACTTGTAGGTGTTAACTGTAGTTATGAGCAAACCCTCTTTTTCGCAATAGGCACAATCTTATTAAAGCGTTATATTTTATACTTGGCTCTTCCTCAATGCTTATATACACATGTCTAACTGTTTATTTGAAAATGTAAAATATTATACTACCGCGGTATCACTGCATAAAGCCTTCAGCAGTAGAGCACACTTCGTTCGAGCAGTTAAATATACAGAACACCATGTCGGACGAAGGCCTTTTCTGGTGAGTTAGCGTGTTATCATGTCTGGCATGCTCCCAGAAATTATACTCAATACGAGCTCCTAATAAGATCTAGCAAAAAGAAACGGTTTTGCAACAGGGTTCGCATTACCGGCCAGCTTTATGTCCTTGTAGACCGTATTCTTCAGGCACGAAGGTAACAGAAACACTGTCTAGAAATGAATCGCATCCAATAAGGTAACAGAAACTCAAAATTTTAAATACCTGATCTTTCTATTGGCAAGCGAACTTCGAAGAGACGCCAGTGGTGGCTAGCATCGTGCGGATCTATGGCAGGCACGCGAAAGCGCGGTTCTTGGAAATAAGATTTGAACAAATTGGGTAGAAATAGGAACATTTGACATTTGAATACAATCCTATTCAGGGCTTCAGTTCCAAGATCATCCACTGATTTAAGTTTCTCACTCGAACATCATTAAAACTCCACATTTGTGCTCTACGTTTTCCAGAATATTTTTTTCTAATAAAATATCCGATGTTCATTTTCAAGATCGGTTTTCCAAACGCGTGAGCGCAAGCAACCACAAGAACGGGACCATTGGCCTCTTTCTTCGAAGCCAGACAGCCCTTGAACTCGTGGCAAATACAAAATTATAAAACCGAGTGCTAAATAATTCTCGTTTCGTTCTACGTAGCGCCCGCCACACAATGCCCAGATTAGAACAGATTTGGACTTACCTTGAAAGTCACATTCACTACATTATCTATGTATACTGGTCAAATGTGCCATGGGTTTTGATGCCACAGCCAGTAAAGGCTATCTTTCAAAAATTGCTTCTGAAGCCACAGTCCGGCAGCAGCCCGGCCACGATTTGCTTCGGGTTTCCCTTACATGGCCCGGTACCCCTTCTTATCCAAGCAGGATGAAACGAAATATGACTCGCCGGCGTTTTTGTGGTCAGACCGTGGCCCGTTCCGACAGCCAAAATTCCCAGGCTGCTCATATGACTTGTTCTATCTATTTCCCTCCGGACCCCCCGACCCCTAACCATTCCACTCCCATACTCTTCCGTCGTTCTGCCGCAAATTTCCCGCTGTTGGTGGCTGCTAAAACCAGTCTTCATATGCTATTGCGGTAGGAAAGGGTCAGAAAATGATTATTTGATTTATTCTGGAGGAGAAGTGATAGGGAGAAGGATGAGCTGCACGGACATATCATTTTTGTCATGTCCGGGCCAATCGGGCAAACTGTTTGGGCTGATACCAGTTTCCTGTAAACTGTGCAACGCTTGCCGTCAGGGCGTTCGCTATAAGGTGCCATAGAGTAATTTAGCGGTCCTAACCTTGCAAGGCCGCCCACGGTTTTTTCTCCTGCTGTCTCTGGCCCAAATGCAATAGACTCATAGCTTATTAGGCTCTCTAATATGCTGGCATACAAAGTGTTTGCACTGAGCGGAATGACCACATAATACGTGCCACTGTGGCAATAAAAAGCACGGCAGTGTGTTCGAAATAAGAGCGCATTATTTTTTCTACTTACTTTCAATCATTCATAAGACTGTAATAGAAGTGAATTAATTTATTACAAGAAACTATCATGTCCACGACAATAGCGGAGGGACACCTATTTTTTGGTTCGTCAATTGTAAAAATGCTGCTAAACACGTAAACCTAAAAAAAGGATTTGGAAATGGTAACGTAAAGGTCGCTCCCGCTGGTTGAAATCGTAGCCAGCTCGATGATAGGGCCAATATTCGCAAATG
Source organism: Varroa destructor (assembly GCF_002443255.2). NCBI lineage: Eukaryota > Metazoa > Arthropoda > Arachnida > Mesostigmata > Varroidae > Varroa > Varroa destructor. Next base: position 24,226,099 of record NW_019211460.1, read on the forward strand.
GTTAGCATTGCTGAGAACGGTTGATACATAGAGAGTGAACTACAAGTCAGTATCATTAGACAACTACACGGACGTATTTCAAATGGGTAGCGTAAGATCTGTTTGTCTAACGGGAACATTTATTCGTGTAGGGATGGCGATGAGACGGGTATACAATGCAGCTGAATGTCGATGCTATCAATCAATAGACTTGTTCCGAGCTCGTACTGGCTTTTATATATTGCAATTTATATTTGAGTCTATTATTTGATAACTAGTCAGATATACCATGGTTAGTACATAGATCGATGCCGTAACGGCATACGGCAATCAACTTGATAATATATATATATATATATATATATATAGAGAGAGAGAGAGAGAGAGAGTTAATAGGGTTCGGAAAAAAGGGTAATGATGATTGTTACGTTACGTAAAATACCGGCAGTGGGTGTGACTAGATTCATTTGACTAGGATACAACCCGAATTGAACAGATTCAATGAATTTAGTCGGATTAGTTCGTCTCTATCTATGCATGGCTTGGAGGACACATAGACGTTTTGGTCCTCCTATATAAATCATCGTTGCCTGAGTGCGTATACTGACGATTACAATTGGAGCTGCTGAAGAAAAAACCTGTAAATATCCCGTGAGAGCTGTGTTAAATTCTTCAACATTTCAAGCTTTCAGAACCTAACGGAAACATAAAATGCTACCGCTTGACGGTAGGTAAGTCTGGCAACTCAGTAATTACTGACCTTCCTTTCGGCAATTGCCACCTCAAACGCTTAAGGTTCAGCAGTGGCCTCGTCCCTCTACTATATCTACTATGGGAGAGGCAGGGGGCTGACGTGGTAATGATCTGCGTCTGCCAGCTACTCTTTAATGCCATATTCCACATAATGAAACGGTAACGCGTACGGTACACTCATAAGTGTGGTAACGCTATTTATTAAGTTGAAAGGTAAACTTCCGCACTACGATTTGTCTACGTTCCTCAACGTTGCGTATGCGATAGCCGTCTGTAGGCCGCTGTATATAGGTGTGTGTATCATTTTTGCGTCCTCTTTACGATTAAGGAATTCGTGTACGAGCGTGATTAGAACGGGATTTATACACGTGGAGATAGAAAATTCAAAGGCTTCGCGTGATACGCAACACCTGTGGCAGGTGATGCCGCTAACAACCGAGGGTTATGAATCGATCGGCTATGAGCTGCGACATCTGCGACTAGGAACTCGTATTAATTTTATGACGCTGTGCCACATTTGTCTAATTCGTTTCTTAAAATGTTTATATACGTTAGTGGACACAGATCTTTGCAGGTCACATTTGATTATTTAGCGTTATTGTTCATTACTATACCTACATATTGTCTGGCTGCGTTCGGGTCCTTTTTTTCGAAATTAAGACGCGTCTATCGTTGTTTACTTTTCGAGCAGAAATCTTGTTGTCATTCGCTTGAATATTATAAGCATTATTATTAGTAGATAAGGGCACGCATTCTGAATATTTTATATACGATTATTACGACAGACAACATCGATGAACAACAACGGATCCAACCGTATAACCTGAAAAATTTAAATCCGCGGATTCGATATTTGAGTTTTACAATTTGCTCGTTACTATTGTTACTGCGTTTCCCTTTATTCCACGATTTTTTACTCTCAAGGACTTAAAGCTCACCGGCAATTAATTTTATTCCGCTTTCCAATTATTCCGGAAGCTACAATAAGACAATTAATTGTAGCCAAGGCTTCAATATGTCTGGGCTTTTGGCGGACGTTTTCACCTGCGGTTTACCTCAATTCACGCGGTCTTCTCATACTATATATGCATTTTTAAGTATGTGTAATATATTTTTTATGCAGATTCGTCTCGGTGTCGACATCCGAGTGCCGAGACATACGCTTAAGGCTATCAGCGGTTTGGAATCTCTTTAAGAAAGACAGGAGCCCTATAATGAATCAAGAAGTGGTCGTAGTTCAAGAGCAAAGTTGGTCCTTCTTGCACAAAGTAAGATTTTGCCTCAGCTGTTTTTGACGGCTCACCCTTGGGCCGTACTTGAGCCTCTTATTCAGTCATCGTAGTACAACGTTTAATTGAGATCACCTAATAGTGATGCTAGAAGATATCATGCATTCAATCTCCAAATCTTTATTAATTTCTTTTAATAATGCCGCATGTGTATTTTTCTTAAATATGTTTGTAGTATGCTACAATAATACGATCTGTACATCCGGTGGACTATCAACTACCTGATGTACTGAATAAAGCTGTCGCTCAGATGATGTTGACAATTATGTAAACTCACAGAATATGTATAATGTAGATACTGCGCTGAAGAGTTCATTACGCTGATCTGGATAAATGTACCCTATACGGAGTAATCAGCTTCTTCCTTTCTAATGCTTTCCACGAAGCTATGTAGAACTATAATAGCCAATTTATCTTCAGAAGAACACGAACCCACAATCCCCGGTTTAGGAAACCTGTACTCGATAATACCGTTTGCGAGAAGAAAGTGCGGCACCCGTTACCTAGCCAGACCGAATACCCGGTTAGTTGAACGGAAATATTCTATATTCAAAGCAAATCAATCTAAAAAGAAAAAGCACGCCTTCAGCAGATAATTATAGAACGTAACTTGCCCTAATCACACGCGTGGCCTTCGATTGAGATTAGCAAGAAGCGCTTTGTTACGTGTTATGCTGTTCAACTAACAGATTTTGAATGAAAGTACAAGTAAAAAGGGCCAGTTGAAGGGCATCAGATATTAAACTTCAAAGTTAGCTACCCCTAACGCGGCGCTGTTTGTCATTGGCATGTTAGTTGGCCTGTAGTCGACGTCAGGTAGCTCGCTAATCGCATTAAACGGCCTAACACAGGCCTGCGCAGCATTTTTGTGAGACTAGCACAAATCCCTTCGACTTTCTTTCAGTAATACATTTAAAAGTTGTTCCCATCGTACAACGAGCTTCAGTTATTACGAGAGTTATATCTGATAGCAAATGGTTGTTGATTAGCTCTTATCTTTCATTGAACCTGCTTGGTTAAGATATGTTAAAGCAAATCTACATTAGGTAATTCGGGCACAAATGTATTTGTTTGTTCTCTACAGTATATACACAGACGTCCACGATAATTTCAGATTAAAGCAGAAATTGTATGACAGCTTGCTTCTATTCCGTTGATACGATTCAGGTGTACGACACAAGGAACACGTCAATCACTAATCAAGGTACACCCAGCCGCTGCCTAACTGTTTTCGATCACTGTACAGACCGCTTGATTGCCATACGTCCAGAAATAAATCTATGGTCGTGGCAAGTATAATAGAATTGTCACCCTAATTAGAAAGTCCCTTGCATAGGAAGCTAACAAATGTGTTTTCTATAGTAGAACAGAGTGGCATTAGGCTCCGGTACAGAGGAAACGTGCGCATGGACAACCATTTACGGGCCACTACTACTACTACTACTAGCAGATGTAAGTAAACCTATTCTATTCATTTGTAACTCTCAACCGAATTATATAATAATAATAATAAAGAACTACTTTACTTCTAATAACCTCTAAAAACTACATTCATATAGAACGTTAAACGTCAGGGGTATTGCTTAAATTGCTGCTACAGAACGAGCTACTACAGATATCTAAAATGCATTCCTTATTCTATAGGAATTGTACATTACGTATTCATTCCTCTTAGAAGTTAAACAACTCTGTCTTATTAAACTTATCGTCTTTATCTATTTTCCGAAGTGATTGAGGTCATTGGGTGTGATACCGATAAACGCCTAGTAATCCACGACTCCTAGTCATTCTACTTCTAACAGAATTACGAAGAGTTATGAATAGTATTTGAGAAAATAGTTGCCGGGGGTTGCAAGCCAGGTAAGCCATAAGCATAAGGAGATTTCTTTGCTTCGCCACAATTGACGACAGAGCTCCATTATTTGAACGAGCTTTAGAAAGGTAAGTTTATTTTTGGTTAAAAACAACGTACACACACACACACACACACACACGCACACTTAGCGACGAAAAAGCCAACAATTGTCTTAGCAACGCATTGCATCATAGATCTTTCCTCGTCTAATACAGCTTGTCCTTTTTCTTTCGTATATAACTTAAAAAAAAAAAAAAAAAAAGCAAAAAACAAAAACAGGAAGAAAGACCAATAGTTGTCAGTTCGTTTAATTGTAGTATAAGCCAATTTCGTCTCTTGTTTCCCTGATCCTCCACGTTGCCGGTTGACTATAGTACGAACATGTAAGATACTAGGAAGTAAGTGAATTCAGTTGTAGCTAGTTCATCTGCTGGCAACTGCTATTGGATTAGCTAGATTAGATTGAACTTAAATTACCATTTAAGTTAATATTTATTAATAACAGCGAGCGCAGTCCAGCGCGATTGGTTCGATACAGACGATCGGCATAGTTAAGTGACGGTCGTGATTGTGACTGGTGATACCCGCTAAACAAGGTCATAGACGAGACAGGCAGGTAGGTTAATTAGGCGTTCACGGAAGCAGAAATAAATACAATTATAGTCTGGACATTGTTGGCTTTTTTTTTCGCCTGTGTACGTCGAAAATGGCAATGCTTGGCCTGTTCCAATTGGTAGCATGCGGGAATTCTTACTTCCGAAAAGCAAATATATTATATTGATGCAAGCGAACTAGAACAACGATCCGAAATCCTTCTCCGATCCTGTTCGGGGGCAACGGGTGGCAATATCTCCGGCTGTGTGTTCTTTAAACTGTTCGAAAGACTAATGATCGGCTACTGCTATATGCTTACTGTTATACGTTTTTTTTTGCAATTAAAATTTCACCCTTCCTAAATGAAACCATAAGTAGATTTTGGCCGTTCTCTGAAACCTCGTTAGTTACGAAGTATGCCTAGCGTTGAACGAAAGCCATTAAGTGATGTTCGTCCTTGCGTAACGCCGGCCAGCCTTCTAAATAGTAGCAGTAGTAGTAATATGACAGCCTAACTCTGCCTCTCTAATCATTGTTGCAAAAACGAACCACGAGTTGTTCAATAAAAAGTTGATGCACTGAACTTATGAGGTCCTTTTTGAAAATCCAGAACCCGGTACATTCGATCACGTTAACTTATCCCGTAAGCACGCAATTGTTTGTCATCTTTTTTCAAAACTTGATATTTTACGCATGACGCATTATATTGTAGAAGTATACCCGCAGACGAATTCTGGTACTTGATTCCTACCGATAATTTTTGAATGGCTTTTCAACATGTTTCAGTCGGAAAGGGAAGCGTTTTGCTGTCACGGTAACGGCACGCAATTATTTTTCTTACAAAGCAATAAAGATAACTTTGCATAAAACTTTAAATAATCCAGAAAAAGGTTTTGTTTGTTTTTAAACGAAATAAAAAATGGCCTAACGATGAACATCAGGTCATAGTAATACTGTTAAGACCTGAAATGCCACTACCCGATCTAGCATCTGCTATCCTTCTGTCCTGAAATCATTTATTAGACACTGTGTTTTTTTTGTCTCTCGCCGTTGCGTTCTAGGTCACCTAGTTTTCTAAGAACCGTCCGTCCTTCATACAATGCCTGTGTCATCGTGGTATGTGTTTTTTGTGTGAGCAATAAGTATGTGGACGTGTTTCACTGGTGTTAATTTCTAATCCGGTCCTTAATCTGGCAAAACAAGAAGGTGAAAGTAGACAAGCGATTATGTCCGGTACTAAATAACGTGCCTGATACATAATGGCAGGATTAATTTAGACATATTAGGATGTTCTGCCATTATATGGGCCATATAAGCCGGAAATGTTTACCACTCGCCCTTTCATCTTGGGTCGCCCAGCTAAACAAGTACGATGAATCAGCGACCAAGAAAATTAGCAAAATTAAAATCCACGTATTTTTACCTATCCTTCTCGATACTCATCCCACTCTATCGACACAGGTTACAGTTAGGGAGAGACTAAAGGGGAAGTGGTAATTAAAAATCATTTAATCGGGACTTTTACGAATTAAATCGAATTGTTCAAATCTCCGCTAGTCGACAAGGAAGTCGGATTACATAGTGGTGACTGAAGGTCGAACCTTTGTCAAGCGTGTAAAAAATCATATTGCTACCCAGTCGAGTGTAACGCGTTAGCAAGCGCTGGCGACAACGTTCGTCTCTGTTTAACATACTTTCCGTATGAAGGTTCACGTAACCCAATGATTGAAGTTTCGCTCACCGAACCCTCTCTCATCGTCGTCGACGACTTTTTTTTACATAGCTAAATTTCCATTTTGATTTTATATTCCAAACATTTCGTAGCGAAGAGCTAGTTAGAGAGGCAATGAGATAAATGCAGTGAGTGAAGATGGGATCGAAGTAACGGAAATAGCTTCATTTGTATATTCAACATCTGTGAAGCTGATGCGGGAACTCGACTAAAGTTTGCATAATCAAACGATCGAATGACTAATTTTACAATTGTAATGAACCGATAGAAGTGCGTACAAAAAGTGAGCCAAGTAACTATCTGTAAAATGGTAAGGAGCGAAAATGTTCCAGAGGTCAGAGTAAACCGTTTGCTGTAGTTTGAGATTTCTGGAAAATACGATGTTTTTGCAAAAAAAAAAAATGAAAAAAATACTGCCAATTAAATGATCTGTTGTTATGTGATCAACAATAAAGCCACGGATGGCTGAACACGTTCTTATGTTTATAAGTAATGGTCGAGTATCAATGAAAGAAAGCGATCGAGACGATGAGGAGCTAAGGCACGGATTTGAGGTACCGCTTCTTCGAACGCTACATATATCGGCGAAGTTCACAAGATGTTGCATGGACGGTCGTTATATGAGTTCTGCATGTTGCATTGTTGACATGACACGTTCGTTCAAACCAAATGCTCTAATAAAGGTACACAAACTGCTCAGGCATCAATGCGCCAGTGTCGAAATAGACTGATAAGTGAACTATATTGCCAATGATTAGCAGAGAACAGTCTGTCCTATAATATAAATCTGGCAAAACTTTTTCAAATTACAAAAATGGACGATCAATAACCGATAGTAATATGTAGGAATCGGCAACGTTTATCTGCAACATCGTATTAGCCTTAATAGTCATTTACTGAGGAGTCATAGTTTCGACAACGTGTAGCATATAACATAATTGTCCACAGAACGATCCAGCGAAATTCCTCTGATCCTTATTGACTCTGTGCTCTACAATACGAGTAATACGAGTGCGCAATACGAGTAATCTTCGATTTTTCAACGATTTTGGTGAGAGCGAAGCTGTTGGAGGACTCCCAACAGCTGCCGATTCCCGTATACCGCGTGAACGTTTTCCCTGCTAGCCTCTAAAAGCCAAATCATTACGGGGCTGTGTCACTTGTTAACTAATGAGTAGCGCTCCGTTGCGTACACACACAATTCTGGCACAAACGGTCGTGTTGTGCTGAATTCGGTATCAGCTACGAACTATTTTTAATATGTCAAATCTGGGTTATGACGGCTGGTGGACAGAATACGAACGACTTAGTCACGATAAATTGAAGCAGTTGAAACGGCGTATTATCGTTGCCGCTTTGATCTTCATTCTACGCTGACATTTTGTATAGGTTTGAGATGCTTGGCTCAATAAAAAGAAGACGAAGGAGTAAACTCTTCGCAGCGAACGAAGAAATTTAGATTTCAATTGATTATCCTACGCTATCTTCGTATACGTTACCTCGGTGTTTCGATTCTCATGTCCGATATCGCTGTTAGGCATTCCATACGACGCCCGTCTGTGACTGGGTTCGAATCTAGAGCACTGTGTATCCTTCAGGAAGCACGGAAATACGCTTTCTACGAAGCTGTCATAGAGATATCGCTGTTAATCGTCCTAGTAACCTTCTTTATTAGGCCATATTTCAACGAGCACAATTCAAATCGACCAGCAGGTTTCTGTGAAAATGTTTTCTTGGTAATAAGTTGACAGCATAGGCGCTGTTGTGCACGCAACGACTTGGCGCAATCTATAACGATTATATTTCAGCAGATCGCGTTTCTACAGTATCGCATATTTAGGAATATAATCTGTCACAAATTACAGCAGACGTGTCCTTTCTACAACGTTATTACACTGCGAGTACTGATGTCAGCGACTACCATCGTGCTAACTTCTTTACGTTTATTACGTCGCATTTATACGTTCCAGAAAATGAAGGAAGTAGTGCTTCGAATGGGACACTATGTATCTGACGATCTGATGCCACATAGGGCCCAGTCGTTGGCGGCAAATGTCTGTTGATCCTGATGGCTCTACGTTTTGGCTCCTGATGAATCGTCTAACTGTCGCATGATCGATCTGATATATAGTAGTTAATGTGAATTATAAAGATCAGTAAGCTCACTTTCTCCATCCCTTCTCTTTTGATTAATATCCTGTTTTTCGTTGATTGCGCAGGCCGGCACGACCACGCTCACGTGTAGGGTGTCACATATATGTATACATATCTAAGGACGACGCCTATATTAACATCGACTGGGCAAACGGTTGCCCTTGGTAATGAAGTTTCTGTAGTTGACGCCGATTCTGTCCGATACCAGTCGGCGGCCGCACTGTAACTTCTAGTTCCTTCTGAGTGCTCAGAAGCAATCGCTTTAACGCATGTCATAGGAACGTACATCTGATGACGCGCGCAGGAAATGTTTCAGCTCGTAAATGATCTCGGTGATCTAAATGGGTCGTTGCTGTAAATACTGTGCTTTCTGAAGAAAGTAATATTGACAGGCCCATGATGCTCATTCTTCAGAAGGATAATTTATCTGAAAAGAGTTTTGTAATATAGCTATATACGATAGTAGACAAATCCTTCGAAGTAAAAAATGGGTTTTGAGTGGCATTAGTTAGTCACATGTCCTACTTGTTGAACTGATTCTACCTCAAGGTTACAGAACTGGATCGGTCCAGTACATCGTCACCCATTACATCTATCCGCATCTTTCCACCTTGGGACATCCGAAGTGAGAGCCAGATACATATAGCGATAGAATCGGTGCTACAGAAACGTTTTCTGATCGTTGTATTTTGTTACTATGCTGAATCCGTCAAGCTACAACTAACATCAATCAACAGTACCCTTGTCATTGAAACTCTTCCCGCTAATGCTTCGACCGCTAGTGGCGACAGTGCGCCGTGTACGGCGCTACGGATAGCGACGCTGACGCCAAAACAAACCCCAGTAATGGTTATGAGTGCTTACCACGGCTGCTCTGCGCTCGCTCTTCCCTGCTACAACAGGCGAGCGTTTGTGAGTGCGTGCGTGCGTGCGTGCGCTGTTCTTCGCCGAGACAGAAAGGAGAAAGCGGTAACGAACGGGGTAGAAAAAACTGCCTGACTCCCGAGCGAACTATCTAGGGACGTATCGAAGACGAGTCTGGACGGATGAACGAGTCTGGCAATGTATCCCAATTGGCTTGAAGTTCGATGATTTGACAACTAGTGAGCCCGCCCATCGACAATGATAGGAGTTCACAGTCTGGGATCGCAGTGGTGAAAAAAGCACGTCAGGAATTGTCGAACACAACATTAGCGTACGCCGCTGCGACGGCAAGTGGAAAAAAAATTTCCAAGTTAGATGAAATAGGTAAGTAACGTCTGACTTAAAGACGAACCTAATTTTGAACGTAGGCTATCTACACTAAACATTAGCTTTAATATTTATACAGTAATAGATAAAATGAACAATAAGCTGTACCGCAATCTGTAGAGTAAATAACGCCATTGTTTCATCATTATCACCCTGGCGAGGTGGAATGATAAATAAATAAATAAAGTTACGTTTCGCTATGTATTTTTAAGCGAAGTAAACTGCTATAATTATGTAGTAATGTTGCCTTTACGTGTGAATGTACCCACTTACGGACTCGAACCAGGAATTTAATTTGTTTTGTCCGAATTGACGAACTTCTCACGTGCGTCAAGCCATTTCAGCCGGACAATAGGACAACAGATTGAAAATTTAGGTTCTGCGTATTTCTTTCACCTGATTGGCTACGTACCTTCTATAAAAGGTTCTGGTATCGCTTGTATCATGCCTAACCTAAAACACGCGTCGAAAACTACTTTCCACACAATTTACGTTTCCTCTTCGTAGACACTTTTGTCGGGGGGTTGACAAAACGCTTAACACTAGTTATGATATTCAAATTCATGGCGTCGTTTCCAATGTTTTACTTATTATGACCCCGATACTCTATGCAGTATGCAGAGGGCATCACGAATCAAGCACACGCGATAAGGCATTGTTTCTTTCAAAGGTGACCGAATTTAGGACCTATGTGCAGGATTTATGGCTTGCCAATAAAAATGTACATATGTAGAAACTGAAAGCAAGCATCGCGTTGACCATGGCTAGCCGAACGCCAACTGGACAATTCGAATTATATGCTTGCGTGAACACGCATCTATTCATATTATACAAAGATGTAATCACACGTTTGGGATAGTTATTCCATTGGTGCAGAGTGGAAAAAGGATGTTTTGACCCTGATTTTAAACGATTAAAGCCGGCGCACATTACTGTATGCAACTTGTTTAGCTCGTTTGAGGGTATCATGCCAATTGTATATAACTGATGTAAGTTTTCTGTTTCGTAAAACCATTTGTGTCCCGGCCGACTGATGTACGCGAGTCGCAGCTAGGAGTTTTATATAAGATAGCACCGCGCCAGTATTTGAGCCTGAACTTATTTTCAAGCTAATATTATTTATAAGTTACTTATAACAAAGCAAAGGAGTGTTCAAGGGTAATTTCACGAGGTACATTTTTTCAGTGCAGTATATTGATGCCGAAAGAAGCAGTAACGATAAGTTTTTCCTTGCCATCATTCCTTCCTGATAGGCTCCAGTTATCAATAAATTTCTCAGACCTATATAGTTTCCCATCATGCAGTATCTCGTCTTTCGTCTCGTGCACTGCGTGATCCTATATTGCACGCTGTTAAAACGTGATTTCATATTTTAGTCCTTGTTCGTTTTACTAGACGTAGTCCGTCCACTATCTGTCACGTCATTTTATAGAACAACCCTCCAACTCCACTCCAGTTGTCCCCGTACCCTGCACAAACTTTACGTTTTCCGTTTTTAGCGCCTTTCTAACGCAAACGGTCAGCATCGAACTATATGTTAGATGTCCTATGCTCGATCATGCTGGATCTTGGCTTGAACCTGCTCAGTCCCATTTTGCTCTTCTTCTAGTTCTGCTATTGCTGCTACCGCTGGTGACGCAAAGGGAGGAGACTGCGGGGAACCTAGGGGGCACTGAAGTACAAGTGGTTCACGATGAAGAAACTGCTATCTCGGCTTTTCGCGCTGGCGTACTGCCAGCAGCAACTTTCAGTGCCACCTCTTCCCTTGTCCTAGTCCTTTGGGACGCTTTTAAGCCTTACAAGTCCTTGCTCCTTTCCTTCTGTGTAGCGTGTATCTGGGACATGCGCTTAGCAATTCTCTTATTGGGGAGTCTCTATCTTACCTGGAAACGTACCTACCCGCAAGGAGCGCCCCATTTGTCCGCTTGTTTCAAATGGGTCGCTGCCAATGTCTGCCTCACGTTATGCCCCTAGGGTTGTTCCCAGTGAGAAATACTGAACGAGGGAAGGAAAAGGGTGGGAGCTTAGACACATAGAGGGCTAAACTAGGCAAAAGCTGTTTCGTAGTCATAAAAAGCAGTTGTGCACGTAGAGTTCATCCGGCCGACTGAAGCTAGATTGGCGCGAAGTAGCATTAGGTATAACCTCTTGCCCGCAAAACGTTCAATGGACACTGTAACTGAAGACGAAATCGCTGTTTGACGTATGGAAACCAACAGCGGTCTGCTCACATGACGGAAGTGGAATATATATATATATATATATATATATATATATATATATATATATATATATATATATATATATATATACGATTCTTAAATCTAAAAATACATGCAAATATCACTATAAATGCTGTACATCGTCTGTATTTTTGTATCTGTAGCCTGTGTAAGATAGGCGAGCTAATAGCCCTCGATTAAGAAACGTCCATATGAAACGAAAATATATAGAGCTCATAGATATGATTAGAAAAATACTCAATCGAATTAGGGCGTTTATAATTAGTTCATTATGTTATAACCTTGAGATTCAGTTGACACATATAAGTGTCAGATTGGCTTTCGAATTGAAAATTATATATGGAAATATGCACAGTTAAAACTTTAATGGGATTCACAATTTCACATAATGTTTATTATAATACGTAAAAATTTTGCGTACGGCAACGCATATACTATAACCGCAAACGAATAATAATATTTCAGCTTGTCAATCCTATTATCTGTTTTCCATTATGACTTAATATCTGATGGAAATGATGATACAGTAGATTAGTGGAGAGAAAAGAGACAGACAGGCAAATAGGCATGACCCAGTATATTGCATTTCTTAACTTTTTTTTTGTCACTAAATGATGTCACCAATGATAACTTGACACTGCGTTTTGGACATAAATGTGCAATAAATTTAAGCAGTACTGAACCTTGTACAATACGTGCCTTTCGTCCTCGACTGACCCTTAGAACGCCCGAGAGCGCCTGACGATTTCAAACCATGGTCGTAGATAAACACTTTTTAACGAAGACGATCTCCTAGAAGAGCTTTCGCGTGGATTTTAAGATTTAAATACGCAACCTACGCTTAAGCAACTCATGGCATCAGCCTCTCTCTATTACCTCAGCCATCATCGGGACAACTTTTATAATATAATAGAGTTTAGCTGGTTCGCTAACACAAAACAGCTCTTCTGAGAGTCTTGTTTGTTAAGACTTCAAGTGCTATTTCATACTTGGTACATCGCAAACTCGTAATAATAACGTCAATATATCGTGTAAACGTCATATGTATGTTTTTCAATCGGGGTCACGCCTATCTCACGGTATACAGATATAAAAATACGGACTAAGTACACCATTTATAGTGATATTTGCGTGTGTATATAGTACACCCTTAGTCGGGTCTGACCACTGTCAAATGCCATAGAATAATCTGGAATGAGTGATTGGCCTAGGTGCAGCGTATTTAATATCCCAGTGTTAAGCCAGTATTGAGCTGCTATCGTTAGGCAATCATATCCTGGGGTTCGATTGGTACTGCCGAAGTACTGTCAATTGAAATCACAGCTTTATAACTGTGAATTATCATACGAAACCACAAAATGATGTACCGCCTATTTTACCATTCAGTTGCTACTCGTTTCCTCTAATCTGTCTTTACATACACACCCTCGTCTACTCGTGCACCTGTACAGTTGCTGTTTAGTATCACTGATATGTCGTCATCCAGCCAGATTTCGAGCCATTTTTCTTCCGTTGTCCCTTTAAAGCTACCCACCGTACGTTAGAAGTACGTAACTGCAGTAGGTTATAAAGTTACAATAACAACATGTCGGCCAAATAAGTACATTCGGACTTGATACCTGAGTGCTTCAAAGCGCAATAGAAAACTTACGAATCCTTACGTCCGGTTTTATTGCCCTAAGCCTTGTTTCGGGCGACTAGCGCCGGACACTAAATGTGTCTGTATAGGACCGGTTTTGAATTTAGACTACTTCGTGTAACCGTCCGACCGTTCCATTGTCAGAACGATTAATGGCTGGTAGCAAACTGTGGCACAGACGTACCAGAGATAGAATGATAAGAGCAAGGAATATTTATGGAAGAGAACAAACCATTAATGAGATTCTTTTGTCTGATTTTTTGTTTTTTCCTCTGTTCGAGGTTATGTTGGAATCAGTCTTGAACCTAAGCTCCAATATACAAGGTCCCGGGTTTATTGAGTGAACGTCCCAAGGAATCAGGCGAACATCTTAACAGTAGGATCTAATCGTGACAAAGCAGTTGCTCTAAACAAAGCTTGTTTTAATTCGTGGCATCCAGAGGGGCATTTTACTAACAATTTTTATACTTAATATTGGACATGTATACTTAAATTTCTAACGCTATGTGCTAGAGTTGACAAATCAATGTTTCTTGGTCTTTTATGTTTCAGTCATAAAAACTCGTTGACCCAAAAATGAGGTTTTGATTGTAGTCTTTCATTGGCCCAAACCCAGCTGCCGAAAATTATATATATATATATATATATATATATATAGGACACCACATCCTCTTATGTTTCTGGTGATTCTTATATATGCTATTGTACAACTATTGAGTGAGGTTTTTTTTTTGATAGTAGTGCGAAATAATTCGTCCAAATGTGAACTAACAATTAATGAGAGCAAGCGTTTTACAGTGCACACCCATGATTGTATCTGTTTCGATCAGAAAATCATGTTTTTCATTTGAAATACTGACGATCGGGATACTAAGTGGAAGAATAAATGTTCAGCCTATACTTTATATAAATAGCTTTATTGGCGATGATGATCATTGAGGACCTGAACGTCCAGGAATCTCTAGGACGAAGAAGTTCAAGCATTCAGGCTGGACTATAAATCCTTCTTATACTCAACAGGAACTCAATAATCAGTTAAGAGTGTTAAAAACATCTATGGAATCAAGAATTAATGGTCCTTTATAAAAAGGATACAGAAGGCAAGGAAGTAGGTTTCTCATGAACAATAATGACACGGTATTCTCCTACAGTTGTTTTACTACTATGCTTCAAAAGTAAGCGTCTCCTGTATCAATTTGCTACTATCAACGAGAAGCGGTCCTTTGCCTTGTTTAATTATAATTGTAAAGTATAATGAGCTGACGGCATTCAGCCCGCTGAATCTTGTGATATGTAGCCTATTCTTGAAAAGAAGGCTTTTTCAAGTGTTAAATTAAATATAAAATAAATGTTCTATTTTAGGTTTCTAAAACTATGTAGAATGTTATAAAGGTCAACTAATCAAAGAAAACGACTCGATTGAAGAGAAAAGGCCTTTTTCCGGACAGGGACGTCGTGAGCTGATTTTGTTATATCCTGTCACAACTCTCGTTCTTTGCAGGCTTAAAAACGCAAAAAAAAATTGTCTTCTCTCATACGGTTGTTCCGCGAAACCCGGCTCCTTCGAGCCATTACTTATTTAAATCTATTCATAATATCTAGTAATTAGAAATTGGCTCAAAATGCCTTTGTGGAGTGATCAGCCAAACTTTCGACGGGTAACCCGCTTATAAATCGCTCAGAAAGAAATGAACGAAAAGTGTTAGTCATTGTTCAGAAAACATAGAGCTGACTGCTCATTGGTTGCGCCGACCTACGGTCGGCTGTGAAGTATCTGTTGGTGGCCAGAGAATAGATTAGACAGCAGCTTCTGACTAACAGGTGCTTCCTGCTCTGCACGTGATACTATGCCATTTATGTTGCATGCGTTTGTTGCAAAGTAGAGAAACCGTCGATTTAGAAGTTTGGTTGGGGAGGCAGCTGAGGTCTAGTAGATGACATAAAATCGGGTATATGCTCTTCGCTTGCGATCCGATTAAACAGAGCAGTTCCCGCTCTCGTCGTATAATTATTGTAAAAAGTTATAAGTTTAGCGTGTTGTGCCAGCTGTGTGTCAGCATGCTTGGGGACTGTGATGAAAAAAGTAAACATGGTTGATGTGCAGCACTTAGCGAGTTTCGGGAATTTGTCTGTTTTGGGGTTTAGCAGCGCCAATAGTCCTCCTGAAGTCGTGCTGGTCTCGGCCGTTAGTCTTGGGAAATGGGACTGTGAAACTTAGGGAGCGAGCACGGTTCGAACGGTGCTGAATTAAACAGATTTTGCAATTGGCTACATGACCGCTGGCAGAGGTGGTGTGGGCTATAAGTTTAAAAACAGGGATGTTTTGTATGCAGGCTCTGCCCGACTTGTCTGTGTAATCAAGTCTCATCAGGTGTAAAAGTACGTTTGTCGGTTAGGGCCTTATCGTCGGATAGCACTTGCTATGGACGTCGATTACGCCGTGGTTGGACGGCGTTTGTTAGGATACCGTTGCAGGGTGTTAGCCAGCGCTGGATTGAATGGTGGGTTTTGTAGCAGGTTGTTGTCGCAAAACAGCATTCGCTGAGGCTGTTACTAGTGATTGGCCTAGTTGAAAAGGACTCATTGAAGATGCATTGCAGCAGGCAGACACCACTGAACCAGCTGCCTGCTGACCTTAAGGTCGTCGGTTTTTGTCAGCTGAATGAATCCGAACTGACGTACGCGATTGTGTTTGTAGTCCTAATCGCATCTGGCCATTTTCGTTGGTTTGCTAGTTAGTCGGCTGGCCAGCCAGCTGTTAAATGGCGGGTTTTCGGTTACATCAAACCATGGCATCCATCTGATTCTGTCGTAAGAGCTTGTCTTAGCGGAGGCGTATGGTTCTAAGCTGGATCTCATTGCCAAAAATAATTGGAAATATCCAGTATAAGCTAGGTGCTTTCAGAATAGATAGGTGAAGGGAGGGCTTAGTAGATGCTAGGTCAACCATCTAAAAACATTTTGGGTTGTCACGCCACAACTGCCAGTAACTATTACATTAGACAGCTATCTCGGAGCGCAAAACTCGATGGGTTTTCTTACAATATTTATTGCACATCCTGATCGGTGTCGTTAAGGGTCCTTGGCAGGTACAATATCACTGACCACGGCATGAACGTGCATGTGGTTTCATTAAGTAACGTAACGGGCGATACGATGTGCATAGAGGAAGGGAAAATTCACTTTTTTTTGTATCAAAGATTCAATCCTATTGTTTGAGGCAATTCGGCTATTCTCCTGCTGCTCCTTAAGACGTTGTAGTGCGCTAGGAGTTGTCGGCGCTTTTTGCACTATGAATGGCACGCTCAGATTTTTGGAACTCCTCTCCCGAACAACTGTCTGGCAAGAGCCTTAAGTATTATTGAAGAATCATTCGCGGCGAGCTAAAAATGACGGCGAAGACGTTACGACAAGGAAGTTTGCTATACTACTGCCAGCGCCAAGAGAATAGGGAAAGAAAAGTCGTGTAACATAAAGTAGTAGATTGAGACGAGTCGCACGATGGGCCAATCTGAGGATAGCTCTTCCGGATCACGGTCTGCTCACAAGCTACAGCCAAATGGCTGTAGCCTGAATCAAGCCCGTAGATAACCTAGTCGAAGTGTGTATGCTTCTGAACAGCGTCCTTGATAAAGCAGGAAGATCACTAATTCAAAATAAGCAATCGTAGGTACGGACTTTAAGCAACTTTATGATTATTCCTGTTCTAAATAATATAAGTTTGTTAAGTAAATAAATGCAAACACAACATAAGTAACGTACAATTAGTTAGCCAGTACACAGTTACTCAAGAAATCTGTCCATTTCTGAGACATCTAATGTAGGTCATTTGGAACATGTTTAAGATGTTAAACTTTCATCTATCCACCTGTGATTGCTCACATCAGTGCTAGCTCAACTCATCCGCACAGAGTTTTTATAATAATAAACTTCATACCTTTGATTTGGTACATAGACTTAATTGTTATACTTTATTTAAAGGGCTGATAATAGAAAATTAAAAAGGTGAATGTAGATCGGACATAAAGCATTAATAGCAATGAAAATAAATGTTTTTTTTTTATTTATATGACATTCTTCAGCGCCCTATGCCTCATTAACCTGATCGAAGGATAATGAGTGCTTACGTTATTTGTTTATCTTATGAATGTCGCCCCTGACTTTTTCAGCAATACGTTTTAAGTAATTGTTCTGGGCGGCCATTCTTACCGAAAATACGTAGCCCTGCAAGGCATTTCACTTCTTCTTTTCTCTACTACGGGTTTGAAAACTTTCAGAAATAAAAACGCAACACACGAGATTATCATTCATGGGTTTATTTTTTTAATATCTTTTACCTCAGAATCGCATGATTTTTTGGATACTTTGTACCTCCGGCGACCTACTGATTGAAGCAAGTAAGTGAAAGATAATGTTTCAGCAACATAAAAGGCAAATTCTACAGGTCGCACTGCTTCCGATCGAACGTATTACCTGCCCTTCGTTATTGGTCGCGGTCTACTTTCGCTATTGCTCCTTTAACGGCGTTGCCGTGCTAGCTGAGTACGCTAAGATGAACGCGCTTCCGGAAGATTTTTCTCTGAAGAACGATAAATCGCCCGCCAACAGCACTGCTTGGGTGAAACGGAGAGCTCGTACGTATTCGAATGGTTGAAAATCCCATTTCCTTTAGGAACTTTGCCCATAGCTGGAAAATCAACTCAATTAGCAGGTGCTCTCTAGTTCTTAAACAGTTGTTGGGCGAAGCTTCTGACATACGGCCACTTTATTGATACCAACTTTGTCAGCGACGGTATTATTGATGCTGTTCGTTGTTTTAGTTATAAATCACATTGTGGTTGGTTTCGATAAGTAGCCGTGGCTACTGATTTCGAAGCTCGGTTCATCCTCTCGAAAGGAAAGTCGATCGCAAAAAGATTTTACTCAGCCAAACGATCTTTAAGCCAACTTGCACGAAACAAAAAGCAGCCAAGTTTTAGCCTGAATATTGAATGGGGGGTTACGGTTAGTCTGACTCAATCGATCTTCTCTGACCACGGCCACTTTGAGCTTAAGTAAAAAAACTCATAGGAATTCAAAGTTCCCTGTATTTCCTGTTTAATTGTCGACGATCGAATTTTACGTAGGAATGCTGATCATGAGTATCTTAATGATTATTACAGTTTTAATGATACTTTCTCAAGTAACTGTTAGAAGTAATAGCGATTTTCAGAGAAAGATCAAGTAAAAAAACAACGATAATCGTATAAATCTATAAATATTTTAGAAGAAAAAATTAAAGTGAACATTGAGTTCTTTCTTGTAGAGGAATGCGTTTTAGTGATAGGTTTTGTGGTGCCATGATGCCCTTTCAAAATTTTTACGTATAGAAAAATTCATTTACAAGATGTCCAGCAGGTGGCGTAACAAAATGACTTTTCTGTTACGCCACTTGCTGAGACTACTACAAAACGGAGTTACGTTTCCCGTGACTCTTTTTATCTCGGTGATGGGTACAATTCGTTTGAACACATTACATGGTGGTTCTGTGGTAAGTTGCGTAACCTTGAATATTTGAAAAATGCAAAAAAAAATTAGAAAAACTATTTTTTTTCTAAGTTCAGTAATTTAGCTAAGATTGGAAAGCTTTATTATAAGAATCCTCTGATATTATTAGCTTTAATAGAAAGATTCCATGACATTCGCTTCCTATGAGATTCGCGCATTTTTCTAGCAAACGACGTACTTCGCGAAGTAAAAAATTTTGCCCGCGGAAGCGACCCATTCGTCAACCAATTTACAGACTTCGGCCTCTGTTCTAGGACGTTTGCCTTCCTGACTAGGCTGCACTGACCGAAACGAATGATAATCGGAGCTGTCTTCGGGTTGTATGCCGGGTAGTGTAAAATTTTTATTGGAAATCTATCAGCGATCGCTGGGTGATCAAAACAGTATGCGACGTCGCGTTATTACGCAACAATATAGACTTACATCGTTTTTTGCTAGAACGTTTTTTCTGTCAGTTCAAACCGATCAGTTCATTTACGTAACGGTCCTCTTTAGTTCTTCCCTGGGGATTTGAGTAGCTCGCAGCATAACACCCCTTGTCATATGCAGAAATGCAGTTTTCCACCTTGAATATATTTTTATGGCGTCAAGCTGGAAAAGTCTAAACATTCCGGTTGGCACTCAGTGATGTCGTAAAAGACCAACCTTTCATCGCCGGTAGCGATCTTGCTCAGGTATGACTTTCTCTTTTGTCGTATGGAAGGTGACGAAAAATATACTGTCAGTTTTCTTATGATTTCCATTCATGTGCATAGCTTTCTTCCTTTTCTATCTTCCCTAATGCAACAGTTATCTTGTTCCCTCCTTACTGTGCAGAGAGCTTTCGGATCGACTGGGCCGTATTTTGTTTAAGGAGTGCCCGTAATTCGTCATCGTTTACGTTTTGCGGCCGTTCGAAGCGTGATTTACCGTTCAAGTTGAAATCTCATGTTTTGAAGCGATCTAAACCAAAATCGGCAAATCGTAATGCTTACGGAGCGTCCGCCTTCGATTTCGCAAATAGTCTTGGTAGCATTCTTTCGGCACGAAAATATGAAGCAGACAATGTTGACGATACATTTTTTTCGGCTCTATTACTGTTTCTTACGATACGAGTTCTATGAAAGGAACAAAGCATGCGCCCGAAAATGAAGACAGTCATCCTTGGAAGTTTCAGCTAGACATAATCAGCCTATCTGATGCTAACGCCATCTGTCGACACGAACAGATACTTTTTACTCAACCTAATAGCTGTTGATAGTTAACCTACGTACGCGTAGAACCATGATATAGGTCAGCTCTATGCACATTCATTTGGAAGATGCCGCATATGTATATATATGTTTTCAACGTCTAAACGCAGCATTCATGAAACAGTTAGTCTTACACTAGAATCTTATTTTGATGTCGTATACTCAGAGAAATGCTACTTGAACATTTATCTTACTAACAAAATCAGGTCATATGCCCAACACTCAGCGCATCACTAATTTCATGACTCGTTTCTAACCCAGAACTACATATTTACAATGTGAACACCTACGCTCCGTAATTTACATGCACGCGCTTAATTACTACACATATGTGTCCAAGAAATTTCGTATAGCTTTACATACGAATCGCGATGTCAAAACGTTTCTGTATAACCCTTCTTTGGCCATCTCTTGTGCCTTAGGTTCGCACCAATCGTCGTGCAGAGGGGTGGGGAACTTTGCGTGACGCCGCTCGAGTATTGTGTGTTTCCAGCATCGTTGATCCGTGTTGTCTGCGGTTGGCAGCGAGCCGAGCGACGTGGCTGCGTGCAATTGAGTGGAAAGCCGACTTCAACAAAGAAAAAATGCGTGTTGATCGAACAGTGATGTTTAGCTTGCTGTCACTGGTAGCTTTTATGGTCGAAACGTGCTGTGGCCAACCGCATTCGCTACCCGGTATTACTAACATCCTCGATTTGGTTATTCGACGCGCCGCACGGTTGAGCAAGGTCATCAGCGATCCTTTCATATCTGTAGCGCGGGGCGTCATCCAGAATGCCGGGCAAACACTCGTCAAGGATCCTGATGTCAGCGCTGCTTACAAAGGCGTTGTATGTAGAACGGAACGGGAAAATGAGTAGCCAATTTTCGTATATATAACAAGTAATCTGGGAATGGCATGAGAACGCGTACAACCCAAAAAGGGGTTGTTTGCAAGGTCGAAACGGATAGTAAAGAGAAATATTCAGCTTGAAAATAGAATGATAATGGATATAGCTGCTGAGCAACGCGATGCGATTTCGTTGATCTTAAGCCATAAAAAAGCTAACGGCGAGCGTGGTTTTTTCTATCTTTGCTACCTACCCAAGAAACATACCAACCTACAAAGAAAAATCAACTCGTTTTACAGAAACGGCTTCTGCTAGTAGCTGGTTTGCCTAGTCCCTTCAAAATGTTAAGGTGCGGTAATATCTGATTATATCGGCCCACTATGAAGCTCACACTATTTTTCGATAGGGCAGTTTTTTTTCCGTTCACCAGTGCCAAAAATTCTAAGAGTAAAGCTCATTTTCAAATAGACCGGATACATAACTGCGCGAACGTATTCTTGTTGTATCACCACGCCATGAACCCAATTGTCATTAACGATTTGTTTTTGTTTTCTAGCCATTCTACATAAAATACAAAGGGTATCCTGTAGAAGTGCACAAGGTTTCTACTAAAGACAACGTAACTCTTACCATTCATCGAATACCGCGCCAAGGGGCTGTTCCAGCTGTTCTTCAGCATGGCGTCATGTGTTCATCTTTCGATTTTGTCGCCAATCAGCCACCACAAAGTTTGGGTAAAGTCCAATGTTCAAAGTCTGTAAAAGGGAAGCTAAGACCTGTATTAGATTAAATAGCGGTAAATTTCATGTAAACGGTGGATTTCGCCTTTTTTCAAAGTAGATACAAATTAAAAGTACATATTAGGAAGAATATATTAGTTGTGCATTATTGACGAGCAGTAATCCTAGCCTTTTTCCACTAGAAGTTTTCATAGATCGGAAACGTGCTATTCAGTATTTGAGGGTTTTCAGTGTATAGAGAGAGTTCCTATAAAACATACAGATCTTCGCGTATCTCAGTAATTCGTTGTTCCGTTACGCCAGTTGAAAACTTCGAGTTGTTCTGTGTTAGTTTTATTAGTAACTTGTCCCTGGCCGCATATCTCTCTATCTAGCCGTGTATATAGTTGCGTCCCTGTTCTAACCTATTCGGTGCTCAAGTAAATAGACTTAAATAAACTCAATAATTTAATCTTTTAATTACCAAACAGCTTCTAAAAAGATATTATTCTATTTTAGGCTGGCACCATAGATAGCGATAAAGGGGTCGGCAGGTGCCTTCAAACTGTTGTCAAACGATGTCACATAATTACGGCTCTCGCTGCAACGCCTCCCGTTACGCTTTTTGGAGCATGCTTTTGATGCAATTTTTTGTTGTTTTTCGGCTATAGATCAATTCTTTTGCCACACATTAGTGATTTTTTCCATAGAGATTTGGAATATCTGCTATTTGTTGACTTTCTCAAAGCCAGCACCGAGTTAACAGGCTATGACAGCACCTGAGTGAAATAGCCCAGGGATACTTCGAGCTTTGCGGCAAAATGCGCCATCGTGCATGAAAACGTAATTTTCATCAGGCAATCATTCCCGTATCTAAGGTAGCATCTTGCCCTCGATAAATTCAGTACACTTTTACTGCTTTAGTATTTCCTGCGCAAAACGAACGTATCATCACAGTGCCTTTACGAAAAATCATAGGCACACATCTATAACTTTTAATAGATGTTCGACTTCCGGCACGACGCAGTTTTCAGAAATCGTTCGCCAACACGTCTGAAGGCGTGATAAGTGTTTTTCCTTCTAAAATTTCGTTTTTGAAATCAAATTTGTCTAAAAAACAGGTTTTTTCCTAGTTCCTAACGATCCAATTTTTGACTTATTTTGTCCAATGAGGGTAGGCTCGTTTTCTTCAATCATCTCAACCGAGGTCTCTTGACAGGTTCGCTGCCTTTGAATCCGGCCCCTTTAAGTCGGCGACGAAGCATTATTATCGACACAACGAGTCTACTGCACCTTAATTTGCTTTAGAGGATATGGTATGCGCCGAATCAACTTTCTAAGAGTTTCTAAATAACTGCAAGGTCCTGCAGTTTCGTAATATACCTTTTTCGATTATTTGTACCGATTTTACGCCATGACAGCGGGAAATTCTCCCTCAGCTACCTGGAAAAAACATTAACGTCCACATGCTGGAGGCATAAAACATTTTAGCACTTTTGTTTTGTTTTTCTTCTTTTGAGATTTTGCGTGCAGAAGCATGCAACACTACTATAAAATACTCAGACGGGTTCAGCTCGTCTATACGCCACCGCTTAGTTGATCAGCGCTAATAACAGCCATGTTTGATGATGAGATAGAAAGCGCCAGCTTTACAAAATATGAAATAATAGCACGGGATATTACTGTTGGACTCGTCGAAATCTGGTTACAGCAGCTCATGGATTGCTGAACTACAACATCTTTAATTTCGTCTTTCGTCATCTTTAATTTTCGAAAATATTTGCGATAAAGTCTTTATAAATACGTAAAGAACCAATGTAAAAAAAATAACGCAGTATTCATCGCTTTGATGCTGCGCGGTTGATCTTGAAAGTTGTAACTATTGATTGAGTTTATTTCATTGGGGATCAACCGTATAATTATGTGCACGTTCCGGCCCATAGGGACGTACGTGAATACATATACAGTAGCAACTCCATTAAAGTCAGAGTGCTAGCCGGACATGTAGCTACTTTTTCACAATAAACAACTACAAATAGAACAGAAGGAGTGAAAGATTATGGAGTTAATGTGTTTTTTGAGAGCTTGCCAGAAAGGCCGGTACCTAAAACCGACGGTTATTCACCGCTTGTCGATATACCTCCAGGGGCTACCAAAGTCAGTCCACCGCGTACGGCTGTCACATTCGTAGACACTCCAATCCTGTCCTATCTTTTAACCAGAATAATGGGTGCCTCGCCCGGTGCTTCCTTTCTCCTTTGAGGTCATCGCCTTGGTCGCTTTTTACCCATGCGATCCCCCAATGTTGTCTTTTCCTCTCTGTCGCTTAGACGACAAGTCTACTTCATATAAGCGAACGCTATAAAGTACTACTGCTTGACATTGCCCAGTGTTATACTAAAACATCGAAATATGATCAGCAACGTTGTGTCTGGCATGCGTAGAAAAGAAGAGGGAAGAAAAGCAAACGGTCGGCTCAAGAAGGTAACGAGCGAGAAGTACGCCGAGATTCCTTTTTGTCTCCGCATATGCTTTAGCCATGGTTTTCTTGCTTTTATTATATGTCAGTCATAGAAAATGCAAATTGAAAGAGAGATGGTAAAGTGACAAGAGTGAGTAAAGGATAGGAATTTTGGCAGGCCAAGGGGTTTACAGGGGAAAAGCAAGGGAATGGCAGAAGAACCGTGACCTCTAACCATAATACTGGATAACGAATGAGTTACTATCGTCATTCTTAGCACTCAAGAACCATACAGAGCAGCGTACGCTAAGCTAGTTCAACCTCGGACCCACCGCAGCACTCGATTCTTGGCGTTCTTCCTCCTCGGAAGTGCCCTTGCCCCACTTCTCACCGAAAGAGACGGGGCTTCTCTCTTCGACCCTCACCTTCCGCTGCTCTACTTGTATAACTCACTACACAAAGCTGCCAGCGTTGCACGGCGTGTTTTAACACGTGCTTGAGTTTCTTTTCCACACTTCTGTATGTAAGCTGCTGCTTCTGTTGTGGCTAGTGCAGTTGCCGCGAAGATAGGCAGACTCGAATGTAGCAGCGAGTGGCTGCTATATATATATATATATATATATTGAGACAGTAGGGGGGCGTTTGCCACAGTAGTAGCGGCGGCTGTCTAGGGTCGAGATTCGAGACTCGTGGTTTGGCTTCTCTCGCTCTGCGTGGCAGACCGAAGTCGAATTCAACCCTTTGCTCACCACGGTCTCGAGAGGGAAGTTGGCGTCAAGCTCTAGATCTGAAAGGGATGACACCTCACGGGGGATTGGAGTGGGCGTCTCATAGTCAGTGGGTCGCGTATGAGGCTGTGGAAGAGAATGGCGGCGACATTAGCACTAACAACATGAAGAGCAACGACGGCGATAACGGTGAAGTGATGATTATAATGAGCGGAGGATGGATTGAGTACAGTTGAGCAGCAAAGAACAGCCAGCAAACGGTTCGGCTACTTTTGCTGCTGCCGGCTACAAGGAATAGTCATGAGGAAAGGCAAAGTAGCTCAATGCAGGGACGTCAAAATCAGCACAGAAGCCACTCAAACATGGAAGCAGCACCGGAAACACTGCTAGCAATGCCTACTACTCGCCTTTCTCAGGCACAGAGAGTCGAACTGACCGGGCTGGCACTCGTTGGTTGGCAAAAGGTGATGGGAACGGATGATGGAAGCTGGGGATGTCAAAGGGTCTCTATTCTCTATTTCATTTTCCTATATAAAGGACTACCGAAAAGGGATCAAAAGAAGAAGGCTGTTTCCGGTTTTTGCGTGTTTGTTTCCGGTTATTAGTGTCTGTCCTTTGGCAGGCTAGTCAGCAAGCGGGCCGAAAAGAGGTCGACAGCGTTCAAACTCGAAGAGATGAAAATAGCTAGGGAAGGGAACGATGACAAAGTGAAAAGGGAAAACTTACTTTGTAAAAAAAAAAAGAGAAAAAATAGGTTTCCTGACAAGTATGCCAAAGTCGACTGGGAATTCTATGCCAGCAGCCCTTACTAGAGACACCTTTATACTTTGCAATGCGACATGTAACACCAATATGCATAGCGTAAGTGAATGAATTATTTAGGAATTACGTCGATTGCCATTTAAAGACGGCTTCAAAATGGTGGCAGATATACATATATATATATATATATATATATATATATATATATATATGTGTGTGTGTGTGTGTGGGGGTTAACTATCACTGTATTCTGAGATGATTTACTTTCGCGATGATTTCTACCGCATATTAGGCAGTTATAAGCAGACCCTATGGATTTCGAAATTGAACAGTTTTTAGCTACACGTTGTTAGTAGACGAAATTTTGTAATAATAAATACTCTAGTTCTCTAGAAACATGTGAATGAAATCCAGTTGAGTTTCCTTTAGGAGAAATGAGTTCAGATGAAAAAAAGTTTTTGTCGTTCGCAAGCCACAGCGCTGCAGACGTTTATCGAAGATTGGTGAAGACGCTACACATGAGGACAAAAAGGCCTTAAACGAAAACACAGTACGTGAATGTTGCAAATGTTTTACGAACGGAGGTTGGTATTGAAGCTAGGTGACGAGATTGTCAGATGTCGGGATCCGACGGACAAGAACGCATTGCCACAATCGTAAAGGCCTTTCGTCGGAACAGAGCTTCATGTCTAAAAGCGTTGTTGGCCAAAGCTAGCATTTTACATAAAATATGTTACAGAGTTGTAACCCAAATACTGAAAATGTAGAAATTGACTAAAAAATGGGTCTCTATAAATTGACTCCAGGCTAGTTGAAAATGCGTGTGGTGTCTTCTACGTGCAATTCGCGAAACTTTAATCAACAAAAAACCCACCTGGAGCATACGATCGCCATAGACACGGCATGGTTAAATCTTTCCCGCCAGCTGAAGAGAAAAGGCAAGATAATAACGTCGTCCAGGCGAGAAATCGAGTTCGATGGCGGTGTCGAGTAGGTTCACACGTAAAACGATGGCAGTACCTACAATGGATATCAGGGACATCTGCTACTATGAGTTACTCGCCAGAAATGAAGCAATGAGTGCAGTCTGCTATCTTAAGCTTGTCAATGGAGTCATGGACCGTTGGCACTGTAATTGAAAGCGCGCAGTCTGACTACTTCATAACAACGTCAGACCTCATTGTTATGCCACAAGCACTTCCTGAATTGAGCGAAGGATTATCCAACGTTAACTTCAACCTGCTTATTCATCCGATCTAAATCAGTGTGATTACGGGGCTTTCCAAAAAAGGCAACTATTTCGCAAGCGCTTCTTATTATCGATTTACTTCGAGAAGGCATAGAGAGAAAAATTGCGTATGATGGGTATATAGTTATCTAAAGGCTGCCAGAACGCTGGGGGCAAATGTGAAAACAATAGAGTAAAGGGTTTATAACACATATTGAAAGTCATCACTTTA
Organism: Varroa destructor; assembly: GCF_002443255.2. NCBI lineage: Eukaryota > Metazoa > Arthropoda > Arachnida > Mesostigmata > Varroidae > Varroa > Varroa destructor. The sequence goes on from NW_019211460.1 coordinate 24,253,327, forward strand.
GCTCAGTCAGTTTATAAGTTGCTCAGCTTCAAAGCTTGTCGGGGTCACTTTCTATTATAGCGTGGACTCATATTTGATTAGTATAGAATAGAAAGAACTCGACTTTCATGCATTACACAGGCAGACACGTGTGCGTGTTGAACGGGCTGAAGACGCGTAATAACACTAACAAATTTACTAGGACGATCAGCAAGTACGAAGATCGCTGACCACTCGTTTCTACCTGATGTTCGGCGCATCTTATTCACAGCCAAAGAAATACGTACAAATTTGAATTAGCACACGCGTCAGGTTTTGTGAGAATGTGCGCTATGTGAAGATAAGAGCTACAATGTACCGCACACTTGTTTCCTAAAAGGTCGTTCCTGTGGCCGAGGCGTCCGATTAAAGCCGTCACGAAGGGTCCACTATTCAGCCCGCAAATACTAATGTTAACTCCTCTTCCTTCCCTCTCGTCTAGGCCGCATTGTATCACTATTGTCATGTCACATTAGTTTTAAAGTGCATTGCAGAGTAGCAGAAGTCCGCTATTATGGAATGCTATCAAGAAAATAACAATGATTCTATTCATCCGTAGCTCTTTTGTAGTTTAGCTCAACGCTTGTTATACACACAAACACTATCTAACTGTAGTACCCTCACGGTTCTGCCTGACTGAACAGACCCAGTCTTTAAGAAGGATAACCAAATAATCCAGATATCTAAATCCAAATAAATAGAGGCCACGTTTTTATTCATATTTAACTTTAGCAATAATAGCAGTATATAGCTGACTTTTATCATTTTAGGGGATATCAAAGAAACCGCAGTTGAGTTCCAAATGGGCGACCCAAATTAGGATTACGTAACTCCGTGATGCACGTTCTTGTGGCCCGTCCGGAATCACCGTTCCAACGAGGCACACCTAGCTTCTTGGAGTAAATAATTTGGATTTATGAAATGGAATATTCATTTGGATATAATGTTCAGAAGATACTACGGAGGTACTTAGTCCATTAGACGCATTGACTGAAGAGAGAATTCAGAATCCACATCTATTGGGTTCCCTTAATGTTACATATAATGGGACTTTATTTAGGCTGGTTCTGGTGCAGCGTCTGACAACGTCTATATCTTGAAACGAATTGGTTTTCTACAACGTGAACTGCATCAGGTAGCAACTCAAGCATCTATCTACTTCCGCTACACAAATCGGTCCTTTTAGCGACTGATTTATACTGGTGTTAACGGTACTAAAAAAGGAATAATTAGCAAAGTATTCTCGAGAGAGAAACGATCTTTCTCAGTTCAGATTTAAATGTTCCAAACTTTTTTTCGGACGGTGCTCAAGTGAAGTTCGCTTGGGACGGCTGGTCTGAAAATACGATTACGAACCATTGTTATCTCGGCTAATTCTTCCATCTATCGCCTTTTCCTAAGACAGTAAAGGCGATCCTTCGTTTGTTGTTAAAGGCTTCACATTTATTGCATCTATATTGTACACATTAAAGTAGTTGATCTAAATCTTAATTCTTAAATCTGCTACTGTATTTGCTAAAAAAAATTTAAAAAAAACACTCGTACGTTGTCTACAGTTTATGCGAGTTGAAAATATTCACCCAAAAATACTATATTATATGATAGCCTTGAGCTGATTGTATTTTTTTTTACCTCCCAGGTTTTATCCTTTGGGATGCCGGCTACGACGTATGGATGCTTAACGCACGGGGCAATATCTACAGCAGTGATTCTGCTAAGTCCCGACAAAGATTCTACGAATATACGTGAGTGCCCTCGTCGAGATTTTTCATTCACACAACACATGAAACTGGATCAAGGTTCTAAGTTAAACACCAGTCCAGTATTGCGCTTAAGCATCGCCTCAAAGCGAATGTACAGGTAACTTTACAGAACTGAAGACTAGCATGCGTATGCTAAGCCGGATTCGATGAAACACTATTACAGTATAAAAATGAAAAAAGTACTTCAGCTTTACAAAGTAAGTATATATGATAACTGTAATTAGCGCACTTGTGCTCTATAACAGACATTTTTTACCTCCATCAGTAGAGGACTAACTTATATCAAAGTGCATAATTATGTCGATGAATTTCCTGACAGATTCCGACGGATGGGCTTGATGTGAAACATATACATAGGAAACACTTACATCGGCGCATCACGACATACAAATAAGTTTCAGCTTCCACTATGTATTGATTCTCAGGATTTTCTAGGCAAACGATATTAGTAGTAATACGATCGACACCTGAAGAAGTCTGGCTGCCTTTCTCCTCTAGAGGCCGCAGAGTCTTGCTGCTATTGTCGAACAGCGGTGACCTGCCTAAAATAAGTTTCCATTTCAATCTGACCTCACCGTTGTCGAAGAGGAAACCGGATGGGAGTACTGGCTGGCAGCGGACTGGGAGTTTAGGGTTGGCTCAAGCGACTATTAAAGCGGCCTATACAGCCTGGCCCTGGCTGTCGCTTAGGCTGAGTTTGTGGACCCATGTTGTTACATTCTCCCTCTTGCGAACGCCCTTCGTACGATCCCCGCAAAGTGTCCCGCTAGGAAACAGTAGAGGTAATGGCAATTGTGGATGGACAGCAGAAGATGCGATTTGTCCATTGTCGAACCGATCTACCGACTTGACGGTAGCGCTGCCGCTATGGCCTAGCTTCTAACTCAGAGGCTACGGAACTAACATTAGGAGGGCGACAGAGGTGAACTCGTCTCGGCGCTATTGAAGGACGAGTGTACCATGTTGAAAGCGTGCTAGCTACGTAGCTACTAGCAGCTGCTTTTGAAATAAAAGAAAAACATAACGGTGCTCGAGTAGTACAGAGTTAACGGGTTACAGGGACATATAACGTTTACTTATTAAAATACGCAGACAATATTTAAATTTGCGATGTTGGCCATCATTGCTTTAGAAAATTGTCTATCCCAGGTTCGAATTGTATGCGCTGACTTTATAATTTCTTTTTCGTAGTTGAGTCGATGCTAGAGACTTTTCCAATCATCGAAGTTACGCTGTCTAAAGCGAATAATTCTATATATAAAAAATTAACCGTGAAGACAGCGAATACTCGGAGGAAATAATTGGTTCCAAAAGTAACTTGTAGTCGACGTTTTTTCAACCTCGGAAGTCAGCGTTCGCAGCAGAAGTGATAACTCAGAACTTTAAATTTAATGGATTTCTAAAATTGTTAAATCGTTTCCATGCGTAAAATTTGATATTTCAGCGCTAAAGAAACTTACAAGTTCAAAATGGTCTATCTAACAAACACCAAATTCCACCTCCTAGGCATTTGTGACGCATTATTCTAAAAATAATGACTCAAGAAATAGTTTTTTTCTCAAATTTGTTGAAAAATTACTGTAAGACGCATATACATGTAGGCCGATCTTCTGCATTATCTTACCACGAATAAAGGTACGGATTCGGTTTGTATTCAGTTTCATTTTATTGCCTTGAAAGCGTACTCACACACAGGAGTTCCTATTTATACCAACCATTTCCAAATTTGATTCACCTACAAAGTCCAACATCTTGCGATATGTCCTAAGGGCTTTTCTGCTATGACTTAAGCGGGTACCTGCTTCTTTTTCTCGCCTCTAGCTTCCTGGCTCGACCCCTCTCGTCATCTGGCTCCATAAAATTGTTGTTAGGCGCATGCGTCGTTGAGCCGCTTAATATGCGTGCATCATGCTTGTTGCTATATAGACTCCCCAAAAAGTTACTGCGCCGTCCAACGGAATGAGTCGCACTGCTCATGCCCACTACTCATCTGTATCTAGCGAGCTATCTGTATAAGTTTTTTCTGGTGCTTTTGGCACCGCTTCGCTGTGGTAAGCCCTTCTCCGAGTGAGTTTCGACCTGAGGGACGCATCGTATTTAAACGACGAGTCATTGGAGGAGATAGCGGTGACAGTCATAGTACTGCTGAGAGTGATGCTTGTGCTTGAGGAATAAGAAGGCAGTCTTCAATCGACAACAGTGCAGTTGTAGCTTCCGGCGCTACTTAAGAGCGGCCCTGTGCTGATTCGTGCATTGTTTGCTCAACAACGATGTACGTCAACAGGTACACCCAATCGGATCCGTCTCTCCGAGCAAGGCACCTCTAAAATTCGGCGTCACTTCTAGCTCATCACCACTCTTCGCTGCTGTCGTTTGCTCAGTATCCCGCTCTTTAGTTCTCCTCTGACCTTCTATCCATTAATTCCAGTCGCTTACTTTGTGCTCCCGTTCGTAGTCGTTCGGTAATATTGAGTAAACTTCTTCTTTTAAGTTTAAGTTAAGTACCAGAGTATGTATTTTCTTTTTCTTGCATATAAAACTAACTTGGCGTGTTGCGTCAACGTTGTATGTACAATTCGAGTGAGAAGGCCCTTTCAGACAGCGGTGCTCGTCTACCTCGAAGTTTCCTCTGTAGATAAAGGCTTGTCTGATGCCTTCAATAGACTGGAATTAGAACAAAAAATAGGGGTACGCATATAATAATCAATTACTTTTGGATGCATTGTGTAAACATTTAATATAATTGTTAAATTAAATTAATACTGTTTTCCTCGGCGACGAAAGAATATATAAATCAACGTTTTCTACGTTTCTTCCAATGAAAAAAAAGACTAATAGATAAATATACATGTATTTGCTAGCGTATGACACAGCCTTGCAAGAAGCAGCTCTAGACCAGCAGTAGCTGTCCACTACGTAAATCTATGCGCAAATATTATATTAAAGTGAACAAAGCGCTTGACATAAGGCTGTAGACATAAAGAATAGGATCGTATAGGAAACAACTTGAAAAGAATAAGACAGGAACAGGTTGTCTAGGAGAATGTCGTTATGCGCATATAGAAAATTCAGCCAAATTTAGCGGGCTGCTTATTGTGGCGGACATGCGTTCATCAGCTATTCCTAGTAGGCAGAAATAGCCAGCGGTAAACTGATTATGACGAACAACGGTGCGTTGCTAACGAAATTTCAGCGAAAATCAGCTATTATCCAATACGTTCAGTCTGAATAAAGCTTCACTGAGATAATAAATGATCTATTTGTTCGCTTGACGGTTTACACTATTGCCACCGTTCTGAAAAATCAGAGGAATATTCGTAGGGAGCAAGCGAACAGAATGTTTGAAAGGCCTCGAAACTCATTAGAATGACCCAGCCAAAAATGCGTTCTTGTCGCACCTGGATAATTTAGGTAGAAATCAGCGGCCGTTTTGAAGGATAGAATATAAATTGCCTATTAAATAATAGATAAGCCAGCTAGTCAACGGTCTTTTTTTGCATGGACGTTTTGCATCTGTCTTGTCTTTTACCCCTCTTTTTACTCACTGACATTTTTAAACTTCTGCATTTGTCGTTTGCTATCAGCTCAAAAGTAAATCTGCTGCAGTTTTTCGAATGTAATATATCGCCCGACGCACGATCGCTGTTGAAAGATTATTTGACAATTGAGGAAGGAGTACTTCGAAAATAACTAGTGAATTGTTCAAGTTCTGAAATGAAGATGTAGTCACGATGAACAATGATTACATTGAATAAGCATGACTGTCAGAGAGGACACTTCCAGTTAATGCAAGGAAGTTCGTCGAAAAATCTGTTTATGTTTACGTACAGTCTTAGAAACAACTCATAAGAAAAAGCCCGGATTTAGATGTCTGATTATATATATATATATGTGTGTGCGTGCGGGTGTGTATATAACACAGGTCTTAAATTCCGTGCTTTGGCATTTTTATCAATCAAACGCAAGATCGGATGAGTGAAAGATATGCCGGAACTGGCCAAATCTATCCAATATTTGATGCACGCAGAACTATGCAAGCTCAAGCCCATTGTTCTGTTTAGAGGGTCATATAGATCTCATCCTGACTCCTGAGTGGTTTGGTCATTTTCGTGAGGTGTTACCTATCGAAAGTTTAAAAGTATATAGTGTATAGTTACCTGGCAACTGTGATTGTTTGTTTAAAGTAAAAGTTCTGATTAGATGGTGTTTAATTTTGATTAAGTTCTAACACATCTTGTTTATTTGACGTTACATCTCGCTACTACGCTGGACAACGACTAATCCTATTAACGTACAGTTGGGATGAATTAGCTGCATTCGATCTACCAGCAAATATCGACTACATCCTCACAACAACAGGCCACCGAAATCTTCATTTAATGTCACACTCACGGGGCACAACGGTTACCATAGCAATGCTCGCTTCGAAACCAGATTACAACGATAAGGTATGAAGATGGAAAAGATCTTTATGTCTGACGTGACGATGTACTCACGTCATCAAAGAGACAATTATTCATATAAGAGGCCATTGAAGCCCTAAAAGCATCAAAATTCAATTTACACAGCTGTTAATCAGGATAAAAAATTATGCCTTAATAATATATATATATATTTTTTTTCTTTATTTGTGCATGAGTATTATACATATTTTCTAATGCACTTCATCTATTTACATGAGAACCATAAGTCTAAGGCTTGACCGGAACACGTGTTTCTCTCGCGGGATTTGAACTAGGGGTCTCCGGCTCAGCAGCCGGAATTAGTAATCTTTTTAATAACAGAGCGCAAATATTTCACAGGTTCGATTGGCGACAATGCTCGCACCGGTTGTATATCTCGACGGTATGAGTCAGTTCTTGCAAAATATCGTCAAATTTTTTAGTAATCCAGTAATTGTAAGTATATATAAAAGAATGAGTGCTTAGAGGCGTATCTTTGCATCGTTTCTGGAAATATGATTATAGCTTAGAATCTCTGCTTACGTTCTCTTTGTTGTCAGCAGTTTAGTTCCTCAATTTCGCGATGGGGCAGACTCATAGTGCACCTCAAGGGCTGATACAACGCTAAAACTTAGCCAAAAGTCAACTTAGAAGAGTAACCTAGGCCGTAACATGAGGCTTGTGATTGTTTTGGGCGAAACTATAGTAACTTTTGTGGTATTATACCGAATAAAGCTATATACCTGAGACTGGGTTCTGCTATCGAAGAGGCTTTGGGGAGGCTTAGGAACATGTGGGAGACCTCCTCCTAAATGTAAACCTTAATAAGGAAATGGTAGAATGAAACGGAAATTGAGAATGTCACAGACTAAGCCCAACTGTTATCAGCACTATAGGGATGGCGTTTACAAAATATTCTCAGATAGAGTACGTGCAAAGTCGTTTCATCGACGACGCACAGGGACCACTTCATACTTGACGTATTCATGCTCATAGAGAGCCAAATTTTTTTTTATTGTTCACGTAACGCGTGACTACGCTCAAGCGTTTTACTGACTATTTGTGCCCGCAACAAATGATAACGATTAAAGTTGAAGCAATTTTAAAAATTTGTTCTTGACAATGATTCCTAACACGAACGACTGTCGTCGTATCGCTAGCGAACATAGGCTAGTGTATTGCGAATAGCGTAGTGACTCAATGCTATTTATTGAACTTTGCTGTGCATCGATGCTGATATTTGTTTCCCCGAAGAGCTATGCTGTTGATGTTCTTACCGAAGGTGGCCCTCTGTTCAGCAATGCTCACAACGACCCCAGTTATTTCACCTTGAACCCAACGCTTTGCTCGCTAGAGCTGTGCCCTATCACGAATGATCTCTCCGGTAACTTCTTCACAAGCAGTGGACACCATAATAAGGTACGTACATCAGGCAAATACTTGTTCTGCGAAACAGTCCGTTCAGACAGGTCTTACTTATTCAGAGATACCTGCTATTTTTATCAAAGCTCTAAGCTTTGACAAAGCCCAACGTGAAACCAATTGGCAGGCATTCGAGCATAAAAACATCAGCTAATAGGTGTTTTACCACTATCCCTCATATATATATATATATATATATATATATATGAGCGTTCATTTAACTTCAAAGTTTGGGCAAACATTCATCAGGTACAATTCGAAGAATAAGTTAGCAATAACTACGATCGATAAACTTATACACTGGTAAACATTTCGTTCCCTTATGCCATACTTACAGCATAGTGGAATTTTTGACATGCAGCCGAAGATATAACAATAATACAACCTTATCTTTTATCAAATACTATCTCTAACAGCTACAGATAACATTTATACCTTATATATAAACTCCTTGTAATCAATACACAGCTTCTGGGAGTGCCCCAGCCCAACGGTTCGCCAGTGTTCTTTCGCGATAAAGAAACAATCTGACTCACAAATAAAACTACTAAAAACAGACTACTACCATGATAACGAAATAGTGCTTAATAAATGCTATTGCTGCCGTGCGAATTCAGTGAAACCAAAGTCGATGTCACAAAATATTGCATATGTATCGAAATGCTTGAGCATAACGAGTAGTAAATATTTGGTGCATTCACTAGAGAGGTAGGACAATGTATCTTTTTTTTTTTCTTTTACTTTGCCCAGATCATTCAGATCGTATCGGTTAACCCATCCGTTTGCCAAAGCAAAATTTCTAGTCTATAGGCTTTGCTTGCCACCAGCGGTCCATCAAACTTGATGAAGCGCTTGCTCTGTCAATATTAACCGTAACTTTCTACACACATACAGAGCTGAATATTTATTTCGTATCTCTGAAAGATGGAATCAGCTCCGATGAGTGATTCCAACTCGCTAGAGCTGCCCACATGTATAAACAAACTTTTGAACTTTAAGGTATAAAAAAAATCAACTTTAAGGTATAAAAAAAACTTGTATAGTCTAAATTCACTATGGCGCTGTGTTCTAGACAATTTTAGTTTTTCTGTTTTTCTTTTCTCTGGACATTAATCCCGAAATACAGGAGCGTAGCACGGTGATTCGCAATATCATGGCATGGTAAGGAACATTTTTAAATTCAGTAAACAAGACTGAGGATCTCCATTTTGTATGATTTGCTGTTTCTTGGCACGCGTAATTCGTCATATGGAAGCAGACAAAATCACTTCTTTAGGCTTGGGGCATATAAGGCCTTTAGCTAACTAGATTGATTATACTTGGTGTCTGGGCCACCGTCACATTGTGCTAACTTACGAAGGAAGTGGGCCTGCATATGCCCGTCGATGTTGGACGATCACCGTTGGCGTTCCATCATAATTATCACGGTACTTGGCATATGCATTAGGGCTTTCCTTTTCTGAATAGACAAAGTGGCTAAGAGACCATAGGTGCCGTTATTCGTTGTAACCATTTATCGTACATTCTAGACCTATATTATTGTATATAATAACATTTACTATAAGCTAAAACATGTTTTGAAAGAAATATTGTAAACTACTTATGTCCAAATATTGAATTCAACGTCTTTTTTTTTTCCTATTTTTCCCCCTATTCTTTTACGCGTGCTATCACAGGAGCTTTACTATAAATAAAACTGAGACCTGTTGTGGAAAATGCAAAACACAGACTAACCTTTGTCTATACTAATCTGATTCTGAGGTGTGATATTACATAAGAACTGTGGAGAGTAAAAAGTCACATTCTTTGTTATATATACAGAATTTTTCCAAAATGTTTACAAACTCTAGGACTATTTCTTTAATTGCACATCGCATCATGCTGGAGGAACAGCAGCAGCAATAGGGGGGCATTTATTTACTTAGAAAACTGCTACTGTACCGCCCCAGACTGTTTTCTGGGTGTGCAGCAAATTTATTCGGTTTACGTACATCGTTGTTGCAGTGGGTGTTTAATGTGCACTCATTGCGGGTAGAAATTGTCTGCCTTAATTTTTGCTGGCAAACTAAATTCAAAGGCTAGGTCAGATTAAAAGAAAAAAATCTATGTGAAAATTAGACCTTGAAAATTTTACCGCATAAAAGTGCAATCCAGTGATCTTAATGCGAGAAAGTTCAGTAAGTTCAAAAAGGTTCTCAAAGCTTGTTACATTTATGAGTATCTACGCTGGCGGTTTATTAACCCCAATTGGGTTCTCTGTACGGCACTTAGAGCCACATTAGCCGCGTTGCTAGTTCGTTGTGTGGGCTTGTCGCAGCTTGCCAGATTTTTCACAGATCCCGTTTCTTACCGCTGCTATTACAGGATATGGCAGGACGCTTTCGGTGTTGCAGCTTCAAAGATCCGTCTAGAAGGATGATCCGGGCCGTGCGCGCTCGCTGCTCTTAGCTACTAGGCGCCTAGCTGGCGCCGCTACTTGCATATATCGCTTGGCCGGTGACACTTGCAGAGTTTCTAGTGAATGATTCATCCTAGATCGAGAGCCACAACGGCGAAAGCCGCAGGAAAAGATGCCGAACAGCCTAGAAGCTACAGCTACTCCCCTACACTGCATCCATGTATTTCTCTCCCCTTTTTCGTTCTTCCGCGTTTAAAAGGAAGCAGAAAATCGTGACATTGCGGCAATGGCTGCATTGGGAGCGGACCGGTAGGGGAGGCACTTTTGAGTCGTCTTCCTTTCTTTGGCCGTGGCAGGGGCATCATCTGCACCTAGCGGACTCCGTACCCCACACACCGCGTTGCACCGATGTCAGCCTTTAACACGACCGTCGCTGTGCACTGCCCGGAATGGAGTTTCTGTGAATACATGCGCATCCGTCTTCTATGACGCTAGAGCAAAAGTAGCTTCGGCGGCTGGCGAGTGGCGGCTAAGCATATCAAGCAGTAGAGGAACGGCCGGGGCGGGGTCGAAAAGGGTTCTTTGCAATTGAGCGAACTCAGAACTTCAAGGGTTGTATTCCTAATCCTGATCCTCACCGTTGGTTACTCCTTGGAGAGATTTCTCTCGAACGGAATCTCTTTTTGCTATCCACGACTAACAATTCACACGATCACGGTGATCAGCGGCTGATGTGAGCACCACCCGCTCAAGGCAGGTGCCTAACGCACCCACAGTCGTACCTATATGTTTTTGGTAATGGCACGCCCCCGCGAAGCGTTTCTCACACTCTATCCGATCTTCCTTTTGGTGAGCTTTCTTGTGCGCCCGTTATACTCACCTGGTGGCCGAAAAGGCCCCTGTCTGAAAAACTTCCGTGGTGTTCGTAGTTGAGGCATCGTAGTCGTCGCTATTCTCGGTTGTTCCCCGGTCGTGTCGCTGTCCAAAAAACTTCACGATATGCCGATCGCGTGCCAGAACGCAGGCGATGCTGGATTGTGTTTGTGTGCGAGTAGTTTCCCTAGGGTGCTTCTCGACGCTCTCTGCATGAGGCTTCGTCTCCGATCAACTGCTATCATTTCGATACAAAAAGGAGGGCAGAGGCAAAGGGGAGGAGAAGAAGATGGGCTGGCCTAGAACGGATGTGAGGAGGCAAGTGCGGGTTGGGAATATGCAGGATATGTCCAAACTTGTTTTGGCAGACGCTTATGTCTATTACATACATTTGTCCATACATATAAGCAGTAGAGAGTGATGGCATCAAATCGAATATCTTGCCGGGATCATAGCAAGAAAGGGACAAGGTGATGGGTAACTGGTCTTGTAAGCAAAAACGATCCAACGCATTTCTAAAATTCAGTCACGTCATTGGATGGGATACCTAGCATGTTTCGAAGGGCAGGCGACTGCTCTCGTGATGAAAAATTCATAAATAATAAATCATAAGTGGGCTGTACTCATTGTGTTTTAGTTAAGATACGAGACACATATAAGCGCTTTCTCAGGTAATTACCAAAAAAAGCATACAGAAATTTCTGTACCTGTTCTGATCAGTTAGCGGCTTAATCTTGCCGTCTTAGATCTGGTAAGTGTTCAGGTTGAAACGGCTTATCTTTATTCTATACCTGAGCGATTCGAGTGCTTACAACTACGCGTAGATAATAAAGTTTTTAAGCCAAGTATTGCTGAGCAGCCTGCTGTTTGTATGGCTTCTACGTTTGTCGCGCTAGTCGGATGATCTGTCATGGATAACCCTAGAATGTCGACTACAAGAAATGATCCGGATATTTTTGCCGCTTTCTCCGCAGTACTCGGCCTTATCACGGTCATCTGCGTTTGCTTCTGAACACTTATGCTGAAAACATAAAAAAACGCAAAAGGTAACAGTTGTCTCTTAAGAACATGACAAGATGTAGACAGATGTTTAAATACTAATAGAAAAGCCGCAGACTCCATTAATTTACATCAATGATCCATCGTGTTGCTTTCAAAGCCTGTTTTCCAATTAAGCGAATAGTCAATATATTTTCTTTATTGCGACCTATCTTGTACCAAGCGAAAATATATATATATATATATATATATATATAGGAAGATGCGTCTTACGAAAATTAAACTGCCATCTGGTGGCTGAGTTGAGTAAACTTACTAAACCGTAATTTTCATAAAATCCCTCGGGATTAGATTATGCTGGTTGGAGGCAGATATAATATATATGCAAATATGGTGCAATTAGCTTGATTACGAGTTAACGTTTTAACAAATTTCAGGCTTGTTTGCTCGTATAACTATAACGGTGGACTAGTCAATTTATTTTCTTTATTCCCGCCTTATATGTTTGATTGAAGTAGTAATAATACGTATCGGGATCGAACGGCAGCCCCGCTATTTGATTTATGTGGTAACCTCTGCTCACCTTCGACCTGATTCTATTTGACTACATCGTGTGTCATGTAAATGTAACAAACGCCATTGGATTTTTACTAAATCGTTTGAACTCATCAGTAACGTTTAGCGCATAGCAACAGCTAAAGCCCAATTCTGAACCACCCTACGATTTGCGGAGGGCCCAACAAAAGCCAGCTGGATCGGCGTCACACAGTGGCAATGAATTTTATAGCTTTACGGAAGCTCACAGTCGGCAATTATGGTGAGATAGTAACAGGTGAGCTTCCTGCCATTATTACGGCTTTTAACCCGTTTGAACTGTCTATAGCCTGCTGAATTCCTATCTTTTCATCTGACTTTAGCTACCTGCGCTCGCCATTTCAGAGTCGGCTGGCGGTATATTCAACGCATTTTCCGGCGGGGACGACGTTTAATGATCTCAAGCACTATATACAACTTCACAAAACGAAAAGATTTGCCTATTACGACTTCGAGGACCCTTGGAAAAATATAAAGGCCTACGGAACGGCGAGTAACATGTCCCCTTTGCACTTGATTTTGAGTGTTTTTCCTATGTTCGACCTCGTTGACGAGCCTTATCGGTTTTAAGCGTCTGAAGAACCTCTTTTTCTTTTTCTTTATAAATCTCTATACGTACATATGCACAGGTAGTGTCGCACACACACACATAGATATGATACCTCCGAGCATATTAATTTACGCGGGCTTCCCGCTAAAGTAACTAAGTTTAAAGGAATGCTAACAGTAGCTTTTGCTCGTTAAGTGCAATTCAATAAAAGCTAACGATTACGTCTCGCGGATTTGTATAATGAAAATACAAATAGTACGATAATGAAAGAAAATAATATAATAAGTTGTGGGCTCAGTCAGCTGAAACTTCAGAATAGAACGGAAGTCAATTTTAAACGATATTTGTTCCCCGATCTGTTGCGTTCTGCGCATTACTTATATTAGGCTCGTCCTCCGGCGTACAATTTGCAAAACGTGCGTGCGAAAATGCTGATCTTCTACGCGAAAAACGATAGTTTCATCTCGGTTCGCGACGGGCGGAAAGTTGTCGAGAGATTCAGGGACAACCTATACAAGGACACCGCCATAGAGCTGCCTCATGCTGGTTTTGTGCACATGGACTTCCTCTGGTCGATAAAAGCTAAGGAACAGCTTTATGATACCATAATCAAGCGCATGAGGGAAATAGACGGTGAAACGCCACAGTCTTAAAAATTCTGCCATTTTGATCGATGGTTTATCCTGCTTATTTATTAGCTGACGCATGTGCGCACCTCTTATTAATGTTTTTATAACTTATATATCGACAATAGTAATTAACTTAGAATTAATCACAATATAGAAAAACATCTGTGATAGACATTACTTGATGTTACATCATCGGAACTGTCGACAGACATGAAACATTATCGCAAGTTACGTAAATATATAGAACAGGAAAGCACAATGACTTCAAAATTTCTTCCGCTGCTAGTGCCTTGCTTCTGTCCATTCATGTGCAATCTAATTAAATTCGAACCTGCATCAATGGGTCACAAATTACGGTGACCGAATTACTTAGCATGAATGCAAGCGTAGATATGCGGTCCTGTAAATTTTGCTACGACAATAGGTTTGGTTAAATAGAGATGGAAGGATGAGCATACTCTAACTAACAATAAAGTAAGTAAATACTGTCTACAATTAAGTGCTGCTGCGATCTTTTTTACTCTATTAACACTATAGGTACTGATCGGATTTGTATTTCACGAGGAATACAAGGTAAGCTCATGTTCAAGGGGCAAAGTTTGTTGCAAAGGCCGTTTGATGCGCTCGTCCTTTTCAGTATCGTCGTCTCGGGTTCTGCTATGTAAAAATAGAATAATCTTTTTCCAGCTTAATAATGTATAATCCACTATAGTGCCGATAATATACGTTGGGCAAAAGGGCACAGCTATAACATACATTAAATTAGCTTAAAGTGTAGCAGACGACAGACCGGACAGTACAAATATTTCTGGTCAGATGTTACCCTGAGTACGATCTCTCGTTGCCAATTTATTATTTCTAAATAGATTGAATCGGATTCCGAATCGGTCACATATTACGTCCGACTTTTAAGGATTGATTTCTTCTTCTCATTAACCTAACATAAGGGTCCTGTGTAGAACATTATTTAAAGCGATGGAGCGACAGATATATGACGAGCTCAGCCAGAGAAGGTAGCGAAGTATATTCATGATGGTTTCACGAGTACAGCTCATCAATTTTTAGTTTTAGCAAATCTTTCTTGGCGCTCTTCCACGCCTTGTACTTCGTGGTCATCTGCTCTGGCTTATATGTTATCCTTTTCGGTCGATAATGACCATCCACGCGCGTGCCATGACATTGTTGACTTGAAGTGGTTAAGTGGTCGCTATTGTCGCGGCGAAAATATTTTTTTATTGCAATGCCAGCTGGGAACTTCAAAACGGTCATCGTCTATCCCTTGTGTCGAACCCATTTCTTTACCGTTATTCTTTGCGCTAGAAACGGCTTTTTCCTGTCAATATTTTGCAGTTATGACAGGTTTACTGCACTCATACGTTTGCATGTAAGCGTATATCCGCAGTAATTTTCTTTACGAACTCTAGATGCTCCTCTCCAAATAGCGTTAATGATAGCCCGTGTGAGAATTTCTGGTCCACAACGTGAGCGCAACCCATTGCGATACCCTTATATTGCAGTATCGTACTGCCTCGTCCTAACAAACATCCTGTAACGCTTTCTGTCAGGTGAAGTGTGAGTGCAAATAAGTGAGGTACCTATCTGCCTGTCGCACAACAAAGCTTCAGGCTTTTTATTGGCTTCGGCAAATCGTTCCCTGTCGTTCTAAGCTCGGATCTAGATGTCTGTTTCGTTCTACATTAGCCAGTGCACCGCTATTAGCAAATTGCTATAGCTTGTTTATCGACCGCATCTCAATATAACTATAATGTTGTTTTGATGTTCCTGCTATTAATTATTCGATGTATAGGTTAAAAGGCGTTGCGGGTGTGTGCGCTTTCTTTGGTATCAGGCCCACCATATAAAAAACAGGGGCCTCGGTCAACTCGTCTAAGACCTACGAATTAATTGTATAATCCAGATTACTTATTAAGACAGCATAATTCAGCTATACTGTTGACTTTTAACACATTCTTTTGAGAATTGGGTAGTATTAAAAGTGTATTTTGGGTTGTTGAATTTTGCCGAATTCATATATCTCTTCGCTCCAGCAATACAAATTGTTAAAGTTCAAGGCCTAATCAGTTTTTGAGGTTTCTATAATCATATGGCTACAAAGGAAATCAGGCAGATGAGCTGACAATACCGCAGTTTTTTGCTGAAGAAAACTGAGGTATTTTAGTAAAAATAGTAATATCGTGTGGATACTTTTATTCCAAACTAATATTGTTGGAATTGGATGCATAGTGAAAGAATCTGAAAAAGATCAGCAAATCAATATCGTTCTATAAAAGGTAAACTCAAAATTACTTATTATTGTAGATTAATGTGCGTATTTGGCAATACTGAGCGCGTTCCCAGCTATCGTGGAACCTCCTGTCGACCCCACATACGATGATCTCACAGTGATAATATTACTAATATGAGTACTATTTTAGGCAACGTACGTCACTCTAATTTAAATCATTTTCTTTGCCTTGCTTGCAGTTCCAGAAATCGACAATCATGTGAGTTCGTATTGTTCGTGATGCGATTTCCAGGGAAATTATTAGAGGTGTTTTTTTCTTGCCGCCGCCGTTGCCGTCAGATACGAAAGAACACGGACACTCGATGGCAGGCACGTGAGCGGAAGTTCGTACTAGCAGAACTCACTCGTAACGTAAAACGAAGACTGCCTTTTACAAATCGGCCATAAGTCACAAAAACAAATTGCTCTTTTTTATCCCCGTCAATTGTCTCGTACTTTTTCTTCCACCTTTGAACCGAAGCGAAGCACCGGGCCGCAAATAGATACACTTTTTTGCTATTCCTCTTCGCTTACCTCTCTCCCGACCCGTTCCCCTTTAGACCCAACCCGTGTGCCAGTTGCCCCAGCTTTTCAACTCTTGCACTACATAGAGAATCGGTTCTGAATGTATGGCACAACGCCTTCAGACGAAGCTGGATTCTCACACATACACAGTGCTCCAAAAAGAGCATGTGAACGGACGAACAATGAGGCCCGGCCTGCCTGTCTGCCTGCCAGCTTCTTGGCTTGCCGCCGGAAAATGCTATTATACTATAGCTTCTTACTCAGCATGCGGCGGTACTCCAGCACCCTGCTAACACCCTGACGCAGCGATGCCTGGCGACAGCGGCAGTCTGGTCGTCCGCTGGCCGGTCAGGAACCTCTTCTATCCCTTTCTCTTTCTATTTCGCGAGAAAAGGCCAGCTGAACCACAAACAAGGATATGGTTGTAGACCTACAGCAGGAAACTGAGAGGCGGACGAAAAGTACAGAAAAAATCGAAAAAGTCTAGGATGCGAAGGGTGTCTTAAGCGTGGATAGTGGGGGTAGTGTGTGCAGGCGTTCTGTTGCTAGGCGGGGTAAGGGATGAGAACCCGTAAGTCCAAGTGCCACAACGAGAACAAACGAAAAGCAGTCAGCCGGAGCAGTCGGCTCCACCAAACCATGGCCCTAAAGAATTTATCGCCTTCACGTGAATTGTATTTCAAACTCGCATTTACACTAGCGACCATTGGAGCCACGGCCCCCATTTCTGGTCCCTGTTAGCTGCCCACTGCCACTTGCGGCTTGTTTTCCACTGCCGTTGCTGTGTCACTTCTCCTATGTTTCCCCTATTTCCCCGCCCGTTCAATTGCTCACTTACTTTTTACTTCTTCTTTAATCTCTCTCTCTCTCTCACTCGGTCTCTCGCTTTTCTCTTCTCTTACTCACTTTCGCTCATTCCCTATTGGGATATATGTGGGCCTTGTCTGCGTGGGCCGTTGCGTACCATCCGTACGTCGTCAAAAGATGTTTGCCAAGAAGTGCCTTTTTACCAATACCTCAGATTCAAATCCGTTCCCCGTTCGTTTTTACCAAACTTTTAAAACCGGAAAGAACGAGCGATCGAACGGGTCGAAGAAAATACTGATTTAGATTATAAGAGCAATGGTACGAACGCACAAGCGAGAAATCTGAGATTCGTTGAGAATTTGGGGCGCGAATGGAACATTGTCTCGTCAGATTTTACGTGCTTCTTTTGGACCTGCCAAACACGATCGCCTGTTTTTATGCTGTACTTGGCCGTTTTATTTTTCATAAATAACTGATATTCCTACAGTACTAGGGTAACAGAATTAGTACAGCAAATATGTAATTATAGGTAGAGGTGTTAAATTGCCAGATCTAGACCTAGCATTTTTCTCGACTATCTAGAAACACCGGCCGATAACTGAAGTAGTTGAATAGAAAAAAAAGTTTTTCTAAAAAATATAAATAAATATAAGGTAACCCTTTAAGGGCTATTCATTGATGTAGAATAAGCATAGATTTCTGTCTAGGGCCTTGCATATAAGCTTGCCATAAAAATTTGCTATCATTCACTTAACCAGAAATGTTTGTGAATATATGAAGATACATTTTTCAGGCGAAACTAGAGAAGCTTAAATAATGCATTGGATATGAAAGTAGTTAGGTAGTAGTTCCTAAACTTTGCATCATTATTGAACTATCTGGTTAACCTATAAAAATTCTGTCGTTTTTTTTAAATAAAATTTGTACGAATTTTATACTAATGAATAGCCCTCAAAAATATGCACAACTTTTAAACTTAGCTGGTTGTGATTCACTATGTTAATAAACAATATATATATATATATATATACAATATTCCTACACAGCTTTATTTATGTTTTAAAAATTTATATTTCGGGAGGCACTAATTGGAGATAAAACATTGATCCCACTTTTCTAATAGTACCAAATGTATCAGCTCTATCGGACCGTTTAAGTCGTTCAGTTCTCCATTTAGGTTGCTGCGTATGGGTTGGTTTTGTCGCGACGAAGGGTCCCTTGTCTTATCCATAGAATAATTTTCATTCCACATACTTGGTTACCTCTTCCTCGCCTTTCTCGAGCATTTCCCATTTGTATGAGATCGGTTTGATTTCACAACCCACACATTAGTCGTTTTTTATGACGGTCTGTCTGGGCTCCGGCCTATTTCTCGAAGCTACCCGTCTCCTTATCGATCGATGAGACACTGTTTTTCTTTGACTGATAACTATTAAGCAATTCGGCGAAGGAGCCTCTCATTATATTTTTTTCCACGTCGAGCGAGATTTTGGGAGAGACAATAAAAATCCTGGTCTGTTCGTGTGCTTTTCACTCAGTTGATGAAGTACCCGAACTTCAGCTGTTTTTATTATTATCCACGAAATTTTCAGCAACTCGGGCTATTTCGATACAACTTCACAGGTTCGAAGTGCCTGTTGCTTGTCGAGTGTTCGCAGCTGATCTTCTTGGCCAATTGAAGAGTTGTTTGCTCCATTCGAACGAAGTAGGATACGCACACTAAACAGGTGCCATGTTTGAACTTAGATTACCATCTAACAGCTTATGAAGGGAAGAGAGCACATTCACATATTGTATAATAAACAACCAATGGAAAGGGAACATTTGAAGAGAAGCGGGCATTACTTCTTAATCAATCTGATATGGCTTTCGGGACATACACAGCTTACAAGTAGTCTTGAAGTCGTTTAGAATGGTAGTTACTCTCAATCGTGGTGGTAAATAAAAATCGAGTCTATTACTGAAAACCAACTGACCTCAATGCCGATAACGGATACAACAATCACAGCAGCTGTATGGTATATATACAGCGGTGCATATATATGTATATATTTATAAATATAGACAGCAGCAGTTGTTCAGTGGAATATGGTGTTTTCTGTTAAACATGCTTTTTTTTCATGAGCCAGATTATCATAAGAAGTATTACGTAAGCTGTTGCTGGACGGCCTCTCGGAATGAAGCGGCACCCGCAAAAATGAAATATCGTTACATTCCATACTTATGCGGATAGGGCAACGAGGCTTTAGAGGTTATAGTATGTTGAACTAAAGTTAAAATCGTTATCGTCGACGAACCCTATACCAATTGCGTCTTATGGCGCTTGCTTAGATGCCAATGCTGGACGGACGTGGTAAGTACGTGCCCTGTTCTACTTTTTCTCTGCTGTCCGTTCTCGTACAAAAGGTTATAAACGGAATCGCGTTGTCACCGCCGGTGTTTCTCTATCGTTGTCTTCTCCGGTGAGCGTATCCGTTTCAGATCAACGTCAGAAAATGCGCCTTTCTGCTTCTCGTCTTAGCTCTTGCTGCCGCGTTCGTTCGGCTGTCTGCTTTGCGAGGACAGGGGTCGAAGAAACTCAACGGCTGGGAGAAAAGAATAGCAGAGACAAGTGAGTGCAATACACATACATACAAGAAGAAAGGCAGCGAACGTGGAGCCTAGACGCACGAAGGCAGAAAGACTTGCTACTCGACACAAATCCAGCAGTAGAGCATGGCCAATTCGCTAAGCGCAAACAGACACTGCCTCTGCTGAAAGACGTGAACTGCTCAAGGTGCTTGCCATTGCCATCGTAACGTTGACACGCATTTTTCATCTAGTTTATAGCCGTTCGAAACTAGCCGAGAGGGGTCGTCGAGAAGGAGTTCTTCAGAGCCTTTTCAGCCAGAGCGGCTCCAAGTCCACTTGCGTATAAAGCGGTCCCTCGTTGTTCTCAATCTTTTTTGCGTCTTTTTCGTAAGCTCGGTTTGCCTCTTTTTCATTCGATTCCATTCGTTTTTCTCGGATGTGTTTCTTGCTTAGCTTTGATTATTGGCGGCGACAGCAGTAGTAGCAGGGACAGTATAGAAATGTGGGGGTATTGGCTAGCTAGGCTGCTAGATATAGTCGTTCGTTCGCTCGCTCGCTTGTTCGTTGGGCGGAGGAAACTACCGAGCTCCTTCCTGGACCAGTTTGCACGCGGGCCCGTTCTCTCTGTTCACCTGTCAGTAGTGTTTCGCTTCTAGTTCCACTCCGACGTATCTCCATATCTCCCGACACTTCCCCGATTGGCGAGCAAACCACGTTTCGATCTTGAATCACTCACCGTATTCTACTCCGGCGGCTTTGGCTTCGACGAAGGCCAGCTGTAAAAGCGTTCTAACTCCCCACCCTTTGGCAGCCGCTTGCAGCATTACTCCACTGGGGTATGTGAAGGTAGAGCCGGCTGTGTCCTATTCGTGAACCACTGGCTGACTACCCCACAACTTAGCCACATACACCTGGCCTTCCTACACAGAGAATGCAATTCGCTCTCAGGGTTTCAACTTCGCCACTGGCTTTTTCTGTACTGTTACTACAACTGATCTAAAACGAAAGAGGACAAAAGATAGCTTCTTCGACATTTATGTCCAACGGCGTCGAGGACAATTGAGCAATAGACGGTGGCGGAGCTGAACAGATTTCAAAGACGCAGTGAATCAAGAAGAGAAACAGCAGTGAGTACGGCAAACAGGCAGCTGCTGTAAAGGCGTGCAAGCAATGATAGCAATGGCGTATTCGGTGTCAACCAACCTCAAATTCTGCCGTAGGATACCGAAAGTATGGAACATAATCTATTAGGTGGGTGAAAGCCGTGACTCTATTCGCACAATGGACCCTTTGGTTCCGCTGCGACAGTCTATAGCATACCTAAGTGGATAGGGGTATAGCGTTGAAATTCTGATAGGTTTAGATCCTTCGTCATGTGAGCAGATAGCAACATCGTCGCTGCTCAGTGTCCTCACCACGTGTCAGGCGAGCTGGGTGACAAGGACTTTATGACACCACCAACTCAAAATGTCACTTCGTGAAAAAAACAAGAATCTGTTGAGGCGACCATTGAGCAGTCGGCACCGAGGAAGTTAGGGTCCGTCTTGGTTTGGCCTGGCTTCCATAGACGAGTCGTCGCTAGTGAGTGTTAGAGGACTGAAGCTCTAAGTCCTTAACTCAGTGGGTATTATAATCAGGTTCAGCTAGTCAGAGTCGTTGAAGGCAACCCCAGGAAGAACTAGAAATGTCAAAAAAAAGGCAGAGGTAGCCTCAAGCAGAACTTAAACATTTTCGCGAAAAACAGATGGCTGTTCCTGTAGCCGCTAGTTCTACAGGAAAGTGAGGTGGCAATTGGAAGCTTTTGATGTCCAGCGACCTGCGGCCAAATAGAGGACACCGGCGGTTAACTCGCTGGTGTCATCTAGTTGGCTAGAGCAAGATGAGGCAAACTACTGGAGAAAGAAAAGAACCAAGGGGTCATTAGTGATGCCAGCGGCCGCCGTAGTTGAGAAGATGGGAACTAAGACGGAGCAGAATTTAGGAGAGGTAGATGGCTGGATCGGCGGGTGACCGACACACTGGGTCGACAGGAAAACCAGCTATAGCTGTATGGCCAAGCTCGTTGCTTCGTCTGTACAGCCGGCTTCCAGTCATCAGTATACTGCCCAGCGTATTCCTTTCTCGAGTAACTGGCCTATGACGGTTCTCCGTTCCACCAATGCAGAGCACCAACCTTACTCAACAATAGACCGATGTTGCGTTGAGCTCTAACAAGTCGACAATTTAATACACCGGCCGTTCCTAGGGTCGCGCCTGAGCATCGCGGAAGACAAATCTATTCTGCTGTTGCTGACTCTCCCTTATGCAAATTTTATTGGCACTTTCATCAATCCATTCATATGTTATTGTGGTAACGAGGGTGACGGCAAGAGTTTTCGTTTGCCTCTAATACACGATTATTATATATAGTTGTCGTGTATCGTATGTGTTGTTGGATACATTACACAATGTATCTCATTTATCCTTCCAGTTACCGATAAACTACTCTCCTATAATGGTTCGTGATGCGGCTTGCCCGCGTTCCCGTTGAGCCAAGTTCGTCGCCAACCAACAAGGCCGTCGTCACGTACGAAATGTCGTTATCTCATTGAATTCTTTCGCAGGCCTTTCTCGTTTGTCTCATTCTTGTGAAAGCAGTGCAGTATAGACCTTTTATTCTTCGTCATCTTACTTCCTTTCGTTGAGATTCGGATCCCGAATGGCCGAACGTAGCTGTCTATCCACCGGTATAGCCGTTGTTCGCAAGGCACTACCTAACCCAGAGAGAAGGTCAAACTGGCTTCTTCTGATACCCATTCCGGCAACACGTATCCGCGATTGGCTTCCTCCTGCAGTCCTGTTGTTTGGATGGCCACAGATAGGTTCGCAGTCTCATCAAGCCGCGAAATATATATAGCTATTGGTAGTAATATGGGTTACTCAGGCAATAATGAAGCAAGAAACAACTCTCATTTCTGTGCAGTTTATTATTGCTATTGGGCAGCACCCGAGTGTCCTGTCTAAGTAGCTGAACCACTGATCTGACCTAGGTCTGTCAACTCAACTTCATTGTTATTATCATTATTGTTTTTAACCGATTGGTACTGTTTTTTATGTTGATGCTGCCACCGCGGTTACAGTTAGTATCGTTGCCAACGGCCTCAGAGTTTTTGATTACATTTGTCCATTGTCCATTCGCTGGTTCGACTGATCATCGGACCGTCTGATCGGCAGTGGATATGGTCCTGAATGCCGCTTTGCCAACCGGCGAGTTAGAGAGACGTGGCTGGAGTGGCAGTAATAGTGATAGAAGATGCGATCGCTGTCAGTCCGATTCGATGTACGAGTGGTTTCGTGAGTTACGACAGCGGCTATTATAGCCGCTCCAGCTGCCTCAAAGGTGCGTTAGGACCGGGGACTTGCGGCTCGTTGCCAAGCGGAATCTGTTTTTGGTGTCTACACCCCGAGGCGCGTAATGTAGTCGGCCTGGCGCCGGCTAGCATCGGGCAATGGGTCACCGTCGTCGTCCTGTCTTTTTCTTAGAACAAACTAGCTGTCTAACCGAGTCGAGCCACGAATAAGTGGTTGGACGAACCAGCAGATGGGCCACGCAACGGACAAGTCACTGTTTCGCCTGCAGCGGAATCGGCGGAATGAGTGAGGTGGCGGGAAGGTAGGCCGAAGTCGGCGAGGGAGCCACTGGAAAGCATCCGTGTCGGCCGCTTTGCCACTGGCTGTATCAGCTGCGGCAGTGTTATCAATTAACCAACCGCCAGGTCGAACACCACCATCGTTACGACTGGTTGCTGGTCGTGGTGTATGAGCTGGCGTGCCAATTTGCAATCCCAAGTCTGCACGCTGGCCAGCTATGCAGATATCAAGCCAGCTCCTAGCCAGTGCCCAGGAGGTTTGGGGTAATTTTCGGAGCTGATCCTCTTGCAGCCACTACTGCTGCTTCCTCCGTGGTCGGTTACTCGCTATTCGATCCGGTTGGAAATGGACGCACGCTTCCTGAGACCGCGCCATGACAAAGACTAGAGGGGCGTAGTTTTCCGCAGCGCTGTTAACCAGGGTTCAAACGAGATCAGACTAGGAAACCCAACGAACTGGGGGTACCATGGAGAAAAAACGAGGGCTAGATAAATCGAAACCTTGATGTGTAGTGCCCGTGGCATCACTGGCATACCACGATGTGTTCCTATTGGCCTCGATTCCCATCTTTCTAGCTTTTCCACCCTTCTTCCTCGTCTTGCAGACGACTTCCTCGGTAAATCCCGCTCCCCACCGCCACTCTCGCGACTCCCTTCCATGACGTTCTTTTCTATAACAAGCTATCCCATACTCCCCTAACTTTATCTTTCGTGTTGCCTTTTTTCCATCTCAGTGTATCTCGCATGTGACCCGCCCAACCCCGCACGATAGAAAGGGGCATATCTAGTGGGGCCAACGGCCCTATCAACCCCGGACAAGCTGTTGGCATGGCTGAACGCCCCCGCCACCGTCCCTAACGCCGTCGATCGCCACACCTGCCCGAGAGCCGCCATACAGAACAGTACGAAGAGAGGGAAAGGGCGAACTAGCGAAATTAACCTTCCTCTATTGCCTTTCACCGTTGCCGTCGATATCATTAGGAACTGGCTCTTATTTGCTATCACTGTGAACTCTCACAACGGCAAGGGTGTGCAGGTACGAAGCACACCATTATAATAACTAAGAGAGTTGAAGCACCGTGGAACAGACCAGCTACCAACCTATAGCCTGTCGGTCGGTGAGTAAAGAGAAGTGAGGGGTCCAGCAAGTATCCATCGTGTATGAGGGAAGGTCTATAGCCAGATGGACGACTGGTACAGTACAGGCCGTGTCTAGCCCGTAGCTCACGGACCTAATCGAGTCGTCCAGCCAAGCCAAAGCGAGTCATAGGGCCGCGAACCGTGCGCCCAAGTGTGTAACGGAACGACCGACGGGGCCTAAAACTTGCTCCGGCGCGGTGCTGCTACTACGGTAAAAGTAGCGGCCACCGAAGTTCGTATTAAAGCACTTGACTAGGACGGATCGATGGACGGGAAGCCTTCCCGCGAATCGCTTCGTCTTTTTGCGGCCGACCCCTTTCAACCCAGACCAGCTTCTTCGTCGTCTTCTCCTACCTCTATTCGCTTCCCTAGCGAACGCACACTAAAAGCTTGCTACACCCTTGTCCTGCTGCTGGCGGTTAAGCGGTACCAGCATCCAGCACAGCCAGCCTTTGTGATCTTGGTTCGTTCAGCTGTCACGACCCTTTTCCCCTCTTTTTCTTCCCTCCACTCCTGGCTCCATTTTCGACGTCCACGTACCACCAGAAGCGATGCTTAGAAGTAGCCGCCGCAGCAAATCTCTATCAGTCCCTATTTGTTTCTTTAATATATCGGCATTCTCCTGCAGCTGCCAAAGACTGTTCGGGCGGGTACTGGTGGGTTTTTGTTCATTTGATGTTTTTGTGGTGTGGCTGAATGGTACGGTGTGTATGTGTAGTGTGTCTGTATGTGTGTTATGTGCGTGTGCGAATCAATGTGTCCAACTTACGTCTGTTTGTCTGTGTCCCTATACCAAGATATAACCGGTAGATGTATGTAGGTACTTGTCAGATGAGAAGGTCTGTGACTCGAATAATCGGATGTTGCTGTCCGTGCAGCGAGTCTGCGTAAGATACAGGCGGACGGCAGGCCGAATAGAGGCAGCAAAAATAGCAGACGTCGCAGCCCAAGCAGAAGTCGCACCTTGGAAAAAAACCTTTTGGATTTTCTATTGTTAGCCGTTAGCACTTCTTTCTTCCCAGTGTTGATGGCCCGTGACCCATTAATCTTCTTACATGAATGAGGAGAAAGCAAAAGCGCTTACATACAGACGTACATAGTATTATAATTCTAAGGCTCTGCTCTGTCAAATGTGAGAACCCACCAACATGTTATAGAGAGTCACGCGCTTCTACAGGCAGAAACGTCTATACAGATACAAATCTCTTTAATAGCAAACAAATAATTAATTTTGAAATAATAATAACCATAAAAACAAGTTCACATATAAAAAGAAAATCACTTAGCCTAAGTATAAAGAGTCAAACACTCTTTTTGGATATATTAAGTCCGTGACGAGCCCACCTACATGATCGCTCACATCTGCGTTTACGGTTAATAATTATATTTTTGAGCCTGAGGCCTGCTTTTTCTGCAGTCTCTTAGGGGACTTAATCTGTCACCTTAAGCTTTCACTCGCTCTATTAGTGTTATTCGAAAAATTCCAAATCCCGATGTTTCGTACATAATATATACAAGCGAGGTAAGGATATATATTATTACAAGACTACCACATAAAAAGCGGGAGAATGTATCTGCGTTGGCGCAGCGCGAATATGATAGCGAAATCCGTAGTAAATTCCGCTAGTTTACGAGACATGACAGTCGCCGTTAGACGACTGCCGAAGTCCTAGTGCGTAAGGCCTCGAGCCTAGTTCTTAAAGACAGTAAAATTTCATATACAATTCTAGGCAAAAAAACGCTTCATTCGTTTTACGTCAGTCATGCCAACGCTAAAAAGGCACATTAGTTCTTCTGTGTTCTGAAAAAAAAATCTTCTTCTGAAAAAAAATTCTAAATAAAATCGATTTTTAAATAGGAAAGCTGACAGAGGAAATTTGTCTCGTGCATCTTTGCTACTACTTGCAAGAGTTCAGGAGGGCTCAGCTAGAGAATATTAAAACAAGCTATAAGTACTAAGATACATTGTATTTAATTTTTCAGTCTATTAAGCTACGCAGTGACATCTCGATCGGATCGTATGAAATCGTCATAGTCTACATTGCTAGGAACGCCCAGTTAAGCTCGATTTTTAATTAAAGACCTTCGTATTGTATTGTTCTAATGAAAATAAACAGACGAGCGTTGTAGAGCAGCATTACCTAAGAAATCCCTTGTCAGCCATTGATCAAACTGACAATACCTTCGGCCAACAACAAAGAAGCTTATTTTCCGATAACCTCTGTAAGCATATTGTAATTGAAACGTTGCGTAATACTCGCCGTGTATCTAGGTGCTTGATAAAGAAGTTCATACAATGTAGGCTTCGTGTTTCAGCAATCGGAACATACAATAGATAAATAAACGCAACCTCTAGGTTAACGCAAAGGTTACACCACATTACGTTTTATAAGAACTGTATTGGCGTACGTACACGCTCAACTGCAGGCTAGAGAACCTAGTATCCAAAACCGCTGATATTTTGTCACGGCAAAGCAAACGATCATAACCCTCACAATAGCTCGTATAGTGTTTTGCCGAGCGTAGCGGATGCGCGTCTTGCCGAAAGCCACTACGATAGCTTGTAGCGTCAATATTTACCGCAGTCGTAGATAGAAAACTACTGTTCTCAAAGAAGTCAATATTTGCACGGCCTTCAAAGGACGTTGACAAAAATATTGTACATCAGTTTTCTCCAAATTTACTTATGAATGTCAGCTTTTTCTACATACATTGATTCTTTTGTCAATAGAAGACATTTTCACTATGCTGCAAAAACCAATAGACATTCTGCCGCTGAGTTTTATATCTGAACTTTCCAAGTAAGACTGTCATCAACTTCGTGAGGTTTGGAATAATCCTGTTTGGGTTCTATGGCTTAGCGAACCGAGGGTTTTGAGACCAGGAGTAACCTTGAAACTAGCTGCAAACCTTTCAGCTCGCTAGTTAAAAACTGGAAGGTTGATGGCAGCATACTAGAGTAGCTTTTCCTCGAAAAATTTTCGTATTCGTGTAGTTAGTTGCTTGTTTCAAAAGCAAGGTCACCAGCGAAACCAATATATATATATATATATATATACCATAGTATAATTTAAACCGTAGCAAACATTTATATGGCGTCTACTCTAATTTATACGATAGTTGTTTGTTGTTTATCTTTATTACTATTGTGCAGACGAAACATGATGAAAATCTGAGGGCTATTTAGTTTTTCAAGTGTGAAAAAAACAGAGAAGATATCAGAAAGTTGAGATCAATCTACATAAAGACGTCTAAATGCATTAATATCTCCAAATTAAATTAAAGAGATGTAACTTGAATGTCGATGTCCGTCATTTAGCATATATGCTCCTAGTTCTATGCAACTTCAGAAACTTGATTGAAAAACTTCGTAATGAACTGATTATCATTGTTTTTGTATTGTGCAGGCTTAACAAGGTGACTATGATGGAGGCAATATTAACGGACGCAGTAGATACAAGAAGATTTGGCCTGAAACCTCATTTCCAAATCTCGACGATATGTTTAGTACTTTTTTCGCCTACAGGGACAGAGATACTCTTATCAGGTTGAAATACCTGAATCATTTCCTAATGTTATCATGGATAGTCATCCATGAAGGTGAGGTGCTTATTCTAAAGTAATTGTATTTATTATTTAATTGTAATTATTGCCAAGACTATTCGACGTGACAAAGTCCGTCTAAATCAACGTTGTGAAGTATTGAGCTCCCATTCAGCACGAGCCAAAAAAGAGGCTCGTGAATATCCCGTGCAAATAGCTTTATTGAAGTTTTTTGTTCAGGTAAATTTTACCATAATTCTTCTGAGACGATAATTCTTCGAACTGGCTCGTAGTTAAATAGACTCCAAATCTCTGCCAATGAACGATCACTGACTTAAATCCTGTCTTTCTAATCATAGGTACTTATTTAAGACCTATTTTCTTTTTAGATTATAAACAGCATAGAGCCACTAGGCGTCTGCAAACGACTGTGACATACCGAACGTTTTCTTCAACACAAATAATCTGCAGATTCCAACAAATTATTTAATAGAAGTTTCCGTACTTTCATATTCTCGTAGTCATATGAATATTTTGTGATCCGATCATCGACCGTAGGTAAATAACAATTTAAACATAAATTAATTAATTAATAAGTACTTATAGTAATAAGTACTATAGTAGTCCCCGGGTCTTTGACTTCTTCTACCTGCGCCATTAGTGCTTTGAGGTTAAATTTAAAGCGGTTCTTCTCCAAACACATGCGTAGACGGTGTCAAACATTTTTCTCGCAAGATATTTTCCACGAATGCAACAATTCGTGGAAAAAACGAAATAACAACAAAAGATAATTGTTTTATAAATTCTCCACATAAGGGGATCACATCACTCCATGAATTTGCCGATGTTTGCGTCAAAGCTCAATTGTTTCTTATATAAAGGCTGTGCATATTGTATCTGAATGAGATCTTGCCACTTTAAAACAACTTTCAAGTTACCAACTATCTGATTCTTAAATTTTCTGTTGTACTTATTCTCCAGTGTTATCGTCCAAGTCATCCATTAATAAAGGACCCTATATTTCAGGTAATTAATTGAATAATAATCTGAAAAATAATCAAAAAAATTTAGACATAAAATATATTTTTTTATTTATTCGATCAATGATGATTCAGCGTAATAACTTCTAGGCATGATCGGATCAATTATCTACATATACCGTCTGGGGGTAGGCTAATCGGCTGCGATAATAACACTTCAAACAACAAAAAACGTAAAGTACGATGATAGCTTCAACGCATGCTGCTAATGAGCCTTCACGACTTTGTTCGTTACAAACTTAGACCTTTTAGACGTTCCACGTAATTAACTTTTAATAAACGCATAACTTACGCAAGAATGGTGTACCTTTGTATCGGCTCTAAGAAAAAGGTCCGCCTGCAGGGCTTGATGATATTACATGGCATGGAACAACTACAGGAAGTAGGGACAGCTTGTTCGAAATTAGTTGCTCTGACAATGAAAACACGGTGACATCGGCAGGGAAGCAAGTTAAGCACGCTGTTTTTTCAAAGGTCGCAAACGAATGCAACATAAACGTGCATGGCTGGTTATCGTGTGGGGCCGCTGCGTATCTTATCTCGTTGTGTTTGTTGTTCGATGGTACGTGGAGTGACCTGAGGACTCAGATCAGGAATGCAGTTCTAATGGCTGTACGGGCAAAATATACATAGATAGCACAACACACGATCACTTTCCGATGCAAGCTGGGTATCAAGCGCCTATGGGGCAGCAACTGCTGCTGTGGCCAGCACCGTCTAGTTTCTGGCCATATCCAGGCAAACGCCTCACCAGCTCTAGGTCACGGTTAGCTTAGGCAGCCACACCATCACGTCTTTATCGGGGCGCCAAAGCCACCTCGCCACCAACGACCCCCTCAAGTGCCATTGAAGACGTCCAAGTCCCATGGGGCCAATTCTTAACCTCTCTCACACATTGTACAGCACACAGCACGCCGGCACCTGTCCACTCAGAGCTAATACCGGTGGCCAAATGGCTGTAGAGGTAGTTGGTGATGACGATGTTGGTAGTCGTCGTCATGCTATTGGTTTCGCTTTGGCAGCCCGTGGCAGTTGACTGCCGCTGCAACTGTTTTTACCGGTGATATGTCCCTGTGATAGCGGAGTAGGTAACGTGTTTGCATGTTATACACAAGGCCACGCGGTGACCTAGGTTCGTATATGAGCGTAGACACCTCTCGTTTCATGCCGAAAGTCACTCGTGGGTAGTAATGCCTAACGTGTTAAGTAGCGGAATTAAAGCATGAAAAAAGTTTCTTTTGCTGCTGCTTATCTGCAGCTTAGTCAAGCAGCAATGCGAGTATAGAACGAAAGAGAAAATAAAGGACGCCCGTCGTAGCGAACTGCTGCCATTTGCCTCATTTACCTACTAGCGGCTCCGATAGGAGAAAAAGGTGGCGTCCGCTGGCGAGCTACAAGGCAAGATATCTGGTTAAAAAGCCCTCCTGGCGAAGGTGGCAGTCATTTGCGGTGGGCTCTTCTCTATCCCTTTCCTGTTCTGTCATGCCTTCTGTTTCCGAAATTCGCTCGCTCTCGCGCTCACTCTTATTCACCTCTAACAAATCAAAATGCTGTCAGGCCTAAGAGGAAAGGCAAAATGACATCTAGGACGATGATATGAAGGAAATAAACCAACATCTGAATGTATCTCACGTATTTACAAGGCTGGCCATTGCTAATGTCGTAATATTTAAGAAAGCAGGAGGGACGAAACTCAACTGGATGGCTATTTACCAATGAACATGGATCCGTCGGCGAGTTAACGATGGGCGGCACGAACTACAGGCCCACACTTTTACCTGCTTGACACAGGTTATTCAAGTACTGTGCGATTCTCAGGAAACGAATCATATCAGTAGGTTCCGCAGTCCCGTCATGCAATTCCGTATTTCCCTTTATAAGCTGACCTCAACATACAATCGTAGCAACGAAGACTCATGGCTGGTGATTGATAACAGCGTTGCACCCAGAGACGTAGAACGAGGCAAAGTTGCAGGACGGGTCTGGCCGAGCTGCTTCGTCGTTCAATACGCGCTTTTGTGATCCGTACCTTTATGGCCTGATAAGGAAATGACTCAACAAGGAATTAGATATAAATATGTAACACACACATAGACACAGACTTACTCACACAGACGAAGAACCACAGAAGAGCACACCCCTTCACACGTATATGCGTGCGTGCGCACAGACAATGCTAATGGTGCGTCTGATCTAAATAGTTCGAAGGCGGCTGCAGACGCTGGTGTTGACAATGCTCGAATTCTCAGATTCTGGCGATCATCTAAGGCCGTTTCCAACATTGTGTCAAATGTGAACTTGAGGTTAAGCTGCAAAAAGGTGGGTTTTCGTGGTAAACGTTTCGTATCCGGAAGGGACGCAGCATGTGGCACGGGCTTCGACTTCAGCATTATCCTACATGTTTGCAAAACTCGTACCTGCAAATTCTATTCGAGTCTCTTCATAGATTTTCCTCCTTTAGCTAAACAGTTTTCCTGTGTACGGCTATATGCAATCTTCTGAAAATAAGAGAACACAATCTTCTTCTTAAATGCAATATGGTAAACGCAATTTCATCTGCATTCTAAGGCTGAAAGCTTTTAAGTCGATAAAAAAACAAACTCAAAAACGAAGGCGAAACTATAATGTTATTGGCGATATCCATACACTGCCTTTAGCTTCAAAACGAGGTGTGATTGGGATCTTAAGGCGAACCTCAGTCATTGGCCTTTTAAACAGAGTGTACTGAGCTGAGTAAAACGCGGTTTCAAACTTTACAGATTGATTCTCTCCTTCTATTTGGTGAAGCTCACCCACAGATATCGCCTCAGGTCTCGTTAAAACTAATATCAGTCTAATTAGGCGTTAAAATGGGCGGGATTTGCCTTGGGCGGTGATTGGCCTGAAACCGAAGCTAATGGATGGTGATTGGCCTGAACTTATACGCCCTGTCAAACTACCTTTTGTTTAATCCAATATAAAATTATCTCCACGTGCAAATAGCATCGGCAGAAATGTCTTATTGGATATTGCCTTTCAGCCCATCATGGCATAGTTCTGTTAAACTAGACGTTAGTATTTCTTAGTTGATCGACTATTATTTTATTATTATATACTTTGTTATATTTTTTTGCATTGTGTAGAACCCTACACTTATCGCTGTGTTAAAGGCTAGTTTATAAGTAGTTTACCATAAATCATGTATGTTATAACTTAGATTAACTTTACAGTTCATCAAGATAGCGTACGTGAAAGCCCCACTATCAGATGCCATCGATTTCAAGTTTGCTTAAGCGCAAAAGCTACAATTCATTCATCCTCAATATCAACGCTACACCTGTTTAAAGCAACCACGTCATAATATCAATGCGCAATTATATTACAACGTTTTAGAGATCGTATGCGCCTGACAGGAAATATACTATATTACCAGCGGCTACATAAAGCATACATATATACAATACTGTAATAAGCCCCTATTATTAGCAAAGCGAACTTCACCCTTATGCTCTTCCTACGTGATTGTAGCGTGTTTTTCTATATCTAGAATAATTATCTAGCTAGCATCCTAAATAAGCTCTACTCGTGCTACGGAAAGCAGTCTGTTTTCAATAACGGTGGTTGTAGACAGACAGGAAGCGTGCAGCGGAATAGGACGATATGAATTGAGCCAATCGCATCACGAAACCACTTCTTTCGTGTGCACGACTACAAAATGCTTTCATCAGCACTCGCTTAAGCGCTTGCGATCGTCAGAGGATAGCGCGAGCGGCCGAGCACACGCGGGGGCATGTAGGGGTTGGGGGACACTTATAGAGAAGTTGTAACGGCAGTGGTGTGTAGTAGTTGTTGTAGTAGAAGGGAACTGGATTCGTAGCAAGTAGTGGCTAGACCCACTTACGCCTTAGCGGTGTGCGCGGTTGGGTCGACTCTGGTTGCTTGTCCCACATTGTCTGTAGAGTAGCCTGCTTGCGCCGTGGCCCTCCGCTTTTAGTTTATCCGACCTATTACCACTCCCGTTCTCTTGGAGTTACCACAACTATATCTACTACTCGAGCCAATCCTGCTACAACCGGCGGCAGCGCTCTTCTGCAGCAGCCACGGCCGCCCCTCTTCATGGCGATCGGTGGAACTCGGTCGCTGGCTGTACGGCAAGCTGGCGAAGCCAAAGAATAATTGAACACTTCCGCAACGAGCCGTGAAGCTGCTATGGAGGGACCCAAGGGTAGCTGCTGCGTCGACGAACCGACCAGCCAAGCCTACCCGTCACGAGCCTAACACGCAACTACTCCTTCCAATGCTATCACCATGAGCGCCAACGGTGTTTGTGACCACTGCAAGCAACGGGTACGCCCTGCAAGAAGCAGCCTGCTGGCAGCCGCTGCTGTGGACTATGGCACAGCGCAGGCTACAGTTAGCCGTAGAAGGAACCAGCCAGGAGCAACAGCGGCTGTGGAAGAATACAGCAAAAGCAAAACCGTTTCCATCACTATCACAACATAGTTCAGGACTAGCGTACCGTGGCCTGCTTTCCAGCCTGTCCATCCTTGGAGTTCCCCGCGGAGCGGTGGGTATCTCTGATCAATGGGTGCACATAACTAACGAAGTTGTTTGGCTAACAGAGAAGTTGCCCTAAAGCGCCCGAAAGCTAAACCTGCGGTTAAGTTTCGTTACTAGCCGTCCTAGTGGCCTACTGTCTGTTGGTCTATCGAATAAGGCAAGACAGCGGTTAGGAAGGTCGAATGAGAAGAGCACGCCTGAGAGCGTATAATCAGTTGAGAAGGCTGGAGAAACAAAAAGAAAGGCGGTGAGAAAGAAAGACAGTGCAGGAAAAAAGGCATGGGCCGGAACTGCCATTTCGAGCAGAGCGATTCGTGGGCTGAACGGCACGAAGGGGGCTGACAGTATCTTCATGACTGAGTTAACGGGTTATACATAGGAATTTACAATGGGTGGGTAAAGAATAGCGAGAGAATGAACGATATTGGCTGTCCTCACCAGTTGCTAATAAGCAACTGACCCGAAATAAGTTCTTGTCTTAACAAATAAATTATGGCTTGACTGGCAATGACAATCTAATACGTATTTGCTTCCCTCATCACTCCCAAAATGCTTTCATTTTATAGCATAATAGGAATACATAATCCAAGCATCGAATTCTACTTAAACCGTCTGTATTTCGACGCTTTTCATACTAATATAATTTATCGTATATTAGTTATATTAATCAGCTCTATTCCAAGACGAACGAAAGACAAAATTTTATCGTTGACCCAAATCCCCAATCTAGTCTACAAAATGGGTACAAGTGGCGCAGATAGACTTTTTTTCTTTTTGCTGAATCAACATCATAGATCAGCGCGTGCATGTATTATCTAGCGAATCACTCCTACGGTAAGTATAAAAATTAGATAAATAGGCATTTCAAAGCTAAAAATATTATTGCTATATTATTCAATGTCAGCCATATTGTTTATTTTAAATTTACAAAACCCACGTTTTCGATAGTAACAACTCAAATGGATGCCGCTATCCTTCGCTACACGCTATGTTCGTACCTCGTGTAGACTTCTATGAAGATCTACAATGACGTCCTAAATCCAGCTATTAACTGGCATCATTTCATGAGGTTTACATCATCGATACACACTGATATCAACCCTTAATTTCTATACATGAGCTGGCTATGCCCATGACTATATCCAGACTTCAAGCGAAGGAAAGATGAGATTTATTATAGATATACATATGCAGATATAGTTTTTTTTACAAGAAAGTTATGTGGTTTCTGTAACTTACGAAATCGGCCTGATGATATTAGGCCAAAGTGATAGATATTATTTCTCGAGAACCGTATAGCAATTCGTTTTCGTTTATCAATCTACAGAATCATATTTGTGTAGTGTTGTAAGATCGATTGTGTTAGGCTTATAATGTTACTGGCCATAAAAAGTCCCTATAGACTATGTAAATAACGAATATTATGATTTACCAGTCTACGTAAAAAAGCAATAGTAGTGTGTGTGTGTGTGTGTGTGTATGTGTGTGTGTCTGTGTGTGTGTGTGTGTGTGTGTGTGTGTGTGTGTGTGTGTGTGTGTCTGAGTGTGTGTGTGTGTGTGTGTATGTGTGGGCGTGCGTGCGTGTGGGCGTATGTATGCGTGCGTGTCGTCTAACACGAAGAGGGAGCGCGTTTGGCCTTTTCGTGGTCGTCTTCTCGTACAATCGCAGGTCTCCGCACAGAGAAAAAAGTACGGGGACAGGAGTTATAGTAGGACATCTGCTGAAGAAACGATTGCGTTTTTGCTCGCCTCAGAGAAAAGTAAGCTTGTTCGAATTGTACGAACGTACTGGTGCGTGCCTATGGCTTGTGGGCCTGCCGACTTGAATATATGCGTTAGTAGAAACAGGAGAGAGCTGCATTCATGCGTACGTATCCATTTGTTTTGCATCGACTGTGTGAGATACGTTGCTCGTGCGCGTTCGTCGTCGGTGTTTTGCCTGAAGCAAACATTGCTGGGATAGCTTGAAGTGACGGAGCTGTGGTGGGAGCTTTTGCTGAGAGCTTCGGACGCAGGACTCGGGAGCTAAACGAAAACACACGCGAGCTTCTGCTAGATGTAAGAGTTTGTGTTCTTCAAAATCTCTACAGAAAGGAGTAGAGCGCAGGAATAAGAAGACGATAGAAAGGGAAAGGAAGAAAGAGGGAGAGAAGAAAACTGGAGCACGAGAGAGGTTGTGGAAGCTGGACCAGCGCATGTTAGGACTCGGGAAAAAACAAGGGTTCATTTTGGAGAGCGTTCGAGTTCTCCGTAGGGAATGCACCGCGCAGCCGAACAGAGCGGTGCGAACAAAACGGAGCTGAGCGTAGCCGAGCTGGCAATACGGTTGCAGGCAGCGTTTGCAGCCACTACGGTGCTTTAATGGGGTTTAACAGGGGGTCGGGGAACCAACGAACGCCGCGCTGAATTAAAGGAAGCGCGTCCTGGAGCGTTTGGATCGTCTGAACGCAATAACAATTTTCTTTATTTTCTTGCCGTAGTTAAGAACAACGAACATTTTACAGCTCACAACACAAAACAGAAAAGGGAGTTTTAGGGCGTGGGGGTAACGGCTCTGGGGAGAAGGCAAATATGAGGACGGCAAAGAGAACGGGTGTACCATAGGAGAATGTAGCAGCTCGATGCAAGAAGCAAACGTCTTTGAAATTATAGCCTGCTACCGCAGCGCCGTTGCGGCCGCCGATGCAAGGCTGATGCTCGTCGCCTTACTTCGCTGCCGCTCTGCACGCCTCATGGCCTCCATGAGTGCCCGGCTCAAATTTCTCCGTCCCTGCATCACCAACCGTAGCATCTAGTATTTACTCCGCTGTACTGTCAAGTGCTAGCAGTCTCATCCAGTTCCGCTGAGGCTACTTCTACCAGCAGCATCCGCGTAATATACACGCGTTCTCTTTTGTGGAAGCCGCTCATCCGCGTTTCGTGCGGGCTCCCTGCCCGCCTGCTCAGCAGAAGATAGCAGCACTTCTTCAGGCCCTTCACGCCTGCCATGGCTTGTTCTGGATCTTGCAAAGCAAACAGCTGCTATTGCCGCTGCTTGGGCCGGCCCTCCAATTCTAGATCCGAATCTAATCGTTCTGTTAACCGCGGTACGGCGTATGACAAGACCCAGTCCCGGTATTGGCCAGTCCCGGTAAATACTTGCGCCCTCGTTTTCGGCTAACCTGTTGTCTCTCAGCCCTTTGGATTTATGCAGTCCAGTTTGTCTGTTCAATTGCAATAGTCCCGCGAAGCAAAGTAAGTTCGGTTCTCAAAGCAAGCGCGTCCATTTGCAGATTTTAAGGAAGGTTCAGAGGCGCCTTACGGACATCGTTCTGGTAATCCAGTGTAACGTTTTCACTCAGCTAGTTAAGCGTTACAGATATGCCGAGATAGCGGCGAATAATACACGTACGCAGCACAGGGCAATTGTCAATCGTCACCTCCCTTCACAAAAGTCAGATACCAACCAACTAAGGGAAAGCAGGGACAGATGGAGTGCTCTCGGTGTACAGAGGATTTTAAATAGGATTCAGAGGACAAAACAAGCGAGCTTGAAAAAGAAGCATTTCAACAATTTGGGTGATGCAGTATTATAAAAAAGCTGCTAGGTCCGTTTTAGGATGATATTTCCTAAAAAAGCTACATCGTAAGTGTGGGTAAAGCACAAATGTGGGTCGGTACGTACCCATTGTGATTTTTTTACATTTCTTAATAGAGACTAGAGGTACAGCCATAATATATTCTACACGCGCATGCCGAGAGGGCCCAGATGCTAATTTTGCTACCACTGCTACCTATTTTTGGCCTTGCACGCGCCTTTATTAACCTGTGCTTATATTTCTTTACGTGTCGTTCGCGAGCTACGCTAAACATCAACGTACCTTTTTGCGTTTTTTGAACTTTGCGTTCCTCTAGCTTTGCTGTAGTCTGACATCGTCAGGCCTTCAGTCCGTGCCGTACCTTGTTATATATATATTGTTTTGTGTCCGTCTCCACCTCGAAACCTCTCTGTCTTCTTCCATCCTGCTGCCCCACAACTGCTTTTTCCTGCAACGTCGGGAGCTCCTTGCTGACGAAACAACGTAAGGTCGCCACCTTTACGAGTCCGAAGCGTTTCCCACAAGCCCGGTCGCTGGTCGCCTTTGTCGGTACTCGCTTCCAACGACTAGGAGAAGAAGGCATCTTTGGGGGGCAGCCAGGCTACAAAGGTGAGTTGCGGTATCAGCCAGCCCAAGGGGGGCTGCCTGATTCTTGGTCCTGCTGGGCAGGGTTCTGTATTGTGCTTACTTAATACGTTTCTTTAGCGCCTGTCTCGCAAGCCCAGCTCACCTTTGTCCGTCTGCTGTTGCTCTAGCTATCATAGCCACTGACCGGCGTTCCTTGGCTCCTGCAGGCTGCGCTGCCTCAGCTAAATGCGATCCCTGGTTCCGTCGATGTCGCTGCTGCTGTTACCTCTTTCACTACAGCTAAAATGAGTATAGAGTACTGTGAAGGGCATAACAGCCAAAGCTAATGTGCTGCCAGTTCCTCTCTGTGATCACACAAAGGTGCTGCTCCACAGAGCGCTCTGCTGCCAGCCAATGTAGCGCTATACAGCGAAAACTGGTACAGCTGTGTATTATTAGTGTGCAGAACACTACAGTCGGCCCTCGTCGACTGCATGCACCACGATCGAGCAAAAAGCAAAAGGCAGCCCTGTGAGGCGAGAAAAAGAAGCCGGCATATCGGATACATACTTTTACAGTGAGAAAGTACAGGGAGCAAAGCGCAAAACCAGTTGGGCGGCTGGCTGTCGGTTCCACCGGCAAATTTGTCCCGGTTGCAAGGCTAGCGACAGTTTCGCAGCAAAAAAAAGATCAGAAACAAGGAGCGCGCATACGAAGATGAAGAAGGAACAGCAATAGTTGTTAGTAAAAGCACGAGCAAGCCCTTTTGGCCGTTCATCCGTTCGCGTTGGGTACTGACATTGGACATTTCGGTCCCAGTGCAAAGTTTGGTGTTGGGTCGGCAAGGGTCACGAGGATCACTAATGGAGTCAGCAATGAAAGTGCCCCTATTTGGAAACAGCAGAAGCTTTGCCCTATCACTATCCCAACTCGCCGACGTCATCTTCTTCAACTCCTGCTAATATTGCCATTGCATTATGATTCATTTTCGGATGACGTCAGCCAGCTGTGCGGATAACTCGCCGCAGCTGCGGTCCTTTACCTGATGGACGAACCTGTGTAGGACCAGCACCTAGCGTGATCCTATAACTTTAGGATGACAAGGGTAACGCATTAATAGGAACGGCAAGGTCAACAGGAACTGAGATACCAATCAGAAGCGGGAAAGTGTCGCGGACTAAGTCAGTGGACAGAATTATCTGCTAACTTGAATGATCTATTAGAAATGAATTAACTAGTGTTTTTGTTTATATAGGTTATGTTCGTTAACTACATTTTTATCACTGCTGCAGAAAGAGAAAAGGACATTAGAATATGCTAAGGTCGTACAATATTCATACCTGACCGAATATTTTTCTTGGATTTATGTAAAAGCAAAATAGAAAACAAATTTTTAAGTTTATAAAAAATCTGATAATTAACATGAAGACTATCAACTACTTGTACTACGATCAAATAATCTTCGTAATGGCTTAAGACCGCTTCTAATTTAGTGTAGTCACGTTAGAAGGACAAGTTTCAAATTGGCTATTACGTGTTCCTGTAGACATTACCTTACCGGTGCTCCCTACATACTACTCTACATACAAGTATACATATATATATATATATATATATATATACATACAAGTACACTGGCTAGCATAAGAATCCCCATGCTACATTAAGTGACCTTACCCCTGTAGAGTTTAGTGAATTCAACCTCCGCTGGCGATCCAATAAAGGTATACATACTATATTTATTCCGAAGGATTTACACGAACGCGAGTGAGGTCTATGTTTCTGCAAACGAGTGACATGACAGAGATTAGGTTTGGGCTAAACATGACGTAATGCTGAGCAATAAAGTTTGAATTCGAAATCAAGTATGGAAACAAGATTCGATAACTTCGCACTGGTCAGTTGCCGCTAAGACCATTTAGTAGGATACTTACGGTTACACCTCGTAGAACAGTTTTTTAGGATCG
The DNA here is from genome assembly GCF_002443255.2 of Varroa destructor. Classification (NCBI taxonomy): domain Eukaryota; kingdom Metazoa; phylum Arthropoda; class Arachnida; order Mesostigmata; family Varroidae; genus Varroa; species Varroa destructor. The sequence continues at coordinate 24,293,205 of NW_019211460.1, forward strand.
GTTCAGTTGAACCATAAATTCAGCGAACACCGTAAGCTTAAATACTGGATACATGGAGTATGGTTTTTAAAAAATTATAAATAATTGGGTACCTTCTTAAAACGCTAAACTCTCCATTATGTATCAATAGCATGAAACATCTGACCTATTTGAGTTGTAAGATTAAGTTTCCTACGATCTGTTAAGTCAAATGAACTTTTTTTTTATGAACATTTTTTAATATATTTAGCACAATTAAAAGATGAAACCTATGTTATGATATATTTACTATGGTACAGGTTTCGGTAGTCTTTGGTAAGGTTTCTTGCGGAACATTCACGTCTAAGGTTTGTTCACAAGGGAAAGTGATAACATATCGTATTTTTACCCAATTTGGTTTACTGGGTTAAATTGGTCTAAATAAAAGTTGTCAATTAAGGGCAAATAGTCAAAAAATAAAAATAATAGTAATTTAGGCAAAATAAATTAAAACATTTAAGTAATTAAAATATTCTATGTTGAATTGATCTGGTTGAAAGTCCTGTAACTTGTTCGGAGTTTTCGGCTAAGCTCACACGTATCGCATCATTATATAGTCAGTATTTCAATTTATAAACAACACAGCAAGACTCAAGGAAATACTGTGCGCACATGAACAGACATACTACCTCCGCAAATAGTCTGCCAAATTTATTTTACTTGCTATTGTTTTTGACAGCTTGGCAGTTACCTGGATGTTTTTAACTGGATTAAAGGAAACATGAAATATATGTCGTTCAGTAGTTTTCTCAAGTCTGAACGAAAAATATCAGGCGGATTTTCTGAGGTTGATGTTATTAGGTTTAATCGATTATTTCATTTGTTCCTGTTACCTACTTTGAAGTATACCCATTTCCACGACTGCACCGAATTATTACTGTGATGTATATCAAGATTTATTTTAGGTCCTTTTCTTAATAATATCCTTACGTATTTTCCTTCTGTATTCGAGACCCAAACAATAGCGCGGTGTAGGTTTCCGTTGTGCTTACAAAAAATACTAAATACACTTTGAAATCTTAAGAAACATCCATCATTTTTATAAGTTCTAAATAGTTGCGAACAAGTGGAAAAAATTAAAAAAATGTCCTCCAAAGTACAATCGGACATAAATAAAAAATAATAGGCAGTGTAATTTCACTCAAATTATCTATATAAATGTTGGATTAACTAGCGTTAACGAAGGCGTTACTGTGAACAGCAGCGATCAAGTAAAGGACTAAAATATAATAGAATTTTAAAAATGAGAAAATTGCCAATTTTAGGGAAAAAGTAGTTCAATCAAAGATGAAATTGATTTCGTATCCACTTTTCACAAAGAAGTTTAGATATTAATAATCGAAATTATTAAAATCGAAAAGGGTTCTGAGGCCGATTGGTGGCGTTTTATTTAGTTCTTCACATCTCATCACCTAGACCCTACAATCTTCGATACAGATTGAAAACAATTGCGCCATAATTGGTAGTTTCCTAGTTTTATAAAAAAAATCTAACGAGTGAAAAAACAATTTTTGCTTTGTCGCACAGATAAATCATAAAATATCTCTTCTATCATGTGTACCATTTGGTCCTAAAAACTTCACACTGTTTTGCTACCGTTGCCTTAATGAGAGCAAGACATATCACAGAAAACGTTTATTATTTATATGTTCGTTCCTTTGTACTTCAGGCGAACTTCCTCTTGCACCAGTTCTCAAATCGTTTTGACCATTGAATTTTAACACTAGCTATGGTACATTTCGATGTTTGCCTATGCGTGCAGGATAACAAAATCCTGATTGCGAATCTCTCTCTCTCTCCCCCCCTCTCTCTCTCTCTCTCTCTCTCTCTCTTATATATATATATATATATATATATATATATACTTTTTATATCTTTATTATCATTTATCACGTGTTGCGATCTCGTATACGTTAAAACTATAATCGCATGGCCGTACAGAAGCCATGTTGTGTACATAAATATATATTGAATTAATAGTAAAACAAAATCTGATTTCCTGAGGTCCCTGACGAATATCATCAACAGTTTGAAATGTTCAGTCATATATCATCATCTCGAGACGGATAATGGTTCGAAAAAAGCTACAGTGTTCTCGCCATAAGCTTCTGCTCCGCAAAAAATCTTGCTATTCCTAATGGCAGCCATGGGCCGGAGCTAGGCTGCCGATATAATCCAACGTAGAGAGGCAGCAAACTACCCCAGCTCGCGACGAAGCGAAGTTGGCGGCGAGCGCACTAAACAGACAGGCCAGCTGAGTAAGGCCAGAGCAAGGCAAAGCAGCCAGGAAGTATTCCAGAGTTTTCCGACAGTGCTTCTGACCACTCTCGCGATCCGCTCCGCTCAGAGGGGTAGTGGAAAGGGGAAGGCTCACTCTCTAGCTCGCAAAGTTTCGACATCGCCTTTAGCCCTGTACGAGGCAATGTCGCAAACTACCCCGGTCTGAACGAGCGAACAGGAGACGGCCGACTGCTGTCCGCCGCTCCAACAGCCACACTGTAACATCGACGCGGCGGCAGTGGCAGCAGCGGAAATAGGGATAGGGATAAGCGTAGAGGGAAGGTGGACTGTGGGGAATTTGCCGGCCATGCTAGCGGGGGAAGTGGAGTGGTCTCCCTCTTTTACCAAAGCCTCGCCAGGCGGCGCTAGTTAGTCTGTGCAACGGTATCGACATAGTGGGGCTTCTGGAAGAACTCTGGAATTCGCAGAAGGCAGAATCCGTTCACCGTTTAAAGTTCTAGGAACTGGCAATATTCAGTTAGTGTGTAGAGAGCGTGTTCAACATATCTAGCAGCTATGCTTGTTATATGAACGTAAGTTAGATAAATAGGGCTATATAGCTTCGTAAATAGCTGACACGAAGCTGTCGGAAACTGCTGTCAGAAACTCACTCGTTTTTCGTCTGCTAACGTTACGTGAAGCTATGGAAACGTGATGATTGAGGTCGCAGCCTCTCACGTGCATGCTGTGATCGTGTGTATCCAAGCGTCTACTCAATTTCGATCATGGCGTTCTCTCATAGTCGTTCTCTTTTGCCGGCTTTTCTCATTTAAGTGCAACAATAGCACACGGTACTGCGAATCTCTCCGTACTGAGCAGCCCCTTCAGGTTTCTCCTTAACGCAGAGCCCACTGTCGCGTTTTTACTCACGTAAGAAGTGGACTGTTGCCGATTACATTCGTAGAGGCTAACACGGGTTAGGGTTGAGACTTCGCTTTCAGAGCAGTCGGCGGGAAAGGTAACACAGCAAGACGTGTTTCCAAAAATTTACCTGTATCACATGCAATCTACGATAAGCAGTATCCCCGTGGAAATTGCACTTTGGCCCACATGGAAGTTTTAGCTACTTGATGTAGCAAAAAATACGTTAAGACACTATATATTTAAACCCTACTGAGATGCATTCACACACACAAAATAAGCGAACATTTATGGCAAAAATCGAAATGATAAAGTTCTCCGTTAGTTTAAAAAATGTACTATCGGGGGGTTTTCTGTATATTCAAGGGGCGAATCGAATTACTATAATATAATTCACCTATTTACTTCAATTTAGAATTTATCGATATCCATTAATATTATCGAAGAGTTTCTTCACGAGCTCTTTTTCTTTCGCGTGACGCGCGAAATTACTACAAAAAATAGTGTAGCTACTATGGACGTCGAAGACCACCCTTCCATTCGGCATTTTGTAATCCATTGCACTGCCTCTATGAGTTGATACTAATAACGCCAGAAATATAAACTGTTTCCATCACAGACTTTCCACACGGCCGCTAGGAATTCTATTAGCCGGCTGGTTTCTACCGCAAAGCAAAGGGCGTCAGCGTCCGGATTCGAACCCAAACTACCACCACGCGCCTCTAACACAAGTATGCAAACACGTTACCCACTGGGCTATCAATGAGTTGTGCCTATTGCTTATCTATGTTTCGAGTTTCACGTCGGGTATCACCGTTATACAGGCAAATACGTTACCCACTAAGTTAAGTGTGATCGAGCTAGGGAGAATAAACCTCTCTATGGCGGACCTGATTTTGAGCAGACGACACGCGTTTCATATTTGCTTACATTCTGTAATGCATCTTCTCTGGGCCAACTTCGTAATTTTTTGCTTATCGAATGCTCTGGACAGCTACGTTCAGAACCGTTTCGCAAAAATGAACTATCTATCTTTCTGCAGTATTTAATTTTAGTTGGCTCAACATTAGCATCGACTACAGAAGAGGCAGAGTCCAAGGAGACGGTAAATAAATGATTTCTTCTAACGATCTGCTTTGTTGAAACCGATGTTTACACAAAGTAATGCTGTGGAAGATATAAAACGCAATTAAGAAACACGACCTATTGTATCTGTTGAATATATATTTTCTAATTCATTTTATTACTTATTATTATACCATTATTATTATTGAGTTAAAATTTGATAACAATAATGGTTATTAAATTTTTGTACCTGCACATATTCAGATATGCACCTGCTTCCTAGAAAATGAATTGAAAAAAAAAAAGGAAAGACTGACAATGCGCTAAAATTGCTACAGCGGGGCAATTAGATATCGAAGCTAGGTAATAGAATAACTAGAAAAATGTTATGGACTTCCCGAAATAGGGCCGTTAGAAAGCTGTAACAAAAGACAACAACGAGGTCCACTATAACGGTATTACAGAGGAAGTGCAACAAGATATTAGAAGCATTCCAGCGACATTCCGGGCGAGCGGATCCGAACTCGGATCGCGTAGGGTCCAGCGCGTATATATAACACAGATCATTTGTGAAAAAGGGAGTACTAAGGAGAGTTTTTCGCTGCAACGCAGATCGTGTAACAATAGCCACAAGCCAATATTTAATCTTGTTCTATTCGAAACTTTAAGTCTTACCCGAATCCCGTGTGAATAGTGATCAATAATAATTATATATAATTACAATATATATTGATTATCCTACTATGCCACGAAGAATATATTTTGATTCTTCTCTAACGAAGAATAGTGGAAACAAGATTTCAGGCACGAGAGCAATTTTGTCGAATGCTACTTAAGGTATAACGCGTTCGGAGAAAGCGCTCGTTATATTTTATTTTTCTATTCTTTTAATGCAAAAGTCACCCCAAAGGACGCCTTTTCCGAATCTCTTGCAAATACCTGCGGGAGCATGTAAGGCATGAACGAAATCTGTATAAATGGCAGGTTACACTTGACTTTGAAGCAGGGCAACAATAAACTAATCAAATCCGAACATTTCAGCCGCTTTTCCTACTCTCGCCGCTATAATGAAGACAAGGCAAATTGGAAATCGTTGCAAAGTTAATTGATGTACATACATATAAACCGATGCTTTTACATTTAGCAGTCTAGTTAAGTTGTAACCAACTGAGAAAGCTCTCGGACGATTTTTTTGGAACGATCTATCAGATTATGGACCTCTCTACTCTTCAAAAAAAAAAAACAACATCATATATGTACTGGTAAACGTCGATTTAAAATGACTGAAATTCACTATGGATGGAAAAAGTGAGTTCCAGAAATTTAAGCGTCGTTTTCTTGACATCGATCATTTTCGCCACACACCACAATGCGAGGTTATTGATTGTTAAATAGACAGAATGAAAATAAATAGATGAGCTCACTTGTAGACTTCTCGGACCGTTGAAGTCACATCTAAGAACAACTTTACCTTGTAACGCAATTTTCTATTCTATCAGACCAGGCCTAGTTAACCTAGATCACGGTGTCAGTGTGTACAGCGTTTGATCGTGGTCAGATTCTATATTCAGTTAGAATGACACATCAAGTAGCGGGCATCTTGTATTTTAGTATTTGATGTTAACCAACGTTTTTACTTATTCAGTATAGTAGTAACGCTAAGATGCATCATATGTACAATGAATCCTGCCGAGGTAGATTGTCAAAAAAGAACTGACCATTTTTCTTCTTAAGTGGCTTGAAAAGCGGAATTTTAAGTAATAAAAATCTCGTGATGTTGAAGTCGGTTTCATTTAAACACTGAGATCTAGCCGAAGCAGATGTGCGAAGATTGTTGAAACGTCTGCATTCAGACTTCGCGTAAATAGAGGCATACTGACAATTCGCCTGCTCCTTTGACCAGCATTTCTGCAAAGAGGTTCGTTCACTTTACAATTTTACTACTATAAAGTTACAAATGTTTACGCTATTTATAATTAAAATGCGTTATCGAAAGAACTACTCTCAAGATGGTTCGTTCAGGGAGTTCACCCACTGTAAAGGATGCTCTTCGGAGTCGTCAACCGATCACCAAAAAAGAGGCGATGGAATTATTGTGAAAACTGAGCAGGTCTAACGCGTGAGTAGCCACCATATCACCGGAAAGCTAAGCATCTAGTACCAAGCAATTTCCAAACAACAAAGACTCCACGTCCGAGAGCCAACACTCGATCTTTCCTCCATTTGCGAAAGTTCAAAGACACGCAACAAAATTGAGCCGTTTCTAGGACAGCTGATCCGAGCTGATGAAGAGTAGTAAGTCACACACGACAACAGTGTGCAAATGTGCATGAAGATGTACTGCGCAATCTGTAACAAAGCTTAGATTGGCGCTGAACAAGAGGACGCAATGTGTTTCGTGGGCCTGGAGAGACCGTGCAATATGAGGCCGCCGCCTCGCAAAACAATTAATTCATTGAATTTTCACTGTGAACACATAACAATATTATAACGAGCTGTTGTTTAAAATCGAGCAAGTCTCTTAATGGGCAGAGAAGTTATCGATCTTCGCCATGACAGTGCCAGATCACGTGCCTATCTGTAGCCATCCGGCAAAAATGGAGGTAATTCAAATAGGAAATTTTAACGTATCCTCCGGATATCCTCCACAAACTTCCTTGATGGTGTCAATTTCGTCCCAATGTAGAGTTGCAAAGATCAATTGCCGTAATTACTTTACACATACAGAAATTATACAACGATGGCGTAACGTATTACTAGAGAACGATGAGAGAAGAGTATCGATTGAAATTGCGCGTATTTCGTTTAGTCATATTATTTTTAAAATATAGATATATTTGCTCTAATATTGGCTTCAAAACGTTCACGATTTTTTCGATAACCAAGTATATATGCTCAATTCTAAACTAATCTGTAATAACTACTCTCGATTTATCCATCTCCGCACTATTTTCTTTGATTGTTTACAATACATATGGAAAAAACAAAGGTCTTGTTAAACAGACAGAATTGTACCGACTGTATTTTTGTCGTCTGCCAAGTAAATATCCAACTATTTGCATCAGCTCTTTTATCTCTCTGTGTTCCATACAAACTAATAACAATTTACGCCGACATCAACTTGCGAGTTCATTGAATTTTCCATATATGATGATTACCAAATACATATAACGCTTGAGCAGCACTTGCCTTTATAACGCATATTCATAAGAATGGCATTAAGACAGAATAATCTTTTGTAAGTATAGCAGACATGCAGCGTAGTCTTCTGCTTTTTCTTCATCTATCCAAAGAATTGTTTGGTGCCCTGTGCCTGCATATGCGAATAGTTCAGAAATCGAACATTTCACCGCTCGTCTCCTCCCCTTTCGTCGGCTATACTATTTTCATCTCTTTGGTCATGGCCTCCCCCTACGTCTAATGCGACAACATTATTTCCTATGCTTTTCAAGCAAAACTTCGTAGCGTCGTATGTTGCATTGCTAGAGAGAATCTCTACCTCCGTTAGTTGGTGCTAACCCCCCAGACGGACACCGTACTCGTCGAGGTGTTCCTATGCAGTACAGTGCAAGTCTTAGGGACGGTTGGAATTAAAACTCCTCACAGTGCTAGACATAGCCCTATGTTTTGTCGAGCCCGGAGGGGCGAGAGGATAAGGATGGACATTGGTATGAAGGCGCAGTGGACAGGACGTACCGAAGACGCCGATAGTAACCAGGGCTTGCTAGCTCATTGCAGGCTATACTATTTCCTCCCCAATGCTCGGTCGACCCCGTCGGCTACGAAGGCGCCCTGTGTGCACCCCTCTCATAGAGAGAGACTCGCTTACCCACCCCTTTTGTCACGCAGTCCGGCAAGCGAACGATCCCCCAGCAGCTTACGAGCCTCCTTCTTCAACTGTCGAGCGGTGACATAGGGAAAGACAGAGAAAGACGAACGAGAGAGAAACAGAGACTGCCTCTGTGAGGAGAATCTATATGAAGCCAGACGATGCCACATGGGGCGGGTATTCGAAGCTTCGCGCAAAGACGAGTATAAAAAATATATCGGGTATGAGTTTTACGAAGCGAAGAAGCCCGAGACAACTGAGAGCTATGCATGCAGGGCAGTCAAGCTGGCGGACGAACGAACGAACGCAAGGAAGAACGTTGCTGTGATGCAGCTGCCGTTAGGCCGTTAGACGCAGTTCCGCCTACGTCACTGTCGTCGGCGACGACATACAAATGTGGCTGAAGCTGCAACAAGTGTCGAGCCCTTTGGAACCATTTAAACACTTACGATGCGCTAACCAGGCTTGTCACCTTCGCTGCATCAGGGCTACGGCACTGCCTCACAGTTGCTTCACATCGTACTTGGCTTCCAACATGGAGTAGTCAAAATACGATAACTTATCCTACTCGTTAAATAAAGCATATCTTTTGTGCAACGCAAGAAGAAGCATGGGTTGGCCATTCTGTGCTTTAACAGTGTAAGAAATTGGCGTTCTGCCATTATTTGGCCAAGATCGCATAATAATATAAAGGATTTTCTGAGAATCGCTTATGTTTCTATTATAGAACTAAAGGTAAAGGACAATCATTTCAAGTACGATTACGGCAGCCGATGCTTTTCGTTACGTGAATGGTCAAAGAAGCGAGCCAGGTTTGAAGTAAAATATTGTCTTATATCGAATCTTGTCGAACACTTAAATACTGCTGTTGTTGTCCAGTTGCGCAGTGCATGGCTAATAAACGAAAAAGGATAAATGTTACAAATATTGCACTTTGTCTGCCTCGCCGATCCCAGGTGCAGGGATTGCTTCTATCCTCCACTATATATTTGTTACAATTAGTATTTAATTGAGGTACAATCTACATTTTGTATTAAAGAATAAGGCAGCATGATATTGGCTCCTTGGCTTATGGGTTGGAGGGGTAAATCCGAGAGGTCGACCTTCTGGTTAATACCTGCTGATACTACGAATGCTTTTGAAACGGTAATCCGACAGAGAAGAGAAAATTTACCGATTGTCGGGTAACTATTGAAATTAAGAAAGATAGATAGTTCAGTTAAGCAAGCCGTCAATCTCACTTTGCTATAAAAAGTTTCCAATCATCGTTATAGGCTATGGGTTAAGCTATTTTTTCTTCATTCTTGTGTCCTTAAGTGCTCCGTTCATTATAAGTTTTATTGCTGCGCGAAATCATAATAATCGCTTTATCACCCAGGCCACCATTTCAGAGCCTTTTCTTTAGAATGCTTTACCCACATCAGCCGGGTGAAGGGCTGCTCGAAAGAGTACCCATGTCCTTTACATTAAGCATCGGGACCGTTTGGGTCACGGTAACGCCGCTTTCGCTGCTCTGCTTAGCTTTGTTTTTGAACTTTCAGATTGCAGGGAATTAGTACGTCTTACCACTTAAATCAGATTGCAAAATGATTGTCAATTTAATCTATTGTTGTAAGTTATTTAATGTTACTTTCTGAGTTGGAACGAAAGGTCCAAGTGAAAACAAAAATAACCTACAATTTATCTTGTAGAATAAACCTAACTAGGATCGTTTTACTTTTTATATAGGCTTAACGTCGGCTACCCTCTGTGCCAATGTTCAGTAAAGCTTCCGGAAATAGCGCTCAGGACAATGAAAATAATGAAGTAAATACATTTCTTCTACATTTTTAGGAGCAGGACTCATTTCGTCATACCCATCTAATATCGTACACACATGTTGATGATTGTTATAAACAAATTTCAGAATCCTTCATTGTCGCCTAGAACTAGAGCATCGAGGTGATTTTAAGGTGAGACATGTAACCTTAACCTATTAAATAATACCCATTAGGTAAGTACCAATTGGATGCTTTTCGAACGCGTTATCCATTGGAATCACAAGCCCCGAATCAATTATCGTTTGTGTCGTTTCCCATTTGAATTAAGTGTCAACAAGTTCAATTTGCGTTGTCAAGTTGCGTCGGAAACAACCTTTATTAAAACAGACTATGCCGTATCGTAGCTTGGAAGAACAAATTAAATTATCACAGAGCTTCCGAAAAAGCTACTTCAAATGGGTTTTCGTTTACTTCGAACTTCCTTCTCAAGCTCGGAATTGATCTAAAGACTCACGTTTACGATTTCTGCCGCTAATTACATACCCTAACATTACGAAATTATCTTTGGCACTGAGTGACCTATAATATTATCTGACGCACGTTTTATCACAAGCACATACGCGCGTACACACACTGCGCTTTACTACTCCCCTTTATTCGGTGAACTACGTATTATTGGTTTATCTTTTGGTGTTAAGTAATTTTTCTCTTTTTTTCGTTTTCATCCACTGCTTGTCTGGTATTTTTCTGGCCAATTTTGACGCGCCGCTCAACTGCTCAATTCAAAATGAGCATATAAAGGAAAAAAGAAGAGAGTAAGCGAGAAAAGCTAACAGAAAGGCCAAAGCAAGAACAGCCTCTGCTGAAAGTTGTTGATGCTAGTTGCCATGGGTAAGAAACGTCGTTTTGAGGGACCAAGCATCGCTCAGCCCATAAGCGATTTTGTTCCTTTGGTTCGCTCGAGTTTGTGTGTATAGTGACTAGATATCGTCCCACTCGGTTCTACTCGTGTCTGGGTCATTATACTGCGTACTGTGTGCAGTGACATCAAAAAGGAGCGTAGGTTGTGGGGAACGAAAAAGGATAATGTACATTGCCGTGCAAAAAAAGGACGAAGCCAACAAAATGGCATGAAAAAAGGGACGGATGTGGAAAGGAGAAGATGGTGACGATGCACAGGACTGCTATCAAGTTTCGGGTGTGGAAGATCACTGCGTCGCCGACTTGCTGTTTTGCCAGTCTCCAGTCGCTGGCCTGGTGTCGAAAGACTCCTGCCGGTGCTGCTCCTGAGCCATGTTGTTCCACCCTATCCTTTCCGCTGCTGCTGCCGTTGTTTCCGCTACTGCTGTGGTGATTACTGCTGGATGCGCTGGTGTGCTTCTCGCTCGTTGCTTAAGGCGCATTGGTATGCCGTTGTTATCTGTCCATCTGTCTATCTTCCAGAATTGCTCCTTGTTCGCGGTCACAACACTTCTTAGGGAGAAAGAAAGAAGGACAAAGGAAGAGAGCGGGAGGAAAGACGAAAAAGAAGACAAAGATTGGCGGAAAGAGAGACGCTAGTGGAGGCGGCAACTGGGTGAAGGCAACCGAAAACCTTAGTGCGAGTACAATGATGCCGCAACCGAATGTGGGTTCTAGTACGGGTTAGACAGGATGCGAGATGTGATCTGTCCCTCTTTCGCTTGCTCTAGATTCAGTTCCACAACAACCCAGAAAACCTCCGCTCCCGAAGCCCTGCGAGGCCTTTGCTTCCGCACGCTGCTGCTTCTCTTCCGACTGTTTTGCTCGCTGCCGTCTTGGCCAGTGGCAGCAGTAGCAGTCACTGTTTAACTTGGTCGACGTGACCATATTTAAGCAGTAGTGTGCCCAACACCGATAAATGGCGACGGAAGGACAGACATAAAGAGAAGTTTCTCTTGCCCCTTGCCACCCCGTTGCCGTCCAGGCTCCCAGTCCGCCCCTGCCTCACTCATACAACCATCACACGCAGTAGTTCTTTAATCCAATAAGGCTCTCTCTTCATTTTTTGCATTCTATCTCTCACATCTCTTCCTCCAGCTTTTGCCTTCCCGATGCGACTAGTCGCCGTCGTTGACTGCTTTGTACTGTACCTTAGTACACCTTCAGTGCACGTTGCCTTCCTAGGCATGGTTTTGGCTTTTTGTCTTGAGAGATAAGGTAGGAGGAAAGAAAGCCCCCACACCCAGCTGAAAGACACCGCCGCCAGCTCTGCTTCGTGTGGCCTGCTATCACCCTATCATAAGCAGACTCATCTAGACCCTGCGCCATACAACCGTCTCTGTGCTTTGGCTACGAAACGATTGCAGACCCTCTCTTTTTTGTGCCACTGACGTTTCGTTCAGTTCCTGTCGTTTAACACTTCGCGCCGCTCACTGTCCCATTTGTTTGATGTAGACCAGACCCCATACTGACCGCCACGATGCGGTCGGTGTGCAGGCATTCTCCTGCGTTTTACAGGTAGGGAAGTTCGTCAGCAAGAAGGGAACGGAGCGTACTGGACGAAAGGAGCTAAGCGAAGAATTATTTTTGCCTGAGGCCCGAAGCGGATCTGAGTTTTTCCGACGATTCTCTCCATTCCTCTACACCTCTGCCCCGTAGACAATCCACAGTGCCACGTAAACCGAACGACACTCGCTAGCCAATGCCTAGCACGCGGCTATATCGCGTATAGCTCATCATCGAGTTGACGTTGAGAAAGGAATGGAACCAGGAGAACTGAAGGGATCAGATGGACTCGTTCGCATTGTTGGCTGTCTGTTAGTCTTTCGGCCGATGCTGCGGCCCCTTCGCCAGGAAGGCAGCGGCCTCACGCTGTACACAGACGCCGCGTTGGCGTTCATGTCAAAAGTTGATAATTGTGTTGTGCTTGGCCGGAGGCGGTGGCGCCGTAGAAAAGGAAGCAGGCGATCCCGAGGGACAACGCCAGAGACATGCTGCCGGTTGGAAACAGGTTGCGTTTGGGCAATGGCGCGAGTGTCTAGGCTGGTCGGCTGGGCCTGTTAAACGTGCTACCCGACAGCATGTCGAAATATTGCGATGTTAGGCGAGCATTTATGCAGTGCGCACACTAAGCTGTTCGGTTAACTGTGGTAAAGCTTGTTATGATATGGGATATGATGCTCTTGAAGTGCAGGAGGCAGCAAAAAAGCCCCTAGTTATTCTTCAGACATCGATGAGTGCAAATAGTTTAACGAGGAGGTACAGTTGGCCATCTCTGACAGTGGCAGCAGCAATACTAAGTCAACACATGAACAAGCTCTTAAGATCGAACGGTCGCCATACCGTATCAATGAGACCAAATAAATTTAGCATTGGCTGGCCAGGATTAACAGTTCTACCTTCTACAATAAACGCATGTTAACTGTTGTTGCTTAAACAGGATTAATAGGTTTAGTAACATACAATATAGCAACATTACTTGCTATGGCCGCTTAAACTAAACCTCCGGTTAAGTGAATCTGAGGGGTCGTTACTTTGACCTGTGCCATTGACATATTTACTACAACATGTGTGATACTATGAAGAAAGAGTACATAAAGTAATGGCTCATTAATTTTTAGTAACTTCAGTTTATTACTATTGCGATACTTAATTTAAACAGGCGGCGTGTTCTCACTATAGGCATAAGCATATCGATGAAAGAACGAAGTTATAACTAGCTCATTGATGGGCGGATTACCAACGTGAACGGCTTAGCCTTGCTTCGTTTACGGCAAGGCGCAACGTAAGTCGCGGACTACGGTAATGATGATGACGACGACAGCAGTTCGTTGATGATAGCCACGGTCGTAGGTAACTCCGCCGGCCACATATAAGGTTTTTCATCTGAACAAAGAAGAGCTCTGTGCTCCATCTTTCTTTTTTTTACTGTAAAGCGTTACCGCAGATGCGGTAGTGGCTGGGAACAGAAGCGGCAGCAAGTGTATTTCTTTTCTAGCATTCTCTTATCCGAAGCTTCGCTTGCACCCAGGAGCTCAGGGGGAATTGGGACAAGAAGGGAACGTTCCTGCGCTATTTGAGAACGCTGCTCACGTTTAAGGAAAAGAAATCTCTGTTTATAAATGTACTTATCAATAAGACTCGCCGTCCGAGAAATATAACAGCTGCAACGAGCAGAGAGACAGGACAGGGTGACAGCATAGAAGAGGTCGACGGTGACACAGAATACGGCGAGCTCTAGTGCTCGACAGGGCACCATACTCAGCAAAGGATAGATCAAGAAAAAGAAGCATGGACGATAGAAAGAGGCTGGATAGAAAAACTAGCCTGATCGTGCCGAGTTGTCTGCCCAACACGAGAAATGGGGATAAATATTGATGCAGCTGAGTGTGTGTGAGAGGGAGAAAGGGGAGGGAAAGAGGGAAAGGATGAGAGAATCAACGAATGGGAGAAAGAGAAATGAGCTGCCTTGATTGAAGGAGGTCGAAGCCAATTTTGCGCGCTAGTTAGTCACGGTCTCCTGAGACCATCGCACACCACTGGACAGATAGCCTTCCGAAGAAGTGCAAGGAAGGACGGTGCCGTTCGCTTTACGCCTTTACCTCTTTGCCTTAAGGAGTATGTAGTGGAAATTGCAACTTAGCCAATCTAGTAGCCCCACCACATTTTAGCTGCGGCATACATTGACGCCATAGTAAACTGCACTTTTCCTTCACTTGCCGTCTCCCTTTCTACGGTCGTCGTCCGCTGTTCGTTCGTTCGTTCGGTCGTTTCTTCCTTGAGCCTCGAACAGCCCTAGGCGAACGCAGTACACTTATGCTAGTGGTCGTCTTCGTCTCGCAGCGGCACCAGTGGCTTTCCGCCCGTGTCTTCAGGCCCTACGGGCCGGTAGTGGCAAAAAGAGGGAGAAAACTGGTTTATGCATTCTGAAAGCACGTTGGCGACGAGAGAGGATGGTGGTAAGCTCTCACAAACGAGAACCACCTCTGTCCATCCGCCCGCCGCCGTCGCCCTCTCCCCGCTAAACAACTTTCGCGAAGAAAAAGAAGCGGAAGATGAAAGCGAACCGGCGGCTGTGGCATCTCTACCGGCCGCAGCAACATCCGCTACTTGGACAGCACGCAAAACAGAAATCTCCCGCCTGAGAGGATCTGAAATTTGAAGGGTCGATGGAACACAAATGGGATACATTACACGTTGTCTTCTACCGGGACTACGACGACTACTGCTCCTATTATTACTGCATAGCTACTGTGACTAACATGGCATCCGCGTGACCGCTTCCACCACTTACTACCTCTGTCTCCGCCAGCTCATCCTCTACAGTCGTACGTTCCATGCAGTCGTGCTGCACCACGACGCTGTTTTTCCTGAGCGATTCAGGTCGTCCGAACGTTCATTTTGGAGCTTTGATGCACAGCTCTGTGGTGGTGCCAGTGGCGGCATGTACTACCAGATACATGAAGCCAATCTTCACCACCGAACCTCATTCGAACTTCCGTTGCTCGCAAATATACACAGATTTTATTGACCCTAATAATTTCCAGGCAGTCAACTACGCGGCCAATAGTAGTTACTGACTGTGAATTGTGATCGGAAAGACGGATGTTGCCTAGCTTTCAGCCTGCTAGCGTTTCCTATATAGAAAGCGCTCAACTTTTGTTGGCCGTTGTCCCGCCCTCTGCAAAAGATGGTTACCGTAGAAATGTATCCAAAAAGTCAAAGCGATGAGTCTCTCCCTTCTTCAGCGTTCTGCTGCTCCCTGCAATCTTCTACTTTCTGCACATCCGAAAGCCTCCCCAGCCACCCAGGAACCTAGCCGTCCTCGAATCTCGTATGCAATAGACAGTTTGGCCTCGTGATGCACTGCATAGACCACAAACATCTACCACTAAACTCTAGAAGAACCCTGCGATTTGTGCGTTTGTGTGCGAGGCCTTTTCCCCTTTCTTTCTTTTTTTTTTTTTTTTTTTTTATAGTGTATCGTCGTGCACAACGCAACTGCATATAGGGACGCAATGGCCGTAGAAGGACGACGTACCGGCTAGCCGACAGAGTTGAGTAGCAGGACGAACCAGAGTGGCCGATGGTGCGTAGAGTATGAACAGTAACGCTGATGGTCTGACAAGGCCCGGTTGTGTCGAGAACACTAAGAAAGAACTACCGTTTCCTAAGGAGTGCTTATACGTGGGAAGTGCAACTGTTACGTAGTCCATGAGCAAACAAGAAAGGGGCTAAAAGGAAGCCCAGGATACAGAGGTGGACTCTGCAGATGTCGAGTCAGCACCTCGGCATTATATACGACAGTAAAGGCCTTGATGGCCTTACGGGTCGAGAGATAGAATGTGAACGCTGGCCAAACTGACTGGCTGCCTAGTGCCAACGATATTCCTATGAGAAAAAGAAATGAAAGCGACTGGGATAGTTCTCGGTGAAATATTAGCGGTTTTAGAAGGTTTAGCCCTATGCCCTATGAACGATGTTCTGTAATTGAAACTTTTAGTTTTCATTGTTTTACTACTCGCAGTTCTCGGCCTTGTGGTCGCATTAGCAGGCGCCCGTTACGACCTGCAAATATATCGATAGCATTACCCTTTACCCGTAGCGCAGATAAGGATGTCCTAATATAATAAATAAACATATGCATCACCTAATCAGATACAAAACACGTCGATAAAAATTAGATAAGAGTTATCGATATTATACCTAATCAAAACCTAATGTTACCAGCAGTGTTATGAATAAAAGCTCCGCACGATTACGAAGTATTCAAGCTCTTCTTTACACCCTTTGTATCAATCAACAATAAAGTTATATACGCCATGAAGAAAATTGCAGAACGTACAGATCTTTATACTATAATCAGGTTGCCACAAGGCTCACAGCGAATAAGCGCTGCTCCGCAACCACAGGACATGTCCTAAACCTGACCGCTTCGTAGTCCGCATTTATATATATTTCTGCAACAATTCAAAAACGAAGGCGCTGAAAATATTTGCTGTAATACTACCTATATACCTGCTGTCAATGCCGCGCTGACGGAAGTACGGAGCTTGTCGACCCCCCCCCCCCCACTTCTGTTGCTAAATCGTAACGCTATCTTTTAGATAACAGATTCTTGCCACTTTTAACTGGCCGTCCGTCTTGATACTGTATTGACGACATCGTTGACACCGTTATCAGTGCGTGAATGACAAAGCTTAGCATTATATCTAATATTAGTGCTATTAATTGGCAGTTGTTGAAGTTTATTTGCTTGTTAGACCGATTTCCGTCATCCGAATTTAAGGATTCGTTACGTTTTTTGTATTATTTAACTTTATGACGAACTGTGAGAAGCCAAGCAGTAGTAATTTCGTTATTAAGCTATTCTACGTACTATTTCTAAGCAACTTTTGATGAAATAGTTTGCGTCATTGAGACGTCCGTCAAATTGATACCTGCTTCGCGCAGTATGCCACAGGCCTGTACAAATTACGGTTTATGCTTTTGCTTGCACATAATGTATACGTTAGCAGTGGTTATTCAAAACGGAAATGGCGATACTACTTCTAAATGGCTATTTAGAAGTAGTTCTCTAGACCACTCTGTTTTCGATGAATGGTAAGAGGTTCAAAGAATCGTCAGCTTCGTTGGAACGGGCAGATTTATATATATCACGGTGAACTGGTAGGACGTTTGGTTTTTGTTGATTTGTGTAATTTACATATGCAAAAGCATTAGTGCTTCCGCTTCTTACCTTACTTCTCACTTTACATTTCTTGCTTAAGATTTTTGCCGTGTTTTTTTTCTGGTGCGTAGAATACGTGTAAACTGGACAATTTTGCCATTCTGAAGCATATGAAATTCTCTGAGAAAGATGGGACTGACGTACGCGTTTTCTGTTATGGTCAAAGCTGTTCACTTGGCTACAGTTCTTGCACATTGTTGACATTATCTTTGCTTTAGAGTTTTTCTAGACGTGGGCTTGCAGTAAAACCACAACATATAGGACTACAAGCGGGTCTGGATGTTTCCTTCGTCAAATTGCTAGAGTCTCGCTGCTCCGTTGTCTTTATCTGTGTGCCTACCGATGTTTTCCACCAAGTGGTTTTGCTGATAGAGACTAAGGATCCTACTAAACAAATTTCAAAGCATCCTCACATATATATGTACTCACATACCTTAATTATATATATATATATCATTAATGTACGTGAGTATATAACATGTGCAATGATCTTTTGAGGGTCAATTCTCTCCATTTAACTATATATCGCATTGGCGACAGCTATAACTTCCACCTCACTGCTACCAGGTCCATTGCTAAGGTAATGATCGCCAACCACGCACCATTTGGATTTATCAAGGCTAGTTCGAAGCACAGCTGACGAATATACGCGAGCGCGACCAAATGGTGGTACCTACCGTTGCTGCAGCAATCGTAATGGTCACAATAATGACGAAGACTGCAGTGCGTAGACCGCTCTGCCGTGTAAAAAGGATGCTTACGAGATACGGTAACTGAGGCTGCTTTTGGTTTAAGGTGGTAGCATAGCTGATGGAGCAACATCGCCGTGGTAGCCTCAATCGGGCCAAAGGGAGAGAGAGCAACGAGCCATGCCAGAGAGCAATAACGAGACAGCAGCCCAAATGCCAACAGAATAGGACTTGCGAATTGAAACAGTACGAGTGCAAATACTAACCGGCCTGCAGTTCGTTTTCGTGTATCGCTTCCCGTGTATCTCTCCAGGTGTTGTTGAAATTGCAACAAAAGCAGCCATCGAAAAAAGGGGAAAAGGATTGAAGAACTACCACTCATAGAGAAAGACGATTACAGATAGACAGGTCTTTGTTTTAGTGATATTTTTATATTCGCCACGACGTCCCTTTTTACCGCTAGTAGTAATTCGTCTGCCGCTGCTGATACCGTGGCTACTGGCGACGGTCTTTACGCTTGTAGCGACGTTGGGAACGCCAAAGAAATTCTCTCATATTAGGGCAGCCGGCATCAGTCAGACAGTCTGGGATAGGCGCCCGCCTACATGACGTGGTAGATGTCAATTACTTAGGAAAGTGAGAAAAAAAGCGTGCCAAACACTAGTAACCATTAAAGAGAGAAGAGGAAAAAGCGGGTCAAGACAAAAGAGCTAAGTCTGGGTTTGGTTAACGGGGCGTGCACCTGCGGCGAACAGTGTGGAGGTGTTAAGGACAGGGTACTCACCAGTAATCGTCCGTACCCAGATGACGACAGTGCATTGCAACGTTTGATAGGCGCGCAAATAACGGGCGCGGTGCACGGACGCTGCCGATCTCGAATAGAAACGGTGGAAGCGAGTGCTTATAATAACAACAGCAAGCGGACGAACGAACAATAAGAAAAACGCATCGGATGGGAGGGGCAGGAGTCTCGTCGAAGTTGGAAGCTACTGCTATTACTGCCGTTACGGCTACTGGTAGTCGAAAGAAAAAAGTAAAGGAAGGTCAATCGAAACAGACATGTATTTGCTCCTCGATCCGAATGATTGACAAGCATCATCTGATGTCGATGTGATGAGTTCAGCAAAGTGATTGCTGGCTGACCAGCAAACAACTCGTGGAGGCCTACGAGAGCTAAACTCTGCTGGAGATAAAAAGACTTCTCACGGCTCCTCGCCGTTCGTTCATGCGACCAGAGCTCTGCCGGCCGTTACTGATAGCAGATAATGATCGTCATTTGGTAGCAACAGCAGTAGCACTCCAACTTCAGCTGCTTTTTCAGCTCGCACGCTGCTTTGAGCCTGCAAATAGTACTGGCCTGTAATACAGTCTCTCTGGCAACCACTCGCCGCTGCAATCCAGCTATCGCAACTACTATAACTTTTGCCTCATGCTCAGCCTTCTAGTGGCCTTCTCCCCTTGTCTTCCTTCAATGTTCGTGTCTGACCTGTGCCGCCCCTATACACATTAGAGCCCCATCCATTGCTTCTTTCCCATGCACTCACACAGCAATTGCGTACTACCCATGCCGCATGAGCTACCGCACCGGCAACAACGGCACCAAAAAGTGCTGCGGTACCTAGCCTTCTTATTCGAATCACTTGATTACCCCTTGTTGGCCTCGGGTCCTGTTGTCGCCGCCGCTCTGCTTAATTCCTGCCCTTCTACCATGCGGCAAGCGAGACGAAACCCTTGAAGTGTTCGTCTATATCCTTCCACCTACGGGCGTCACCATGCAGTGCCATCGCCTGTATAAGTATTAGCAGCAGTACAGGTAGCGTAGAGGTGAAAAGGATTCGCCAGGCTAGCATCAACAATAAAACGTTTCGTGGTGAAAAAAGTAGGCGCTCACAGTCTTTCCCTCGCCCTATCGGTCTTCCCATTTAGATCGAACGCTCTCCTCTCTCCATGTCTTTCTCTCTCTCTCTCTCTCTCTCTCTCTCTCGCGCGCGCGCGCATTATGTCTTTCTTACCTCCTTTTACTTCACCGTTGAACACGCTCCCCGCAGAACGTGCCTTTGTTCTTCGTTTGGACCCCTTCGTCTGCCGTCGGTTATGGTTAGGGTTACGTTACCTAGGAAATACTGCCAGAGATCGAAAAGGTGGTAACAGTGGTGGCGACGCTGCAACGAGAGGCTTTGCCGCTGAAAACATGGATGCGCCGGTGTCGCACAGGCAAACCCGAGCACTGGGGTATTGCAGGTTATACCGTATTTTAGCAGGTCAACTTACGGCTGTGCGAAAGCAGCATCCCATGCGAAACATGCGTTCTTCCCCGCTTACAACACGTCTATTAAAGAAAGTTGCCGTCCACGAAGTAAGTGCCGACTCCGAACGGGTTCAATCTGTGCCTGCCGGCCCTGTCCGGACTTTCCTATGCTGGCAGCAATATGAGTCAACCAGAGCATAATAGGGAAAGTGGGGAAAGAACCAACTTTGCTCTGGCTCTGACTACACACGTACTGGCGCCACCTGTTCCGTTGCAATGCCTCCCTAGACAACCACCTCATTCCTATCCTCGCGCCTCCATGACGGCATCGCTACCTCTCCTTCTATCGCAATCCATCCACGGAGTGCTGCAGCAGTTCGCACGTCCTCTACACACGCTCTGACTGGCCTCCTTTTTCTGTCGAGACCTTTAAGACCAGCTGGCCATTCTTTTCCAACGAGTCACCGACTATTTCGGCAGCTGCTACGCCGGCAAGCTGTAGTTGCCATACTTACTTAGAGACGAAATACGGCAGGCGTGCCGAAACAGCGAGCCAATAGCAGGTGTTGCCTTAACAATAATAACTTTATTTACAGTTGGCAACTAGCCGACGAGCCAGCTACGGCTCGCCGCTACACCAGCGACAAGCCCTTTTGTGCTAAATTCACAAGCATGGTGTTCTCGCAAAATTCCTCCCTGACGCCTTATTCGCCTGTAACCCTGCACTGATTTGCTGATGCAGATCCTACAGCTATTCGTGTCAGTGGCCTCGGTAACCTTCTCGTATATTTCAGTCGACGCTATATTTTCATTGGGCCTACTGTTAACCTGACATATCCTCAACTGCAGATTGCTTCGATGGCTGTAGCTGTCATTGTTTCTGCACCGCAGAGCGAACGATAGTCATCCATACGCTCATCTGTTAGGCGATTCGAGCAGCGCAAGGCATAGCTGAAGCGGTATCGAATTAACACCGCTCTGTTGGGACTGTGGTTGGCGTGGTCGTCGTAATCGTCATGACACACAGCCACAGTGATCGACAGCGACAAGCTGGTCCATGGATATGCAACGCATTTTATAGGTTCTTTCCGTTCGTTGTTGTGATTTTGCTACTCTAGTTTCTTTTTGTTTTTCCCAATTATGCGAAACAAGGGATTACCGGATTGCAAGCACAAATGTTATCAGGTGGCTCAGAAGCGACGCTTGCGTGCATCTATGCATGGCGAAACGCGCTTCTCGTCATTCAATCATCGTAAATGGCTCAGTTTTGAAAGTAAAACAGAAAATATCACAAACAGTGGGGGCAAAAGATCGCAGAGGCTTTACCTGGACATCTTCGACATTAATAGATAGAAATGCTCGATTTTGATGATTGTCTTCATTGATGCTCCATTGAATAGGTAAACGTTTGGCGGGACGAACACTAACTAACAACGCTCACTGTCCAAACAAATGACTAAACTGCATTTACATACAAGTTGGGGGCGCTGCGGTTAACGATGTCTTTTATCTTCTAGGTCATTTTAACATGGCCACAAATCGCTCGTCCGTTAAAGAATTCATTATTCCCTGCTCAATGCCACAGTTACCAGATTGCATCACAATTGGATACGACAGTAGCCCGATCGAATAATAACCGGCGAAATTTCGAAAAACTAGAACAAGATATTTCTAAAAAGATAACAAAAAAACGGACGAACTAGAAATACAAGAGTAAAATGAATAATATCAATAACATATCTTTATTGATATCCGCCGGCAGTATCTCTAGGTGTTGGTTAAGGCTGAGCTAGAAGTAAGGCCAATTGGCTAGTCAGGCTGCAAGCGAAGGCGCGAGCTTTCATATTCACCGCAATTTGCCATAGAAGTATACAGTGGCCACTCTACAGTCGGATTGTCATTGACCCTGAATCGGCGGCTGGCAGTCAGTTGGCACCCCCCTCAAACAGGCGTGCCACCTGAGTGCCAAGCCGCTCGCAAGGCTCGACGACCCAAAAGTTCAATTTAGCATGAAATACTGTTTGCACCGGAAAGAGGCGCACATCGTCGCGGGCTCGCTGATGCTGGCCGCTAGAGAAAGTTCCTGGTGTAGCAGGCTACGAATCAACGAGCAGACTGGTGCTATAGCAAAATTTACTCCATTTGCGCTGTGTGGGTATATGAGTGTGAGATACACTTGATTGGGTGTAACTGAGACTAGACGGCGCTGCTATTCCACTGTTGAGCTGGAAGACAACCCGCCGGGTTGTACGCAGTGACCATTTCGACGAACCCCACCCTTGTCCTGTATCAGCTTTCAATCGTATCGGTGCGTTTCATATTAGATTTATATTATTCCATTTACACTGTTTGTTACTTTTCCTCCATTTCGTATGGGCTCGTCTTCCTGTCTTCGTTCGACTGTAGCAAATGAGGGTTGCTATTTGCGGGAGTGGTAGTGACGAAAATCGCGAAAGTCCCTTCCCCCTCCCCCCTTCCCAGTGGGCCTTTCCGTGCAGCGGCAAAGGTGCTGTAGGACAGCATGGTAGGATCAGCGACGATACAAGTAATAGTAACAATTGGTCCTACCGAATAGCCGGAGGCTGCGCTGGATTTAGTTTTGCTTGAACACATCCGTTCGACCAACGATTCAAGTCCAATACGTTTTTCCATTGCTCAGTGCACTTCCAAGCTGACTGCTTAGGGTCGTCCAACAAGAAGAGCTTTTTCCGTTGAAAGACTACTAGGAGAGAGCCTCCGCGTTTGCCACCGTTTAGTATGGATAGAATCCACGGACGGTCCAAAACTCCCTCGATTCGTCGTTTAGATTCCTCACTTTCCCCAACGGTA
Organism: Varroa destructor; assembly: GCF_002443255.2. Classification (NCBI taxonomy): domain Eukaryota; kingdom Metazoa; phylum Arthropoda; class Arachnida; order Mesostigmata; family Varroidae; genus Varroa; species Varroa destructor. The sequence goes on from NW_019211460.1 coordinate 24,316,474, forward strand.
TGGAACCAACAGTGACCATTTTTCCTTCAGCCTGACTATACTGTGGCCTTTCCCGCAGGCCATCTTCTCATGAAGTGGCGCGCCAACTAGTAAAGCAGTCAGCTGCAATTGCACTGGTAGTAGTGGTGGCACTGGTGATGGTGGTTATAGTCGCTGTCGTAGACGGCCTATCGACAAGTTTCTGGGACTCTCAGGTCCCGGAAATCCCGGAGGACTGAGGGAAAATACACCAGTCCAATCTGGTTAGCTCCATCGAGTGTAAACGCGGCGACGCATGTGTTGGGTGCGGCTGGGGTAGACGAAGGACAATCGAACAGGCTTAGTTTACCCCGCCTGTGCAGGTATGAAGTAACGGGTGCGGCGCTGTGCTTGCACAGTATGTTCTACCGTCACTGCTGTCATTGCAGCCATCACAGAAACCAAAGTCAGTGTTCGCGCATCTATCAGCAAGGAGGCAGATAGCGTACCCCAACCCGCTCGGCCCAACTTTCCACGCATAAGGCGTTTGTGCTTTTTTTCCATCAGCTTTCCAGATGTTTGACGGCAATCTGTAGGAGGGTACGATAAATTCTGGAAAGCTATTTCCAAGCAGGGGGCAAAAACTTGCCAACCAACAAGTCAACCAATCAGACTAAGCCGTCGTCGTTTGGCTGTTCAATTCACGTTCACTCTCTCCGCCGTTATGACACCACACCATCATACAGAACACGCACGAATCTCGCGCTCTGCCTGCGAGACACAAACGCCTGAGAAATGATCGGATATCAGGCAGCCGTAAGTGTGGTCAGAGTAATACTATAAAATAGTGAAAGGCAATTCGACTCACAAAACTTAGCGAAAGATCTAATCTGGCTTATTAGTTAAATAAACTTTACCGTTTTAATGTAACACGGGTTATCACTCGCTTATGACTGACCACCATTAAGTGGTTATGCAAATAGTTCTTATTAAACCAATAACTTCGAAGATAAAACAGCCGGCAGATGTCAGCTCAAGACCACGGCCTGAGAGCAAGTACTTGTTGTAGCGTGCGGACAACATTTATTCCTTAGATAACGCTGTATTATATATCAGCGTGGCATAGCACCATATATAAATTGGTAACTCGTGCCAGCTCATGCTGAATTCTTTCTTTGGATGTATATGCTGGATTGCAGGTCGTCTTCGGTAAAACTTTACAAGAATTACGTATGTATATTTCGATGACGAACGAAAAAAAGCTGCGATGACGCAAAAAACCCCACGAACCCGATACGAGACGCCGTCGAACATATCCGAATAGGCGCTCTTACCATTATAATAACCAATGTAAGAAATAATTACCTGGCGATATTTTTCGTTTCGTTTTATTTTCACACTTGAACATTTTTAAATACAGTCAATTTTCATATATCATAACAGTGCGTAACAAATTTTACTTGCCTACTACTGGTGGCTAAACACGACTTGTTCTTGGATGCATCCGTCTGATGGCAAAACACTTAGATAAGTCGCGTCCCGTTGAGAATTAGCATAAGAATAGCAAACACAATTACATCTAGGCTTGGTTGCGTTTTCCTACTTACTGCTATACCAATGGCCTGATACAAGACTCGACATTGATGACGAGACGCAATTGGCCTTGTTGAGTTTTCTGAATCAGTGGCCAATACACAAAGCGTGTGCATATCGACCTCTTGGCTTGTACGAATCGACGAACGCGGTATTCGGTGAAATCGTCTGTTGTACGGTATAAAGGCTTCGTACGACAGATAAGCCTCTTGTGATGAACGGATTTCGACGCGAAAGCCCCCGATGTCTTGACGAGATGAAACGTAGAACTGCAACTCGATGAACCTCTGTCCAACCTGCAAAGGACAGTGATAAAAATATACACGTTCTAATAATCTACTAGCAGGACAGGTTCTATCTACAACAAGGCTATCTAAAGTTAGCCATAGAAAGAAAACGAAAATGACCGTCTAAAAGGTTTTACTGTCAATTTTATATGAGCTTTGAAGTTTTTTGTTTTCCATACTAAACATACAATCGGCTTTATCGGTAAATGGATGTATGGACTACTCCCGTTTGGTAGACAAATACTGAATACGCAAGCTTCAACGTTGATTATTCTACACATCTACGCATGCATAGGTAATTATATAGCAGAACTGATGCTGCTACTGGCGGCCGATTGACACCTTCCATCGACGATGGGACGTTAAAGAACCTTAGGGGCGATCCGCATGGACTTATGTGAGACTGACGCGGCATTTCCTTCAAAACGATGCTGACGGCGTTATTCCTCGGCTTCTATCTCCTCTGATATGATACCCGCATTCGTGGCGTTTACGCGAAAATAACCCCGAGGTAATTTCTGCAGACAGGGTTTGTTAGAGATTGAATCTTACGATACCCTGCCATCGATCGTCGACTGACAGCAGGGTCTGTCCTTGAATTTGTTACAATGAAAGCTTAATTGCTGCCATCGCAAATTATTAAAGACAAACCCGACTGACGTTTTTAGAGCAGCTAATAGGGACAGACAACGAAACTACGACACGAAGATGAACTCTGAAGCCGTGTACAAAATAGCCGAGGCCCACATTATATACTGTCGCGACCTGCCCTTATTAGCATTTCATTGACCAGACTCATTTCTCAAAGATTCAATATCAAATAGGACATTATACAAAGTATATAAAATTAGCAGAGATATTTTTCCTTCGATTGCACGGCATAGAAAAAAAGGTGCCGTACAATAGAGTAATAATATAATAAAAACATTCCATTAGCAAATTTGCAAACACCGACGAACTTCATATGTGTGCCGCGAAATCTGTGCACACGGAGTTTGATAGTATCCGGAACTTGCCGGTTCCCGATACCATTGTTTGCGTTAAAATAGTGCAAAATTGCCCCAAAAGTTATAATTACGCTAGCCCATTCGGAAGTTACGAGTTGGGTGATGACAGAACATAACCACTCACCTGTATAAAGCGGAACGTTACGTCCCCCGTAGTCTGCTCTGTCGGGTCGCCGTCGCAATTAAGGCCCTCCAATGCAATTTCGTTAAATGCCTTGCCGGCTAAATGAGCGGGACTCACACAGAACGTATTTGTCCATTGGCTAGCTTCTTGCGGTCGCTGATTTCGTTGGATAAAGGACACTAGCCATGCCAGTGAGCACTCGCAATGCAACGGATTGTCTGGCGGGAGCAAAGGAGTGCCGACAGTCAAAACAGCGTAAACGAAAAGCGTAATAAAGATTAAGGTATAGAAAGCGAACCGTGAAAAATGCTCGTCTTAAGTCAAACTCTACGCATAGACACTATTATCGAACGATGAAATAAAGTACTATTTCCAAAAACAACAAAAAACTACGAAGAAAAACTCGTTGTGTCTCAGGAAAAATATAGCAGCGATATGCTCACGAGACTACATGTATTACTACAGATTAACATTGCGATAGAAAAACCTTATTGGAAAGTTATACTGGTGTGCAATGCGAGACTGGATACACTGGAGTGTGCGTAGACGTAACTCAACCTTTCCTTGAAAAGAAAACCTCCTCTACTGAAGATGGTATATCTTGGATTAACTATGGAGAGCGTAGCTAAAGTATGGAACAGGTAATATATGATTAAGTGTTATATAATTATACATAATCGATTATAGCTTATGTGCTTGACCATAGAATTGCCTGCCAAAGTCTTTACCTCGAAAGTTACATAAAACAGATGGTGTCGTAAACAAAGTTCTTACTATCCTGCTTCCGAGGCCATATTTCGTATGTTGGGTTTATGTCATTACGGTTAGCTTAACGTGAATAATTTAGTGCCACAAGATCCCTACAGATAGTTTGTTTCCTCCCAAATAGAGCGGTCGCTGGCTTCAGCAGCAATATTAAAATATCATGTAAGCAACGTTGGTTACCAAACGCAGAGGGGGTTTACAAGCTGACCTTTCCGAACATGTACTGAAATTCGTTTATGAATATTATACAAAACGCCCATTAAAAATCCTAATATATAACATTAATAACGTCATTTTATAGTTCGGCGTCAAAAAAGCGCTACTTGTAAATTCTTTTTTCTGGAAACGTACCTGCATAGTACAGGCGGAGACGATTTTTCACGAGCGGGAAAAGGTTCGTGCTAATTCTTGAGATGTTATTGTGCCGTAAGTCCAACAGGACCATATTGGGCGACAGGCCGTCTGCAGGTGGCGTAAACTCAGATAGGCGGTTATACGACAGATCTAGCTCAACTAGGTCGTTAGGCAAATCAAGAAAGCCTGTTCGCAAGATCTGCAGGTAATTTTTTCGAAGCGACAAATGTCGCAAGTCTGTAAGGTTTGCAAAAGCGCCTCGTTCCAACTGATTGATCAAATTGTTTGACAGATCAAAGACATGAACTTTTTGCAACGATGGCTGTTTGAGAACAGGTATGTATGATAAAAAGTTGGAACTCATATTAACTGCTTTCAGCTGGTAAGGAACGTAGGGGTTCCGTGGAAATGTCTTGTCGGAGATCGTTCCAATATCATTGGCTGAGACGTTGAGGTACTCCAGTGAGAGCAAGCCATCAAGGAGTCCGTGGGTCTTGTTTTGGAGACCCCGCAGTCGATTATGCGAGAGATCGAGCACCCTCAAAGACACGAGTCCAGTTAAGGCAGTGGGCGAAAGCTCGCTCATATTGTTGTAACTCATATTTAGCCGCTGTAACTGGATGCTGCCAACGAACGCATCGCAAGTGATGTTCCAGATGCGGTTTTGGTCGAGGCGTAGGTTAAGCAACGTTGGAAACTTTTCAAAATCACGTTTCTTTACTAGCGTTAGGCTGTTGTTATGGAGGTAGAGATGTTGGATCGCCGCCATAACCTCGAGGGCTTCGTATGGAACCTCGGTGATATTGTTACCGCCGAGCGACAGTTCCTGTAGCGCGTTGAGTCCGTCAAACGCTCCTCGAACGAGATTTGTCAGATTGTTGTTATCCAGATACAAGCGAAGTAGCGAATTCATGACGTTGATTGTGCCTGGATAAATCTGTTGCAATTCGTTATTTTGTACATGGAGCTCGTTGAGTGCTATCGGAATGGCGAACATCTTATGGATTCGGTTATACTGTGCGTAGATCACTCGAACAGCACCCAATGTCGCCAAGCCCGAATGGGCCACATCCGAAATATTGTTGTGACTAATATCTAATTCAAGGAGTGTCGGGAGGTTACCGAATGTTGAAAAACTAACCTTTCGGATATAGTTGTGGGATAGATTGAGGAACCGTATACTAGCGAATTTCTCAAATGGATTTCCACTGATGTCCGACAAATTGTTATAGGAGAAGTCGGCCGTGTCCAAGTTGTAGAGACGTGTCTTCGTAAACGCTCTCCTGTCAATCTTTTGGAGACGATTGTAGGTGACATTGAAAACTTTGATCGAACTTAAATTGGCTATCGGTATCTTGGTGATGTCAGTAAAATTGTTAAACATTAAATTAAGCGTCGTGCAGTCACTGTCCGTAAACGCATCGTTCGGCATCTCATTGAGCAGATTGTGTGATAGGTCGAGTATCGTCATATTGGCTACGTTTGAGAACGACCTGTTGCCGACGAAGCTGAGATTGTTGTATGATAAATCGATGTGCACCTGGTACATTTGGCTGAAGGCCTGTGTCGCGATCCGTGAGATGTTATTATGGTTAAGGAAAAGACGCTCGAGCCATTGGTGTTCCTTGAACTGTTCGTAGGGAATGTCCTGGAGGCGATTATACGCAAGGTCGATTGTTCGAATGTGTTTCGAGCCGGCGAAAGCCTTCTTATCAACGCGAGTAATGCGATTGCCACGGAAGTATGAGTCGCGAAGGAACCTCAAACCCTTGACAGTGTTCTGGTCGATTTCGCTAAGTGCATTGTACGATATGTTTAGGACGCGAAGAACGGTATTGGTAACAAACGTCGCCCTCGGTATCGATTTAATGTAATTGTGCGAGACGTTCAGTATCCACAAGCCAGTCAGCTGCTGGAAATCCGTCTTCTGAATTTTGTCAAGGTTGTTGGCTGCCAAATCGAGGTACTTGAGCTTTCTCATATTTCGAAACGTGTTCTTGTCGAACACGGCGATGTCGTTGAAGTGAAGATGCAGCCTCTCGAGGTTGTTTTGACCGACGAACGCCATCGGGGCAAGACTCTTGATGCGATTATTCGAGAGGTCGATCTCGAATAGCGCGCTGAGTGTGGCGAACGCGTGGTCGGGAACAATTTCGATTTGATTGTGAGACAGATTGAGAGAGTACAACTTGTTGAGCGGCTTCAGCGCCTCGATAGGCATTGCCTTGATCGCATTTTCTCGTAAATCGAGATTAATAAGCGTCTCGTTAAGGGGACTCAGTACTTCCGCACTGAAAGCGCGCAGATCTCCATTTCTGAGCGTCAGATTCTTAATGGCTGGCCCTACGAACATGGGGCCGTAGAGTTGCCGCATTGATGCATTGACCACCTCAAGTAGTGAAACGGGAGTACTTTGTAGTCGCACTATTCCCGAATACAACAACGCGATATTGACCTCTTCACAATAGATACTGAGACCATAACCATCTGAGCCGCGGCACCTGCAGGGGTAGATAGTGCGAGGAGAAACACAGCCGCCGTCAGTCAAAGGGATAACCGTTAATAGTACGGACACTGCGATCTGAGCAATTATCGCTCTGGCAAGGACCTGCTGGCGGAAACTGATCGACCGATTTAAATGCTCCATTTAGACCTGCGGGAACCTGAAAGCAAAATCACCAACATTAACAAGTGTGAAACTACACTCCTTTCTCAGTCATGTAATCTATGGAGTTGGCCACGAAATGGAAACGTCTTACGTGGCACAGTACCTTTGCAAATGGATATGAGTTGCTGCACACCATCGATATGCGAATTGGCTCTTGTACTTTATGCTCAAACTCACTGGGCCAACCCACTGCATGCAATGACAAATATAAGTTACCACACTGAAAACGTATAGCGTTATCTTGAGCGAAAGAGACGACGGTCGCGTGCTATTCTATGTTGCTCGTGCCATTTTCGTTTCTATAGTCAGAACGCACTCGTCTATTTACACACCTAATTACTTAAGAAGAAATCAATCGAGCTGCGTTTGCGATACTCTGCATATGTACACACGATCGTGTCTAATTTAATTAAAAATTACAGATGCTTCTGAGCTAAAAATCAATCGCCTGTTTAGATGAAGAGCTAGCTGTGCTGCCCATTATATTACTATGTTTTGGGTATTTCATAAAAATGAAAATATTTATCGGAATATGCGGTTGTGAGCTTATCTGGCCGTTGGCAGTGCTCGCAGCACGGATAGTTGATCGGAAGCCCGATCCAAAGTAGCCATTGGCTGTAATATGGGGTGGTGCAATGTCGACGAATGAAAAATGCTATTATGGCCGCACATGTGTGCCAGTTGCATAGGCGAGGAAAGCACTGGATCTCTAGACTTCGTACAGGCTGTTCGCTCGACCGATCAGCTTCCCTACTGGCACGCTAACTGGTCAGTCCGTTCGCAGTGGTAATAGAGCGACAAAAATCTGGCACGACGCACCCACAGATATGCGAATATCTACGTGCTATAGGCCACGCTTCGTTGGTAACCGCCACTTTGCTCCAACTGGAATGAAAAAGCGAGAAACTCGCTAGAACGAATGAGAGAAGGCCGCTATGGGAATGTTGGAGACGTAGCGAGGTAACACTAACGGAAGGCAGGGAAAGGATGAGAGCAGACGTTAATAAACGCGCCTGAGCCGTTACTTTCCTCAACGAGCCGTTCCCGAACTAAACTTGTTCTAGTTCAACCTATGTTGCTAGCATCAACTTGATAGATATTTATGAATGTTAGTAAATCAGATGCGCAACCATATATATCTACGGCGCTGGTGGACGAAATGTTGGTCCATCAACCGATAGCCATTTTATAGGCGTATTGACTGAACGTGTTATACCGTGTGGCCTATCGGGCAGCTCAGTTCGACATAAACGTGCGTTGCACTTCGTTACGAAAGGCACAGGGAAAAAAGCGTGCAATTCGTTATCTGTTGTAGACTTAGTGTAAAACGGGAATGATGGGTAGAAGGACGACGGTGGTAGAAGAAACGGGAATTCCATCCCGAATCGTAGTAGTACAGCGCTCCTAAATTGGAATGTCATTGTTCACTCAAACGTCCTCATCCAACACAACTATTAGAGTGAGCCAGCTTATTAGCAAGTTTATTAGAGAAGAGATGTGTTGACATGTCGCTATTTTCTAGCGCCTGGGCAGCTAAACGCACAGCGTGCTCGTCTGACAACTGGGTTAAAACTGGGAGGACAGCAAAGGAGAGGTGGTATTGGGATGACGTGGCCACCTGTACGTGATAATCCTGACGGTGGCTGGCAGCAACGCCGGTGGCTGCTTTCACAGGGCGAAGTTCACAATGAAGAATGAAACCAGTTGGCAATTTCTGTGCATGCCGTAGGAACGGGCATTCGTTCTCTACCCAGCCCCCACCCACCTCTCTCGTTCATGCATAAGCACACATATGTTAGATTGCTGTGAAGATTCCCAGTGTAAATAGTTTGCACGTGCATTGGCGGCTCTGCAGTGGATATCTAAGAAATATATTGAAAGTATAGTATTATTTGGAAAGAGGATATTTTAAATACGAACCAGAACATTATCAAAACATTTATTGGAGTAAAGATAATGGTCGTGCCTTCTTTTTTTTTATTTATGACTGTTCGATTTGGTTGTCGAGTTTGCACTCGAATACTCAGTTATTGCATAAACCCAGGCCTTCGTTGCCTGTTGTAGTCTTCGTTGGCCCTTCTGTCATTATCACATGCCTACGCTGTTTACTCTATATCCAAGCGTACGCTGTACCATGAGCTTTGGCTGGAAACGTTCTCAAAACAAATTGTTTTGGCCACAAATTCAACTAGTCATGATAACGGTGTTCACTAGTTGTTATTCTGCGCTTTAGTTATAGTCCCGTATCACGTATACCTACTGCCTTGACGGTGTGAAACATAAACTAGTATGCCACTCGAGTATATGGCATACTAGCATATAAAGCCTGCTGTGTTGACTGCATATGATAAAGGCCACGATAAATTCATTTCGCATCGGTCTCAATGTTCTCTTTTCGTCAGAATTACTCTTCCTCCGGCCTTCTCCCGCCCCCGATGTCTTCGTGGTTTAGCTACTAGTACTATTGCTACTAGTAGTAACTATAGTAGTAGTAGCAGTAGTACTACTACTCTCATGGCCGTTCTGCAACGTTTGCCTCTTGGCTTGTTGCCCCTGTCGATTTAACGGTACACGTGACGATATACAGATGGGAGCTATTCAGACAAAAAACAAAACAAAGCCAATTTCCAGAACTGTAAAAACAGTCAATCTACCATTGTACACAGCAAGAAGCTATTAAGCCTTCGATGGAACAAGATGCTCATTTCTGACTAGTCGAATTTTGAACCGGATGTCCGTCCGATAGAAGCACGCCGAGCAGAACTGGCGTCATCTGTTCGGCCATGGCACGGGTGAGCTGACACGTTCACGGCGCAAGTCAGATGAAACTCGTCGACATAGTTTAATGCGAAATTTCTAACATGGTTATTGTATGTAGTTCCCGTCTTTCTCATTGCCTCCTGTTCCCTTTCAACTAGCTCGCTCTGACTACATTTTATAATGTGAAATGAAATAGTAAATGAGACTGTACTCCGGCTGCTGGCTAGCTGCTTGGACAGCTAGCTTAATATGGGTTTATAGCTTTATGAGATCGAGAAAGGTCGACAGGTGGTTTCTACTCCATCTTCTTCGTTCAAGGGAACACTGTCTCATTGTGTTGATGGTCATTTCGAGGTGAAGGTTTTTTCGATCTGCTCGATCGAACGGCTATCCAGCAACACGCGTACCCTGCGATGCGTATTATGCATACGAAAAGATTGTCCACACCAAGAGCACTTACCCCATTACGCATCACTGACGCATTTGAACGACCCGAAGGTGGGAGGGAATCGCCACGGCACTGCCAGGGTAACATATGATGGCACAGGAATGGTCAGATAAGTGAAAAGGACGAGCGACGCTAAACAACACGTGACCTTAACATAGGAATAAGTTAATGCATTATTATACAGTGTGTCTGATAAACGAAGCTAGGACTAACGGGTGGATCGTCAGGTGATCGATCAACGACAACGTTTCGATGCATTGTGCAATAAGAACTTAAATCAAGGAAAACATAAATGAATATATATGTCTACACATATATATAATATGTACGAAGAAATAAAGAAGCTTGTGTACTCGGCGGCATACTATGCATGCTGATTGTTTTTCGTAGATAAAAACATTTCCAACGAACGTTGCGGTCCAAGCGATTGACGAATTAGGCACTTTCAAAAACTTCTCCAAGTGATTGATCTCTGGAACGAAATAACGAAATGTTTACTTTTTCGGTATTCACCAACCCAATAAATTGCGTAAAAGAACTCCGTTGAAAAAGTTAGTGCCTAACCGAGTATGGCTGTGCTGAAAGACAAGAAATCTCGGTAGCGTGTGCTTTGTTTACCGTCAGCAGTAGCCTTTTGGAGTTGACCATTCTGCTAAAGGGAGCCATCATAATAAAATCACGCTCTTTGCTGTGAAGCTTAATTGACCAGGAATAGTTCGTTTTCGATGACACTTCACTTTGTACGCTAGTTATGACGTATTCAACGTAACTAAGTATACGACAAACGTACGTTTATTTAGCGTTGATCAAAACACCGCCTACCCTAAGGAAAGTCTAATTAATTTAGTTAAAATCCTGTCTTTACATTATCGAAGCAGTCGTATGTTACGCTATATGAAGATGTATGAGTATATTATATTCAGTTATCTTTGGGCTCACGCGGATTTTGTCCTACTATTTACACATACTTTTACAACTATTTACACATTGCGACAGCGATCTAAAAAAGTAGCACGTCAGCCTTTTTGTAGAACAAAGTACCATTCGTAGACTATTCTTTGTGCATCTACGGCGTGACCTGACATTAACACGAAATAAATATTCCGATTTCATTTACGTTATTGCCTTTTTCTTTAGACAACATCTTTGTTTAGACGACTTGTAACAAGTGCGTTCATCATAATCCGTCAAGTAAAGAGGCTTTACGCGCAACGCCAACACAAGACTAACAATGCACGAACTTCACAGTAGCCCTTCTAGGTGGGCAGACTTTTCTATGTTGTCACTTAGCGATTGCTACTGAACACGGTTTGAAGTCACGGAAACTCAATAGTGCGATTACAGCCATCATTTCTGCACGTGTTAGATATTTACGCAGTTCGCTATACCAACCACATCACTATAGTCCGCATTGCCGGATGAAACCTGTCACAGAACTGTGCGATTCCAGTGGACTCGAATTCACACATGACCCACAAACGATGCTTCGATACTAACCCGCCTGGTAGCGGATTGATGCAAACAGACAGCTACACATTAAGCTGGAGGGCCGCCATCTTGGACTTCGTCTTTCGTGCTCTTGCGGCGCAACCTCGTCACCCCTTCAGAAAATCATCACTTGGTTCGCCAGTGACCGGCCCAGTTGACTCCTCTCCCAGCACCGCTGACTGCAGTGGAAAGAGAACCGTTAGTCCAAACGAAGTCAGCAGCAATACAACGGATCGCGCGAAAGAGCTATCGGCGGCAGCTTACCGGATTGTAAAGATCAGCGGTTGTCAGTGCTAAATAGGCACACGTTGCCATCCTGTCGCGATCACCGCGTAGCTGCGAAGCTCAGCAGAAGGCTCACGTAACACATTATCTACGTCTTCAATTGTTAAATAATTAAATTAAGTTAATAAATTTTGACATAATGTATATTTATTAAGACTAGCATTCGCTAGTTCACCCTAGCAAACTTTATAGTATTAGGCATTCTGCCTTGAGAGACTAGCGTGTAGTCAACCTTATCTCTTCTATTTCAATTCTTCTATTTGAAAAAATAGAAAAAGACTACATCTTTTAGTTAAATATATTTGTGAATTATATATATATATATATATATATATATATATGACATCGCTCACTAGGAGCATATATAATGCTATTCCTCTAATGTAATAATGATATTTTCTATCTGTTGAACGCATGGTTGGTGAAATCTTGCAGGGCTTCAAAGGATATTTAAGAAATTAGATTTTTCTAATAGGACAGACGTCTATTTATTACTAGTCAATCTTTTTTCGTTAACTAAGGTTTGTTACTTATCCAGCGTACTTATGTTGATCGTGATTCTTTCTTTTAGGCGTTCGTCATGAAGACAGGTTGACAAATCCAGACATCGTTACGCTTGACACACGTCTTATGATACATAAATAAAGGAATGACAGGGGTGACTTTAATGTATACGTTTGCAAAACGTAGGACCAGCTATAAAATAGTGATAATTGAACTAGTCTGATTAGTGTGAGATTTCTCCCACTTGAGTGGCGACTGCTCAATTTACGCCTCTAAATAAACAAAAAGGTGTGTTAAAAACACGCAGTTAGAGTTTATATTGACTGTTTTTTTTTTTTTTTTTTTTTTCTATGAAATCGGCACCACCAGCCTTCAGATAGTTTCATTTATAGATCAGGCATGTTGGCAATAATCGAGTGAGATATTCAATTCGTCTTTTTTGGACGCGCGACTAACGATATCTGGTAAATGTTAATTGTTCGGTATGTTCTCGTCGATCATTCCATGACGTTTCGACTGCAAACTAGTTGCATTGTGCCGCTTCTTCCGTTGTCAGTATATAATTATGACTATTATTCTTCACCCAGAGCAGCTTTCAAATGGAGATTTTTAGCTTAAAGTTGAACTTTATAGCTTTCCCAGTGGTATGAGCCATATTGTCGGTGTAGTTCACAGCTTTTACACTAGCATCGAGGTTCGAGAGTGTGCTTCTAAACGAAATATAAAAAAGTGGAACATGAATAGCGGCCGCTAACACAGAAGAGGTGCTTCTTCACGTTATGGCGGCCTCCATTAATAAAGCATACAACGAGGCCATTTACTTAAGTAAACAAAACTCTGTTTCGTATTTTGGTACAGATTAAAGCTGTAGCTCACGCACTGCAGTCTCTCCGAATGCACCTTGAGATCTCTTTGATTCTCAGGTAAATGTATATAATTGCTGCGAAGGACACGGCTATGCTAAGAACGATTTTGTAAAGTACGGTCACGCAAGAAGCCGTCACATTTAGAGTTTGCTTAAATATTGTGAATGAAAAAATGTTGTCATGAAGGCTATGAACGCATAATTTATCATCAACTACTTTTCTTAGGCTCGTTTAGGCCTTATAAAATACGCTACGAATATACTTCCAAGAAAAAGCTAATGTAGTATTTAGCCTTCTGAATACGTGTATTTTCTGCCACTATGTTATTCCTATATTTTTATATTTGTGTGTGGAACACTGGACTACGATGGGTCACTTTTCGTTTGAAAGCCCACCAAATCTAACATATTTGCTCGAACCGTGTGTGGTGTTGGAATCTATCATTTGATTATAATGTAATTGTTATAACAACCATGGCTTGGATACATACACGAAAGTAACTACTGTGCAAACGTGAAAAAACTTCTAAACTTAACCCAGTACCTGGCTGGATTGAGATAAACGATCGGCTATTTTACTTACTAATATTATTAACTAAAGCGAAAATGTTATCAAATCAGGGATATATGGTCAAATTACAGATTAAAAAAAAATAATTTATACCGAATAGGGAAAAATACATGTGCATAAACTTGAAGATCAACCGGTGGTTTCAATTCGGTCCTACTTTGCGACACTAAAGAGCTCGTAGCGAGCATGCTACAGCTCAAGGACCGTTTCTTAGTGTTAAGTTTAAAAATTACATTTGTAGAGTAAGTCTAAACCTACTTTTCGCTTTATATAGTTAGAAAGTTTCTCTTCCTAGCTGGCAAAGTTTTCCTTTTTAACATCTGACAGAGCCTTCAGTCGTTAGATGCGATATCTTTACTGCCTACAAGCAGCTTGAAAAGTAGATGTTACTTCTTTTAATTCGCAAGTAGAAATAAATAAGAGCGTCGATTCTTTATGGTACAATGGGTATGTAAAAAAGCGATAAAGGTATTACATAATGACCATATCTGGGAAATTAAATTTGAGTCTTGCTGTACTCCTTTTAGGCATGTTCCCATCCTAAACATAACTATAGCCTGATATAGTTATTAGGCAACTACAAGCGAATCCAGCGAACGTTGAAATTGAATAACCTTTAGTTTGGCCTGTAAATACTCCAGACTTTTAGAAACTTATGGGTGACAAGAATCTTGTAGAAACAAGCGAAATGAGCTTAGAAAGAAAAACATGTTCTAACTTCGAAAATCAACATCTACTGGTTAAGTTTTCACTATTCGTGGACCACAGTGTTCTTGGAGGCCTGGCCACGGAGGTTCATGGAAGATTGGTGACGGCTTTAGGCAAAGACGTCTTAAGGGAAAGCACAGTATGTAAAAGGTGCAAACGTTTCAAGAAAGGAAATTAAAAGTTGAAGACCAGCGCGAAGGTGACCAGATGTTGGAAGCCGAAGCACAAGGACACGTTGCTACAACCAAAAATGCTTTCTACGAAAACAGAGCTTAAAGTCGAAAGGCTCAATCGACTAAAACTGTTTTTTTACAAAATTATGACCCAAGTATCGAAAATGAGTAACTGAGTAAAAATGGGTCCCCTGTGAATTGATTCCAAGCCTCTTGGAAATGCATATGGTGTATTCAACGTGGCATTTTCGTAAATTTAGTTTACAAGAAACCCGCTTGAAGCGAACGGTGGCAAGAGACCAGACGTGGTTCAACTTTTACCGGCAGCAGGAGAAGGACGAAAGAATGGCGTCGCCCTGGAGAGAAATTGAGTTCGGTGAGTGTCGAGTAGGTTCGGAGGTAAGGCGACGGCCATGTTTACAATGAACATCAAGGGAACCTATTACTATGAGATACTTGCCGAAAATGAGACAATTAATGCAACCTGCTGTTTCGAGCTCCTCAAGAGACTCATGAAGCGCTGCACAGCAATCGAAAGCACGCACTCCGGTTATTTGATTATAACGCTAGACCTCATTGCCATGTCTTCATTACTTCCGGGGCTGAGCAAAAGAATGTCTAACTTTAGGTTAAACCTATTTATTCTCCCGACCTAAGTCCGTATGATAATGTCCATGTTCTAAAAATAGCAACTAGTGGACAAGCGTATCTTATTATAAATTACACACGAAAACGCAAGTGATAGGTTTACGGCTGTCCGGGGGGGCTACCGGATTATGAAGCCAAGTATGTAAAAAATAAAGTCTCTAATACATAATAAAAAATCATCATTCTAATTTAAAAGCTATTCAATTTCAAAATTTGCTCGTAACAGCCTAATAACTAAAGTGCACATTGGGTTTAGACAAGCTACGTCCGTTCCACTTACGTCATGTGTCGATATGTAGGGCTGTCAAGTACAGCCCTACAAGTACAGTATATTATATTATATAATATATCTATATGTGCACATGTATGTCGTATAACACGCATGAACGGGTGCAAATCCCTAGATTATTATATTGCGAGGGTCTTTCAGACGCTGAACGATTACAGTGGACATATGCCATTCGTTGCTATCAATCAATCTTTTTTATTCGTTTCCTGCAGTCGAAACCAAGTTCTAGAGGCAGCTTACAGGACCTCCTTAAGGCTCGGCTTCTTTCTCTGTATGTACGACAATTGTGTTCAAGTAGAGACAAGGGTGAGCTATCACGTTTACGAGAACTTTGGAAGACCTACACCCACATCAAATACATCGACCGCCACTCGCCGATTCTCTAGCAGGATGTCGCCAGACAAACGCGAACGTTATTGGTGCCCATTGACGGGAGTAAAGACGGTTTCAAAGCAAGCACCGCTTGTAACGGAGTTGAGCACACGATATCTATGAGAAGCAGGCGAGAAGATGTAAAAGGTGGCCTGAAAGGAGAAACAGAGAGAGCTCCAAGAGAGCATCAGGCCTTCTAAACTTTTCTGATACTTTTCTTTCGGTATTTTATGTTAAAGTCTTCACGGTGGCAGGCAGGTTGCCCCGAATGTCTGATCGATTGGCGAAACAGACGAATCTGGGGGTCAGGGGGTACGTGGGCATACGAGTAGCGCAGAGCGCTTTTTGGGATATTGTTTGAAGGCTAGAAAGGGACAGGAGTTTTAGAAGGGCATACGAGGGGTAACGTCGCCGAACGCACAAGAATACGAAGAGTGGGGCAGCGAGGCAGTCAGTACCCAGGACCGCGTGCAGTGGCCGTATTCTGCACGGAAAGCCATACTATGCTGTGCCCCACGATGCTGTATGTTTCGGCAATAACGTTTGAGCATTAGAAGTCGTTTTGCAGCCACCGATACGCAGACCGGTACGTCGGGCCAACGCGGCGAGAAGTAGCAGCAGCTAAAGTAGCAGCAATTCAAGTTGAGCCAACGAAGTCCACAAGGCAGAACGCGAGGCGGGAACCACACGATGCACGGTGAGGCAAGCACGGAAACTGGCAAGGAAGCCGTCTCGCAAATGCATCAGCCTCGCCCGGACGCAAGTGCACACACAGTCAGTATAGAAACTGCTACGTTCAGCAGCAGCAACGAGAGATGTCCGAAAGGTGGGGATGGCGACAAGGAAATGGAGAATGGCATAGGAAGAAAAAAGAAGCGGGGGTCGAGTGCTAAAAAGGGTTTAGTGTAAAAGAACAAAGCTTAGTTGGTTTCAGTAAAGTCGTCAAGCAACCAACCAATGGCTGCAGTGATTGCAGATAACCACGCAGCGCTGTGGCTTTTAAATGTAAAAAAGGCAGCCTCTCCGGCAAAAGCACTAGCAGTATTTGCGTAGCACAGGAGAAAGACTACGGTGAAGTTTACGGCAAGGAGCTTGCGATGGCATCACAATGATTTCTGTTCTAGATACATTTTCTTTTAGTCCACTTTGTGCCACAATCGCACATAGCAACAGCCCCCAAAAACCTTGTTTGCCTTTACCGTCGACATGGTGAACAATGACTAAATGCGATCCTCTATCAGCTTCAAAAGGGCCGAGAGGTAGCATTCGAAGGTATAACTATATCAAGCATTATCCAATTAGGGCCTTCGTTACTTTTATTAAATTATTCCCTTGTCACTCATTTAACAGTTTCTGTTTTGTTGTATTTTCCGAACAAAATTGGACGGCCAGCAGTCATCGCTCATCTCTGCATTTCTGACATAAGCTACTTTTTTTCCGTATGAAAGTGCGTTTTCGCGAGAATTTGCAGATTGGTCACTATGCCGTACATCACCCTGACGTGAAAAGAAAACTTCTTAGAGCACCCCAGCCAAGAAAGAGGCTAAGCTTACTCTCTCGTTACTGGTACTATATCCTAAAACGGTCTAAAACTGGGCGGTCTCATTGCCCTTTCTGTGTTCGACTTAAATTCACCGTACATTTTTTATAGGTGCAAGTCCGTCTTTCAAGTTTACTTCGCTATCTAATTCGCCCCTTCTCTAGATGAAGGTAAAAAAAGATTTAACAGCAGAAGCCAGTATGATAGACAGTATTCTGTAGCGATCTTGTATGTGAAAAATACCAGTTCCTTTTGTTGCCTCTCTTTATTTTCACTTATTTATCCAACAATGCCGTACAGTCTTTGGGGTCTGCCCTATCAACAGGTCTCCGGCTATTGGCCTATGATGTTCGAATGTATGTATAGGGCGTGTTTGTGCTCCAGTCTGCATAACGATATTTTAGGCCGCAATGGTACTTTTTCGCGGTGCAGGAGCGCAGGAATCGATGCGCGTTCCCCGTCCCCAATAACTGTTTCTACCTAATATAGCCGGTGAGACGTGTGCTGGCCTCGAACTACAGTTAGCACCACCACAGCTGAGAGACGATTGAAGAAGTTCGAAACTGAGTAAAAACTGAACAGACAGGAATAATTTGTTTGATAGTAGAACCATATCGTAGGGCATTTAGACATGAGAGAATGAGATTGAATGAAAGGGAAAAACAGACAACATATTATGACCGCATTAAGAACCACGGCCCAGTGTTGAAGAGGAAAAAAGGTCTTAACGCTGCGTTCAACAAACAGCACGTTGCAAGTGCAAGGAGAAGGGTGCATTGCAGGTAGACAGCAATCGTAGAAGCAGTACTGACGTTGTAGGTTGGAGAGCAGACACGACCCGATCGATCTATTCTTAGAGTATATTGAAGCTATCAGCAAAGCTGTAGGATGCGTGGTGATTGAGTTGGCTGGTGTATCGTATCTCCTTGACCGCGTTACCTGGTGGCGCCAACAGATCCATTAGCAATAGCGGATTGGCAGAGTCCATAGTACAGTTCTGCATTCGGCAGGGGATCCGGCCGAAACAAAGAAGTCAGAAAGGTAACCTGCTTCGTCCTACTTCTTCTGTGGGCGTCTCTTTCAGCCAACCACTCAGGCCGCATAGTCGAGACTTTGGTCAGAGAGATCTCTCTGGTGCTTTTTGTTTATCCAGGACTCTGGTCTAGGAATCTTACAGAGGATCCAGCGTTACCCGGCCGCTGTCTCCTAGTGGTTGTTTATCTTCTCAGCAGTCTGCCTATCCATCGGTCCACCGCCAACCAGCTACGTTCTTCTTCTTTCGTACTACGACACCCTCGGCGTTTTCTTCGACGCTCCAATTCGCGCTCACCTACAGGCGCACCAGGGTACCCTCTCTCATACATCCTGTCCGCTCCTCTACCAATTTCAGTGCCGACTTTGTGGCCTCTCTCATCTCTGATACCTAGTTGTGGGTGCATAAAGCACAGAGCTACCGGGAGGAACTGTCTTACCCCACTACGCAGTCAGCTTCGTCACCCTTCGATTTCTGTGCTTTTCTGCCTGCTGTTCTTTTTTTTACTTGCCAGCTCACCCTCCTGATTTCCGTTGATAGTTAGCTGTCTGTACGCAGTAGCTCCCCGTAATAGCTCAATGTAGCAAACACCAAAGCAGGCCAGACAAGAAACGAGCTAGCGGCCAGCCCTTTCCGAAGCTGCCTAGCGGCAAACACGAACGTCACTCGCTGCTATTGCCAACAGGACTACGGCTTGGTGGACCAGGTAGTAGGGAAGGCATGAGCGGACGGACGGGTGGATCAGGTCTGGAAAGTGGGACGCCTTGCGTGTGTGTGTGTGTGTGCTTGTGTTGCAGGTTTGGGAGGTGCAAGATGAAGCGAAGCTTCAGTGAGAAGGAACGAAAGACGCAGATATAAGGAGGAATGGGGGACCGGCAAGCAATTGGGGCTGAAACGGCGGATGAGGCGGGAGGTGCGTTCGGGTACACAGTCTGATTGAATATTCGCTGCGTCAACAGGACGTCGTTTCTTTCGGGCAGTACGAGAAAAAAGAAAAAGGCAGGTGGGTGAACGGACGGGCGAGCGAATGACGAGAAGACCCGCGCGTGCGGCCCTTCTGTCCTGCAGGAGGAAGCGACAATGCCCCGTCTCCATCCCGGCCCTTCTGCTGCTTTCCTATTTGCCAGTGTTGTCCCCGGTGTCCCCTATCCCTGACATCATTTCTCGGAATACCGCAGCAGCAGCAGCAGCCGCCAATGCACACAACGAATCAGAGAAGGCGGCCAACGCGAAACGCGATTTACTTAGGCTCCTATCCAATACAAGTAGCTGAATCTCTGAGGTACCACGCTAGAACTGTCTGTTATAGATGGATACACATGATTGAATACGATAAGATAAACTATTGGAACTAGGAAGGTGACGACAACTTCTACTATTACAATGATAACAACAACGATGATCGATATCAGACTGGTATCCAGCTATGATAGAGACGCAGGGTTTATTGTTCGGACTACAAGAAGAATTATGAGATGATCTTTTCAACTAACTGTATTTTCTAATACTCGATTTTTAACTCGTCAGTCACAACAACTATAGTAGCTCTTTACCACCCTCTGAAGAAGGAGCCAACTTATAGCGGACATGATAGCGTACACCCTGTAAAGAGATCGCATTCACGTTCGCAATAGATCTGCGCTAGAGTAAACTAATTTATTTTAAGCACAGATTATGATACAATTTAAAAATCTTATTAAATTTATAACCATTTTTTACTTTAGTGCAATTTGTGTCTATGTACATGTAAACGTACCTAAAACCAGTATCTTCGAATGTTCTTACATAATATATATATTCAGTCGATAACCTCCTGCCATTTCTCTGGTCACAGCGTAGTCCCATCAGTGTAAACTTCAGTGGCCTAAACTGATGGTGGTCTACTACGTAGATTTTCACAACTTTCCTCAGATAGCTAAAAAAATATATATAAACTGGCATTACCAGAAAAGAAGACAACACCTTTACTGTTTACTAGCTCCAGTCGTTTTTTGGGATCTTGCTGCTTGTTGACGATAGGGGGGGGGGGGGGGGGGTCCAAATTAACTATTCTGCTAGACGGCAGTAACTCATAATGCCTAATCTATCAGACAGATATTCTTTAGTGTTAGTCTCGACTTTGTCACAGATGACGACGCACACTTTTCATTTTTTATTCTTATTTGCACATCATGCGGAAACGATCACTATAGAATTGGCTCGATGTCGTTTTGGCTTTATAAAGTTTCATAGGTGTCAAGTACGATTTTTTGGGCCAGCTCGTGTGACATCCAGTTTTTTCAGATAATTATAAACTGTTTACTGACAGATATTTAGCTTTGTTTATGACAGATATAGTTTAAGGGATTTCATCTATTTTTTCTGTAATTGATCGACCACTACGAGGAACGTTTTTTATATTTCATATTCAAACGACAGATCCATCCTTGGCTTGTTTCTTCTAATATCTAATCGTATCTTAAGCAGGAGCAGAAACATTTTTTATGGACCTGGGCAATATTTATGCCTTTGTAGTAATAAAATTATGAAATAGAGGATTTTCGGAGAACTGTTTTTACTTGTCTTCAAGGTACGTTCTTCATCTAAAGTCTGAATACAGGTGCCTCAACAATTTTAGCGCATTCAATACTGCCAAATCTCAGCCTCCGGAGTACACCGACTCCGACCTAACGTGGCTCATATTGCCTGAAATACATCTGACAAAGAAAGGTATTTAGACGTTTTTTTGTTTGTCGTAGCAATTAGCAAGATAGCAAGCTACTTTCCCCGAGTTTGATAATACGCACAAGTGGTCATTCAGGTTGTATAGCCTTTATACTCTAATAAAGAAAGAGTGACTATTTCTAATAAAGACTCTCTCTACTAAGAATGATAATTTCGTCTATAAGTAGCCACGTCACGATGTCATTTGTAAACGTGCGGCGAAATGTCCATCGCAAATTCAGATCTCGTTTCACTTTGTTAGGTCTTCTTTTCCCTGTGAAAAACAGGCACGTAGTGAAACACGTTTATACATGTGCTTAGGTTTCCTTAAGCCGCTATTCATGCGATATGCCTTTCTGGTCGTATTATGTGTTTGCGTTACATTATAACGATATGATGCTGCACCGTCAGGTCGTTTCGTTACATGTCGCATCGGTTTGGCTAAAAGGCGTAGCTGCAAGTTTTGCTGTTTACGAGCGGGTATTTACAACTAGAGAAAGCCTTTAAGACTCGTCGTTTACCACCAGCGTCTCCAGTCGGATTGAAATGCATTCCGTATGGTATAGATGTGTTGTTGACTAGAACGCGCCACCATGATCTTCATCATTCGCAGTTGCCTTTTCAGCTTAGACAGTAGAACAGATGCTTCCACATACTGGCTTTGAGCAGAGGCGTAAACATCGAACCGCTACATGCAATTTTCCTCGAACATATGAAACGGACGACGCTCACGTCAACTGCGCTCCCAACACCGTCAATTATCTACCTGAACTCAAATTGCTCCTAGCCTTAGGGCGCATCATAGTTGCCCTTAGATATTTGCTTCATTTAGTCGCTGTTTGTTTTCATGTTGGGTCCCAGTTGGGCATCTAAATATCGCAGGGGTGTCGGCAACGGGAGCCAACTAGGCCACTTACAGAGGCACTTTTCCTATGGCAAAGCCCACAAAGACCCAACGAGCCCGGCGCCAGCGGTTCCGTAGAAGACAATTTAGTAATATGTAAAATGCTATCACTCCTATAGCTGCTTGTAATTAGCTAGCTTGTCTGCGCTACAACAGCTCCGACAGTCCAAATATTTCTATATACGAATTGCAGTTGCAGACGCGGCGATTGTGGCGATGGTAACAAAGAACGCGCTATAGCTGGAATACGACTGGCGCACGTGGGGCCACTATATTATCTGGGCGTGGTCGCTGGCCCAGTCTAGCTTTACGCCCGTGTCTACCTGCACTAGCCATGAGTTAGAGAGCAAAAAGAGTTCTCTCTAAAGTATAGCTGTTGCGTCTCTTCGGAATCGTTTGGCTATGTGATTACTTGCGGGTCTGTTGTGTGTACGACGGTTTTCGTGAGAAGGTCGGAGGTTTCGAGGACAATGTTGTAAGTGGTGCTATGGCGAACAAAGACATTGCCTCAGGGGAGCTAAAGAAATGAAATTCTACCTAAAGTAATATGAGAGATTTTGTAATACGGACATTAAGACCGCACGTCCGATTAGATTAAATAAATGTAATAAAATGCGCTTAGTAGTTGCACCAAGGGAAGGAATCTAGCTAGCTAAATATGATACGAGTATTACGGAGTAATTCTATATTTAATTCAATAATGTAATTGAATAGATAATGCTTTAACGTTGTCTAAGCCAAGTAGACGTAGCGTTGAAATAACTTCTTAAAATGACAGGAAAAAAATAGAAGTTGAATATTTTGTACCACTTGTTTTTTGCATTAAGGATGTTCGAGCATTCTTTCGTGTACCGTTACTCAAGGTTCATACTGTAAGAGGGACCTAAAAGTTAGAAAATTCAAGTGGTTTTCACACACTGTACAAACCTTCTGTTAATGAAAGATCTATTACTTCCAAAGAGGAAATGTTAAACTTGAAAATAAGTTTTTCGGAAAATTGAATCACGAAGAGTTGGAAGTTGCACTGGATTCCAAGTCATCTCAAAGACTATGCGTAAATATCACACCTGTTCAACTTAATGAACGAATTAGAAAAAGTACTAAAACTCGAGCGATAATCAAGATCAAAAACATCTAGCAAAAAGGCTCGCTCTCAGGCTATATATAGTGACTCATTCAGCTTGATGAAATGAAAAGTGGATTTTCTGTGACTAGCGCTGAACTAGTGGGACGTCATCATAACGCAAATGTAGAGCCGTGAAAGCCTATGATGTCAGCTTGCTGCTCCAATAAAGGTGACTCCAGCCTCATGAGTTTTGGCTTGTCGATTACTGCTGAAGTGCATTGTCAACAACCAGGGGGGACATTAAGCTAAAACTAGTGAACAGAGCTAAAATACACCTTTCAAACAACAGCGCTTGATCTTATACCGCAAAGATCAATAAGGCAAAATTGCCAAACTTACTTTGCCTTGAAGCTGATTCAAGCCTTTTTATCACCCATCACATGCTCACCAGACGCTGCCCCGACAAAGTCCCACTTTCTTCTAAATACCAACAACTTCTGAATAGAAAAATTGCTTAAATCCCATCGTAATCCGGGCTTCTACGGCAGCAGGGTAAATACGTCATCATCGAAATATAGATAGTAAAAGTGCGTACTTCTTCTAATACGATGCTTAAGAACACATTATAAAAATTAAGGTTGACTGTCTTATAGGTCGAAGTGAATTTAATATTATATAAGAAATATTTCGCCAGAAATAACTAAACTTTTTAGATTTGCCAGGAAGCCGATTTTCACCAAGATGAAAAAGTTAAAGAAAATTCGATCACATATGGTTGCTTGAAAATTTTGCTTTAACATTACCTTATCTCAAATCATTTTTGCATAATCTACGCAAAACATAGATTCTACCCTAACTATTATGTTGTATGATAGCGTTCGAATTGGTTGTTCTCAAATGCCAGTACCTGATATTTCGGTATCATTGTATTTCCACTACAGTTTCAGCTGCTTCTTGTACCATCTATGGATGAGTTGGTGAACCGTCGGAAATAACCTTCGCTGGGCCCATTTTCGTTTTGGCACTCTCGCAGTTCTTTACATTTATCTTTTTTCTTATACATAGTCAACATTCATCTTTTCGGCCTTTCCTTCCTTTCTTTCCTCTCGTTACGTCAATAGTATTGACGGCCTTCATTTACTTGCCTTCCTTTGGATGCTTACCCTCTTGTTTGCTGCTGCTGGCTAATGGCGGGACACACGTTTAGCCTGTGCTCATTTACTCGAGCGATTGTCTGCTCCATCTTTCTCCGCTGCCTTCGATCTCCGCCGAAGTACATCTTTGTTCAACCGTTCCTTTGCCAATTCCATCGCCCCCCATTGAATTCTTTTCCTTTCGTTAAACGCGCGCAGTGATGACGCTACCGTATCATTCAGTAGCTAACCTTCCATAACCAGCATGTCCGGCTACCACTGGCTGCCATAAACAATTCTGCCTGTGTAAGCGAGCTCGAGCGACCTGTAGCATAGAGCAGCTCAAACGTCTACAGAGGTAGAGAGAGACGTATTCAGCCTGGATTGCAGTACTCCCTACTAGAAGCTGATGCAAATGCATAGTGCTCGAAGCGATCGCAGCCATTACATTTATGTATTTCTGCTATTGCCCACCGTCTGACTTAGGTGGTTGTTTGCTTAGCCGCCAGGGACAGAATCTTTTGGCACGATTAGATTGTAGATTGATGAACGTGGCCTTGTTTGCGCCTTTACGCCTTCCAGGTGCTACTCACTTAGTTCTCTCTTTAGATGTTTATGCAATGGCTCTGGATGGGTGATATATTTAGCGTTTGGATCGGTTCTTTTAGCCACCCCTTGGCAACTGTTCGTGATACAAAATTTTTGTACGTAGCATTTCATTTGAGTTCACATCTTCAGTAAATAGAAGATATCGGTGTTGATCTAGATCCTATATATAGCCCTTTACCTGGTATGAACATGTAGATGGTAGTTTTTTTTTAGATTAATTTCCACTAAACATAGCTTCAAAGATGACCTATTTTGTTGTATATTTTTACGAGATTAATAAATCAGTAATTCGTTACACTGAATGATCAGTAATTGAAAATCTTCGATTACCTCTTCTGTATGGGAATTGTAATATAAATCGATTGTACCACGAATATTACGTTTCAAATACTGAACCGCATTTGCTTGCCAAAACGTAGAAGTTGTCTATATCCTGCAATTACCTAAACATCGACATTTTCACGTTTGTCGATTAGAGTATCTGTAATGTTTTCTATTATTATTATTATTATTGCTTTTCAGGTGTTGCTACAATGCGCCGCGTGATATTGGGGCATTGATGGCGAATCAAGTAGAGGTCTCGTTCTGGGAAACTTGCCTGCTGATTAAAGTCACGTCAGTGCTCACCTTTGAATGCTTCCTATACTAGATTCCGTTGTAGCTCAGGAGGCCAAAAGATATTCGTATGGCCAGCGTGCGAATAGTTGGGTCAGACTTGTGCGCCGACAAGGTCCCTAGAGATCGCACCCTCGCACTACACGATGCGTCTTAGACAGTTTTGCGTTCTTTGGCTGGTTTGAAGCTCTGAAGGACTGCTCACAGGCCCTCTATCTTGCACAAGGCTTTTCGCCACTCTACCTAAGCAAAGCGGCAAATGCTGCAAGTCACCAGCCTTTTAGTTCGAAGAGTCTTCAAAAGCAACAGTGACCACGAAGACGATCCGAACAGTACTTACTGGCTGTAACTCGTCCTACAATCAGTGCTCACTCGTACCCATACAAACTTGTGCGCATATTTCTAATTAGTGTTTGTAGGGCAACAAGAACGCCTTAGAGCCAGAGACGTTACACGTGTCGTTTAGCACAAACATCTTACAAAATTTCGTTACTAGGCAATTTCAGTAAAATGCGACAGCAAACCATCTGTTGCGCTTGAGGGACTGTGCCGTTAGAACTAAATAGATGCCTACAATTTATTTACAGGTTGGCGAGACTATACGAATATATACTGGCGTATCACTGAATGGGCCACTAACTGCTGCTAACTTATGATCAAAAGAGGAAAGACAGTGCGATCTGACTATCAGAGGTTATCCCTGTACGCGAGTATACGGTACGGGCAGCGTAGAAGCATGCGTGCAACAATGCCATATCGCCCCCAAAAGCCTTTTGCCAGTTTGCTGCACACCTCTACCCCGTGTGGGTGGGTGGGTGGGTGGGTGGTTGGTGACTTACCGTCGACGCGTGCCAGAGCCCCAGCACTGGACGATCGGCGTTCGAGCTCACCCTTATTTTGCACAGAAGAACCTCCGGCCCCGGTTTATCCCTTTGTAGCTCTCCGGGGTCGTATGCCATACAGCCGCAAACTACCAGCCCGTGTAGCTGGCGGGACCTGTGACTATAAATTTAATGGGTCAAAGAAAGTATATGGGGGCCATTTAAACTCTGTCTAATGACGTCAGCTAAACCGCCTGCCTCAGCCTATTTGCCCTTGCCTCGTTGGGTAGTGAAGGCTGCGGCGGGATAGTAGACGCAGTAGTTGTGGCGGTAGCAAGCAGCGGGTTCAAGAGGTCGAGCATAGAGGGACTATAAAGGGGCAAAGACTAAAGCGTGAACCTCGGTGTGGAAGATTGTGGCCACCCCCGATACCAGATATGGTTATGAACAGGGCGGTGTGCTTAAGTACGCCTTGCCGAGCTTCACAACTGCTGATACGCACGGCTATCGTATCCTGTAAATACACGTTCACAGACCTACCCATATATATATATATATAAGTTCCATAGGGTGCTGTTATCGAAACAAATCCGCATGAAAAACAAGAGAGCTTCCTGCCTACTAAGACCTTCCCCCATGTGTCGTCTAATCCGCGAATATCGCTCTATGAGTCAGCTTAATGTCGTAGGACAATTTCGTTTAGCCACTTAACTCACAGCTGTGGTCTATAAAATATGTACAGTTGCATGTGCATAATAAGCAGACAATTTCTAACTATAATAAAATAGTGCCAGCGTCGTGATTGCTATTTTGACACATTAGCTTTATTCTCTACTTCCTGCCTTCCTGCGCCCGCAACCTATCTAATTACAGTGTCTCGTGTTCCTCAATTTTCCTCAATCCATGACAAGCAAGGTTCGACATGATGCTTGCAACTGTCTGCTTATAACACCCAGGCAGTCGCTATTAAAGTTGTTGAGCTGGTGTTGGGACGCGTCGGCTGTCTGTCAGTGGTTGTAGCTGGAAACGAACAGCGAGCGAACGAACGAGCGTCATCCAGTGGAATGCGCGGCTGTGGGCGGTCGGGAGCTCAACGGTATGGTACTACTGCAGCACGCCTTGGCTCCCTGTTCAGCTCGTGCACCGCTGCTGCCTTGGCATCCGGTAAACAATCATCGACCTATCCGGAAGCCCGATCGACGAGCGTCGGCGGACCTTACCTATGGGCTGTGCTAGGCAGTCATCCAACCATACAGTCAGCTAGACACGAAAGGGGCGAGCGAAAACAAACTAATTATTCAGTCGACTATCGCCGCACAACGCTTACCCTTCAGCTCGCTCTCTCGTCACTATCGACCCAATGAATGGACGGAGTCGAAAACCGGCAGCCATCCAAAAGCTGTTCTTGAACCGATTCCGGCTGGCTCGATGCCGTTAACAAAGCGAATCCTCCCCATACACATCAGCCGCTTTGCCAAGTTGGGGTTAAAGTGACTAAGACTTGTGAACGCTGGCAATGAGGCAGGCAGGCACACCTGCACACAGCGACGACCCGGGTTGCAGCTCACACATTCTTGCCACTATGACCGCTTCTGCTGCTGATGTCGATTCCGGAGTTCTGGCAATGCTGAAATCGATAATAATTTCAGAAAAGTAAAGGAAACGGGTAATGCTGCTACAGCCGTTCCTTCACAAGGCTCTGCGGCGGTCTAGCTTAGCTGAGTCGAGCGCTTCTCATTGACAGAACGTTCGAGGAGGACGCGAGACGGGACCGGGAGAAAGCTAAAGACTGAGTCACGGCCTATCGCTCGAAGTCTAACTAAACAGATAAGGCAAGGCCAGCCGAGAACCCTTGAAGACCAGCGCATGGAAATTGGGAACTAAAAACTAACCTTCCAAAGATCAACTCCCTGCGAGCAATCATTAGCGGCTGCCGATTCTGCCGCCCGGGATACGCCGAACAGTGTAAAACAGTCTTCGTTTAAGGGGGTCATCGTATGGCGTGGCAGCCGCTGCTAGGCTGTGAATAACGCACAACACCGCCCGCGAACCCCACTTGTTCATTACTTGCTCGTCGTTACTGGCTACGTACATTTTTGTTTTATGTCTCAGCGCGGCATCGTCTATTTGACGACGAACAGGGCCTAGACGATGAATTTCTTCAGGTTACGGCAAAGGAAAAGACAAAAGTTTTTGTAATCCAAACACTTCCTGCGCTGCACTCATCAACATTCTGCAATAATATACCAATTATCCGCCCTAACTGTCCTAAAAATACCATAATAGTCGGTGCCTTTATACAAGCACGGCAAATTTAAGAATGCTAAGTTAGATGTGTCAACACAGTCACGCTCAAACCCTTTCCGATTTCCCATATTCCTTCGACGAAACCTGAAGCTTTATCTGAGAGTAGTTATCAGATAATGTGTCATCCATTAGTCCTATTTTCCTTATGTTTTGGCAACTAGTTCCTCCAAAAAGTAGCGTCTATTTTCTCGACATTGTCTTCTGTACGTTTATATACCATTTTAGTGATCGAATACTTTTCTCTTAACTAGATTCAGCAAGAAAAAACGTAAGTGGATGGTACAAGGTCTAGGTGAGTTAGAACATTTCGGCAAAAATACAATACTGTTTTCCCACGAAAAGGTAGTCATCGTACTTTGATACCTGATAGATAGTCATCGCTAGTTTGTTATTAAATCCTAGCTATTTTCAAGTTCTCGTTTCGTCATTTTTTTCGCCGTCGTGATTGAAACAGTCATTAAGTTAGCAGCTAACTTCTGTTGGATCACATTATTCGAATAGCATCAGATTCACATTAAAAACTTCACGGAAGGAGGGCCCAAACTACTTAGTTACTTGAGAAGCACTGTCCCGCAAAATTGTCTGCCCGTTTCCCTGTGAAATATACATCTTGCATTTCAAGTCACGGTCGTATGCGGAATAAGGCCAGTTCTTAGGTCCTTACTGAATTCCATCACATGTTGCTCTAAATAGTGCTAGTTAAGGTCATCAAGGATCGAAATATCGGCAGTTCGACATATTTTTCTACAGATAACTGGATAGGGCACAATAACAATGGCTTTAGCCTTTTCTGAAAAAACTAAGTAAATTACTATTCACAGCAGTCAACGCAAATAAATACACTATTTCTTCGCCAGTTAGAACTTTAGAATTTTCTTCTTAGGTATGAGCCAAATCAGGTAAAAAGAAACGTAATGGATTTGCGGGTTAGGTTTAATTAAAATTTGGAAAACGTTCATTTTCAATATTCTTTGTAGTGCTCAAACCCTGCGAACTCCTAAAACAGCTGTTTAAAAAACGTGGTCATTGTTGCTTCGCCTGCGTCCTACCAGCCTGCTAACTCAGCTTGCTCAATGGCAAATATGATCTGATTTACCGGACCCACAAAAATTCATGTCATTTTATTAACCCAAGACATACAGTTCCGATCACGAGCTGCACGTAGTGGGCCAGGTTTGAAGGTGGAAGCCAGTTGTGCAATGTTAGTATCGGACATTAACACCTATTAAATACTACTGAGCTAACTACGAGAAGTAAATGTATCGATATCACTTAATTTCTGTCGCCATCCAAAGAAGCTGGTATATAGAGATCCCTCAGCTACTAAATAGACAATACGTGCACAAAAAGGAGACCTGCGTTTTTAGTTGTTTGCTATATTTTTCGGTGCTTGTTTTTCGTTCTACCTACATACCATTAAAGCATCACTTGACAAAGCTTGGTGCTGACTCAATATGCATTCTTTACCACGCCAGGAACAACAGAGGTTGGTGACGCCCGCTTCGCTAGATTGAAGCTATCACTGAAAAAAGCTTTTCTCATTTAATCACGCCAACTTTTACCGATACTGTTAGTCTTCTGGCCGACTTAGTAGATATTTCGTTCTTCCTCATTTTGAGCATCTGAACGGTTCCCGCTATATAGGACGGCACGAAGATTTTATTGTTGAGTGTAGAATCCATTGTTAGTATTATAGAACGATCGGCAACCAGATCATTAGTAATAACGAATAAAACATTACAGGCGCCATTGCCATTTTATATGTCAATAATAATAATAAAGATACTAACAGCACGGTTGTAAACACAAGAGTGTACGACGTATTGTTAGAAAATTTTATATCTCAAGTGTGTAATAAGAATAAATCACTTTGTTTATTTGCACAAATAAAAATGAAATATATTTGCTAAATTACTAAAAGCTAAATATTTTAAAATACTTTCCATAATCGACAGTGCATTTTCCGAAGAGTTCAAGTTTTTCTGGAGCACTGATTTTTGAGAGGCAAAATCAATTCATTCAAACAGAATCAAACGGTGAATACGCAAAATCATAGACTATCTATAAATTGTAAATTTAAGGAGTAAAACACCCTGCCGCTAAACATAGCGTTCTATATAGCAGACAGCGCGCAGAAATGAGCACGCTCCGGCAAAGCGCTGTGTTGTGGGTATGCCATTGTAAGATGGGCTAAGAGTGCTGCAGTAACGGGTATTCTCGGCGTCCGGTTCGGATCAAGAACTCCGACAAACAATAATCATCATGCCGTTTGGCATCTAACCGCAATCAAAGGCCGGAAAGTTTGGCAGTATAAAGTTTTTCCATCATTTAGCGGAAGCGTGGCGATCTTCAGTTAAGAAACTTGGTGGCGTGGTAATGCTTGTGAGAAGCCTTTCCTTGTTACTCGTGCAATCTCTCTTTCGGCATCGTTCAGTCAAGCCTGCATCCTGACAAGCGGCAAGACATGGAGCAGGATGCGTTGCGACTCTCTCAATTGAGTAGCAAGTCCCCTTAATCCCGACTTGAAGACTCTCGGCAGGACGGAAGGGGCGGCTTCGATTTGCCAGACTCGCCGCCTGGGCATGCGAGTGACCGAGCAAGCAAAAGTGGAAACATTCGAGATTACAAGAGCGCTTCTGCTACTACCCTGGTGCAGATACTTCTGCAGATTCGTTTTGTCGAATCTTGCCACTATCATCTGCGTGCGAACGCCGCGGCGTGAAAGTACACCAGTACGATGAACCTACACAAACGAATTGAGTGGGAAAAAGACAAAAAGGCGGAATGGAAGAGAGATAATGCCGTTACTTTGTTCTTTAAACAGCACGTTTTCCGCTCCCAATCGTTCATTGTTCCTTTGACATTTTCTCTGTTTGTTTCGCGCCTGCCTACCAGCCACTTCTCTCCCCTCAGTTCAGATATCAACTCATTGTACACTTGGTGCATGCTTACGTAGATTCCTTCCTTCAATACATGCATACATACGCACAAGTAGTCCCGCATAGGCAGGCAGGGAATCGCGCGTGGAGACAACGAAAGCAATGATTCTGGCTTTCCTCGTTCTTTGTTTTATTCACTTCGTAGAAACATTTTGTGATCTTCCCTCCGCAGTCGCCTCCTTCCCAACAGCAGCAACCACTGCCCCGGGACTACTAGCTCAACTTCAGTTTACTTCAGGCACGGCTTCAGCTATCCACGCCATGTCCAGCATAGAAGAACCCCAAATTTCTTTCTTGCCCTCCTATAACTACGATAAGCGTTTCATCGTTTTGACAAAGTTAGAGAAAAAGACCCATTCTAGAGTAGCAACGATACAGATGCGTTCCGTAGTTTTCTTCGCTATCCAACTCCGGATTTCGTTGGTTGGTCTAGTCTGCAAGTAATGCAGCACGAAAAAGGCACTACCGAACCCGGCTAACAGGTCAGGCTAACAAACCTACCTAACAACCTTCATGTTGGCCGGCCAGTCGGTTCGTTCAGGCAACGATCTACTGGCAAAACTGCAGTCCTTTGTTGGATAAAGAGAGAAGATCAAAGATGCACGCGGCCGATACTATTGCGGCGATGCTGGGACACTACGAAAGAATAAGGGAAACTCTAGCGAAGGGCATGAAGATGGAATGAAGACGATAGCCAGCGGGGATGGCCATGAAGCCACTGCCCTGTATTCTGGGTGCAGGCTGTTGCGTTATTTCCGGAACGAACGACAGCACAGAAAATAGCGTCGCAGGAAGAGGATGTAGCGACAAGCAGTCATGAATGGCGCGTTGCAGAAGGAGGATGGCGTTCTTCTATAGCCGTCACCAGCAACAGTAGAAACTAGATTGAGTCTGAGGTTTGGATTCAGCTTTAGGGGGTGGTAGCTAGCTTCTGGGGCCTCGAACGATGAAATAAACGAGGCAGCGTTGTTTGACACCACCACCACCACTGCCGTCGGGCCGCCCACGCCACCGAAATGTTCTATCTCCAAATTGACTTCTAATCGGCTCTGTGCCTTGCGTAGCCTTATCCTGTTGTCTGCTCACGGGGCTGCGCAAAGAGGCGGGTTCCGTGCCTATGACAGAGGCAATGCGATACTTTCCCGAATCGCGTCGATGTACACCTACCAACTAAAAGTACCAGAATAATTCCCTTTTATTACACTCACACATTCACGCACAGGGGTAGATTACTATACCAGCGCTTACATGCCAATATATGTTACGGACGGCTAGACACGATTCGCTGCTATTTTCAACAGCTGTGTATTACTAGTGTTGTGCAATCGCTCAGACTAGA
Source organism: Varroa destructor (assembly GCF_002443255.2). Taxonomy (NCBI): domain Eukaryota; kingdom Metazoa; phylum Arthropoda; class Arachnida; order Mesostigmata; family Varroidae; genus Varroa; species Varroa destructor. The sequence goes on from NW_019211460.1 coordinate 24,349,350, forward strand.
ACTTTTGGACCAAATCTTCGAGTCTCGATTACTGTTCGCTGTTACCATGTGGCGCTATCAAAACGCACAGGACGAACACCACTTTGGCATGCGCCAGACATGCTCCGGATCATCATCGGCAACGACAGAGCTATCGATATCTTTGTTTTTCGCACATCATGACTGACACAGTGTAAGGCGTTCAATTTTAGACAAACCAAACTTTCAGCATCAGTCGACAAAACCACTGTTATTACTGCTAGAACATGATAACAAGATTTAATCGGATCGTTCTGTGATATTTTACCGCTTATAGACACTGTCGTCGTCATCGCTAGTTCACATATGCTGACGCCGATGAGTGAATAGTTGTGAGGAATAATTAAGTTTATTATTCGACGCTCGTCCAATCATACCATAAGTTATTTGTATTAATAGGTACGGTGAATCAATAAAGGGATAGGTGTATAATATAATACAGAGCATACCCTATCCCTATAGTGTTCAGAGGTACAAAGTGAAGGAAGCGGAACGTACTTGTTTGGAAGGAAACGTTTAATTGTACGACAAAACTAGTCTGATCGCGCATTTGTTCGTATTCGATCGCCGCTGCCTGTACCGTAGTCGAGTCAATAACGCAAAACATTACACAACATTTAGCCTCAGAAATTCATTACAAGCGATCAAGTAAGTGACACATAAGGTACGCTCGAAAAAAATGGAGTACCATAATGAAAATTCATTATTCCGTAATACAGCGATGTTCTAATCGGCTATGGGAAACAGTGCATAATATACTACTATTTTTTAAAGCGCTATGTAAATTATTGGTCATTAGAACAGGAGGTAGCACTTCGCTTCAAGGATGCAAAATGTCTTGATATGTTTTGGGAAAAAGAGTCGAGCTAGTATAGTCTCCGCTTCCACTCGACGCTTCACTCTTTCAAGCTTGAATTTAGTATTATAGATCATAGCGTGCGTACTCCTTATGTTGATACGCGCCTGTTCTATGTCAAAGCAAAATTGAGTTCGAATCTCGTTAGGCCAGTCGTTATGTAGCCAGGACGTGAAGGCTTTCAAAACAACTGGATAAAATCAAGTTGATGAAGTCGTACTCGTAAGCAAAGATAGGGCTCACCCACTACCTAATCAATTTCTTATACTGAGCACATCGAGATGGCTTCGAGTATTATCTGATACCTATAGTTTTCTTTATCGCTGTTGCTACTTCTCTATAAAATACAGTTCGATACTTCATGAATGTTTTAATTTGTGTTTGTGCGCCAGCACATATTCCAGTATACCATTCTTGAAACCGGCGATTTATATAAAGAGTCCGGGCAAGATTGCTACATGTTGAAAAATAACTATGGTTTTGCAGGATAAATCGAAGCCAGTTTCCAACGTAACGCGTGATCAAACGTGCTTAGTTAACTAAATTAAATTCAGCTATTTAATAAATAAAAAGTTAATTGAATTAAAAAAAATTAAACAACTTCCAACTAGCGTACCATGCCTGAAAGCTTTTATATTTCTACTGTGAATCTATCAAATTAAATGTAATATATTGACCCAGTAACCCAATCTCAGATTGGTGTGAATTACTATTTTTATTGATTTGTTAGCCAGAGTCTATAATAACAGCGGCCTTTTCTCTTACGGCAATGTTCGTGAAGTTTTCAATAGTAACAAATCTTCGCACTAAGGTAGTATCTTCATGCAAAAAAAAACATCATTTTTAGAGCGAGTGGGACGGCCATCTCTACTCAATGGCCTGCAACAGAGCAGCATTCAAACAGGGTGACATGAAGCTTGACACTTCAATTGTGCCTCGAGGATTCAAGAGATGCTTCAGGTATAATTTATATAGCAGCTTGTGCCTGCTCGACATAGGTCGAATATTTGTGCGCTGTATAGCTTACGACTAAGTTTTTTTAATTGTCTCTGCGCTGACAAATTTAGAATTCAACTGAGATTTTTTAAAAGCGCTAGAAAAAAATGCATAGAATTCTTTGATCTCGAAAGAAGTACTAATGAACTGTTATGAAGAATTTATCCTTAAGTACACTAGACATTTTTAATTACCCCAGATTTGAAATAATGGTACTCAGAAAATCCAGCATCGTGATACTAGTATAAGGTTTTGAAGCAAACCGAAACATAATAAAAGCTAGGATGTTTCTATCTGGCAGATTATTTACGTTGACGATGATTTACGTTGTTTTAAGCCTAATTTTAAACTTTATTCAAAAACTTGATCGATGTATAGCTATTATAATTACCGGATATAAAATAAAACTTAAATAAATCTACAACAGGGTGATTGATAAAACCAAAAAGATGTTTAAAATTCTACTGAAAATGTCTGTTTTAAACTACCTCTCTAAAAGCTCCAAACTAAACTACGCTCACCTTGAAAAGGAGCACTAATTTCTCATTTATCAGAATTTATATCACATTTATTAAAAATTACATATAAGTATACACAATAACACCGGCTAGATATTGCGCTTAAACCGCGAAGTAGTCCTGGTAACCTCTAACGAGTGGCTTGCACTAGTTTCTGTTCCCTACAAAACAAGAAGGCACCCCATCCTTATTTTGCGCCTTAGTTCCGTCGTTTGTTGCCCGTGTTATTTGCGTTTTTTCCGTGAAATGCGTAGATGGCGTGGTCTGATACGCTGATTTCAGAATACGCACTAGCCGCATTCACAGAATATATATTTATACAACCTATGAAAATAATAGTAGCAGTAATCGTAGCAATTTATAAATTATTCTTGCATCTTGGATTGCGAGGGTTATGTTTAAAGAATAGCATCTTTTTCAGGCGCCTGCTTATGCGCTAGATAGAGGAAGAAGATGCTGAATAACGCGCTGAACAAAAAGATCACATCGAACCACCGATGATAGAAACTAAACTGTAGCTCACCAAGAACCTCGGTGATTATGCTTCGATACTCTGGTGGCATGTTCATGCGCATTAGGAGGATGGATGATACAAAATACATGCCCATTAGCTGGGCCAAAAGGAGAACAATAATATTTGACGATTTCGAGGACGCAATCGCATAAAAAAATTTCGTCAGCGTTATGAGGAACCCTCGAATTGAAGTTACGACAATGATACCCACTAACAAGAACGAGATATGTTGTGACCAGAACTTGATGTCGACGTTAAGACCTATCCAGTCGACGGCGATTTGCATCCCGCGCGTTACCGGGTCCACTTTTCCGACTCGATCGAAAATTATGTTGATCGTGCAAATGAAGATCTTCCACGTGCAGTAACCCGAAAAGAAGTAGCCGAGAAAATTGAAGTATTTCCCTTTAAACGTTTTTGACCACTCGATTCGCTCAAGTGCCCCATGAAGGTCGACGTTTTCGAGAAATAATTGACGCGACATCTCCTCGAGTGCGCGAACCTCCTGACGCAGTTGGCCAATATTCTCCGACTGTCCAGTCGGAGTGATCGACATACTTCGAATCACATCCCAGAGTCCACTAAACGAACGATTTGCTGCGGCTTGACTCTTCAGTCCCAGCACAATGCGTTTCTTCTTTTTGGCAATCATTTCCATCGTCTGTATAAGTTTTTTTTCTAACGAAGCTACGTCAGTCGGTAAAACCGGTCGCATAAAGTACGCCATCGATGTGTACGGATAGTTGACTGCTCCAAATCCAGAAAGTAACGCCATCACCGTCACTCCAATAACGCCAACCCGAGAGATCACCTGCTCCATGCCGAAAATGCCATGCTTCGGATTATGAATGGGAAAATTGTCACCCACCTTCCAAAACGCGAATACGAAGATGAGATAGGCAGTAATCGTTAGAATGATTCGTGCAGCCTGCGTCTGAACAAACGGCGTATTTTGTATAGTTAGACAGCCAATATAGAATGGCAGGACGAGAATGAGCATCACGAGCATCGTAAACAATATAAGCTTCCAGTGAAACAGCCGTGAGCTCGACTCAAGCACGCCTACAATTTCAAAAATGATAAGTTCGAACATTAGACAGGATAACGTGAAAACCGCTGCAAATAAGAGCTGTACGAGTCGATCCTGTATTTCGTAGTTCTTGAACAACTGCTTCATGAAGAAGATCGATCCTCCTGCAAAAAAACCGCATCCTGACACCAACACGACAAGGGAGTCGGCGAGGAGCGTCATGACGTGGCGCCAGAAGCGGTCGATCACCGGCTGATGTCAGCATATCACATTCACGCACACTGGCTATAGAAATCTCATAGTAGGTAGTAAAGAGGATATTCACTGACACTCATGCAGCACGTTTGATCGAATTAGCAAAATAGATAAAACTTTATTGTTAATTAGATACGTTGTTATCTATTTAGTTAGGTAAACAGCCTCCCCTTGCGCTTTCTACCTGAATACTATCATGGTAATGTAGTTTTACCACCTACCGGTAAAACTACAGCGCTGTCCAATGACAACAGCATCATATCGAATTGGCACAATGTTGTGTTCCCTCCCCGTCTGTACATAGACTGTTTGATGATTGTTATGGTGGTCGATGCGGCTCAGATGGAGCGGAGGCGCATGGAAAGGGCTCATCAAGCTTGCAGAGACGGAAGCGCTTCCCAGGCTCAGCATAGAAAGCACAATCAAGAAAGTTTGTTCGAAACACAGGATAACCGAAATAGTTTTAACTCGGCATTCAAGAGGTAACGGTTGTCTATATATATATCTATGCTGTTTAAATATAAATGATAAATTAATTTGTCTTGGAATCGCGACGAAGTTCCTTGTGATATCTATCTAAGAAATACTTACGTGAAAAAAATATCCTCACGAAAAGCTAACAGGAAGTATAGATGATCATCTATAATTAAAATTTTCTCAACCAATCATCGTATTCTTCTTATCTGTAACGTGAATCATATTACAAACTAATAACTCTATTATGCTAAAAAATGGCTCCGGCCTTACGTAAATGAAGTTACTAACGAACCACACCTCCTTAGATCCAGTGGGCGAGTGCTTTGGCACCGTATTATTGTGAGTGCCATTGTTTCGATTACTTATTACTACAGGACTAATTAGGCTAGCGCGGCCTCTCCCGTGCAGCCTCCATCCGTATCCTTTGACGTCGTTGACGTATTATTGGCATTTTATAGAATATCTCTCATATTGCCCGACAGGTCTTTAGTGATCTGAAGTTTCAAACAATGAGCGTTTTTTTCGTGTGCAAATTCAAAGTTTCCATATGATTTGCACGTTGGCTGATTTCTAACTTGAACAAAAACTTTTCTTTGTGAAAATACTTGTGGAAAAGCGGTTTGTGAAACAAAGCTCTCCGCAGATGATGTCAAACGAGCAATTTATGTTGAGCTGATTTGCAATAGCAGCTCAATATAAATTAGCTAGCATCTCCGAGATAACTAGACACGGAAGTTTAAAAGTAAAATAAATACAATTCAAGAAGTTGCACTAGTTTTTCACTGTTGATTATTTAACAATTATCCTTGATGTACAACGCTTGAGTCTGTATCGGTAAGGTTGCCTTTTATATTAATTTTTTGTGACATTATTGTTGTGACACGATTTAAGCTAATTTTTACATTTTACTATTATTGTACTTATATTGTAAAATATGCTACAATAGACAAGCAGAGTTGAAACGCAATCGTTTAGACAAAAAATGACTGGACTCGGCGAAGTATTAAATTATCATGGCATTTATTAAGTTAAGAATATTCACCGTTTACATTTAATCGTAGTAGGCAGATCCTACTGTAAATCTGGTCATAAAAACCTTTTATTTTTTAGAAGCATACCCTTCTTAATGAGCGAGTGCTCATCCTTACCCTAATACTGTTAATATATTTCATAGCATTTATATATATATATATATATGTTTACAAAAAGTGCATTATAACTCTGTACCGAGAGCTATCGTAACAAAAAGTAGATAACAGCTGAAACGTGACAAACTATTTCCCAGTTGGTTATTATATGCGTGTACATACGGCAAGTATTATAGTATTGCCATTGCACTCTACCAGAGAAAATTTAGCGCTTACTTAAACAGACTTTTTAGCATGCATTTTTCTGTACCACGGTATGCACGACCAAGTTTTTTTTGAGAATATTCCCACAGTATATTCTTATTCAAATTGTTGCATAACGTAATGTTTGGGTAATGGATGGTAAAGGTATTTTTTGAGGAAGGTTCTTAAAACGACGAAAGTATAGCATTGGAGCATTTCTAAAATGGTTTTGTACGAAAATGTTTGTGCAGTACCAATATATTAAACGATATAAAGTTTACCAATTAGGTCTGAAACGGCAGGACCCATGTTCGGGATCTGTCACTGGACAACGCACCCACAGAATGCCTATATGCCATGAGCTTACGCTACTTCTTGCGCGAAACGAAGGTACTGAGGTGTACACGTACATCATTTCTTTGGCTCAATGGTCTGTGTATTTCAGTTAGATCAAGAAAGTTGGATGCAGCTAAGGTGAACATCTACTCAATGAAATTTGCTCTCTGAACTGCAGGGGCAAAGGGTTAGAATGTTAGTCGATACGCTAGTTTCATATACAGCAATATATGAAGTCATTGTAGACAAGGTCGTAAGTACATTGCTCCACGCGCGCGTCAACTGTCAACAACGTACTTTACATTCTAATAACGAATCGTAGGTCATGTTAAAAATTCCAATCTTACCGTTATTAAATATTATTTATCCAAAGTTGTGAAAGAAATTGGCAACTATTGAATTGTGCCCCTGAGTAAATATATACCAGAAAAGCTGTTCCGCTGAATCTGCATCGGCCATATCAAGTTCATCCACACATATTGTTAGGTGCTTAGTGTTTCATTACCCTCTATCAGACAAAGGCCGGCCAGTTTTAGGAACTGTCGATATTCTTCCTCAAGCCATTACAGAGGAGGAGCTAAATAGAAAGAAACCCAACCCTGCTTCCTTCATTTCTTCTTCTCCCTTCTTTCTGGCAACGTTTCATGATAAATGTGAGTCAATTCGCTTTTTTCAGATCCACAAGAGAGTGTATAGGATGTAATATCCGAAAGAAGGGAAATTGTAATTATACAAAAAGAACGAACGGGAAGGAACGGAATATCCCTTGGACTATGTCGCGTTTTAGACCTATAGTAGTTTGAAGCACACTACGGCTTTGCAGGTATTTGACCGCAAACTACCGCACACGGCGAGATGAGTGAAACGAGTTTCCTATATATTAGTTTCTATCAGTTCATGTTGACAAATGAACTCATATTACGGGATGATGTGAGGGGGTCCTCGGAAGCTCCGGTACTGCCAAGCAGGGTACAATTACTCAAATAATCTGTCTTAGCTACGAACCCCAAGGGGGTTTCATACAGGTCTCCTTGACAGCGAATTACTATTTTAGAATCGTAACTAGACGCGTACATATCGATATACTTTAAACAAAGTTCTTTCTATTTATAGGAGCTGAGATAAAAAAAATTCGAGTAGACTACAGGCTTGGGGCAGCAGTTCTGTTTGCTCTCAAGCCACGTTAAATTTGTTCCAAAAATTCTGTGAAATGAGTTGCCTTTTGGGTATTGGCGATAATTATGGTTATTTGCCGAGCTAAATATATTTGTCTAATAACAAAATTCTCTCCTAGTAGGTGGTTAATTATTTGACATCGTTGTATTTCCGAATGATTGGTATCAATGTTATTTTTAAGAATAATACACAGTACCTTGGAATGAAAATGCTAAACAAATTAAATCTGTGTTTCGAATGTGCCCTATTGTTGCCCCCTTTTTGAATGCTAACTTCTCAATAGAAACTCCATTGCTAGACAAATGTATAATAAGTGCAAGCAGAACCGCTGAGTAGCGTACACGCTCACCATCGGAGTCCCCTTTTTTTTCTAATCGTACTTTCAATTAAAAAAAGTGAAATAAATATACGCGTCACAATAATAAAAAACAAATACAAGCTTAGTTAGCTTGAAGTTCAGGTTCATTATACGATAATTCTTTCTTTATTGTGTAGTTGCATTCTTTGGACCTTCATCGAGTGTTTACCGCGTATATAGCACAACATGCAGTCAATGTTATATGCCATTTGAAAAGTTAAAAACAATAGAAATACAATAACTTGTTTTAACATAATTTTGTGGTTCTTCAGCAATCTGCTGGACATGAATGTTGAAGAGTGGCGAGAATTTACGCATGTAAGAAAAATGTAGAAAACGATAGGGAAGGTGTACGTTCCTCCATGCGTTTCTAAGGTCGTCGACTAAAAACCGTTGCGACTATATGCGTCTTTTCCCGTTACGTTACGGTCATGATGCAAACAACGATAACAGAAGCCATAACCTTCTGCTTGTGGCGTCATTCGAATCCATTTACTGCTCGTCTATTGGTATTGCGATTGCTGCAACCGCTTCTAATACCACTCTTGTCAATAGCCTCCTTAAACCGCTGGGACTTCCTGTCGTATCCGTACGGAGCTCCCTCCACTCCAAGCCACGGGCTCTTTCGTTTCTGCCGTTGTCTTTTGCCTCACCTCTTTCCTTCTCTCCTCGCGTTGTGTTATTAAGGTTATTGCTAGAGTGGCCGTACACCAATCGGTGTGCCCGTGGGAACTTAAAAGCGACCCGAGATGCGGCCTTTGTAAAGGGTGAAGGAAAATCAGGCAAATGAATTGAGGGTGAGGGGAAGTGAAATATCGAAAGAAAAGGGGTTAGGTGGTAGTCCAGCGTCCGCTGCCTTTGCCCGCTCACGCAGGCAGTTCGGAGTCACAGCAAAGCAGACCAGGGGGGCAACCGAGCTGTCGTTTCATTTATCAAGGTAAAGACCCTTTAAGTCACCCGGTGCGGTACGCTGGCCCTCTTAACCATTCAGCTAGCCTTGAAGCTCCAAGTCGGTTACTCCGACTGGTTCGTAGCGACTCCTCGGCTCCACCTGGCTCACAGGCTCGCCAGTCGCTTCACATTTAGCTCTTCTCTTCTACTTCCTTCCCGTTTCTACCTTCCCTTCCCCCTCTGTTCCCCACTCACTCTCTCAGCCTCTGGCTCTTCGCTTACCAATTCCCAATTCTAACGGAAAAAAGACACGCGAAAGGCGACAATGCAGAGTGTAGAAGCTGTCTCTCACCCCCATTTTTTGCCTGGTGGCCATTTGCTTTTCCATTGCTTCCTTTCAGTACCCACTTTTTCTCTCGTTCTTCCGCTTATTTCCTCAGACACACGCAGCTACACAGTAGGGTCAGTTTTCCCCTTCTTTGCGGAATAGAAAACTGCACAGGAGGAATTCCGGCTCTGTCTTTTTCGCCCCGATGCCCCAACTAATTTTCTTGCAAGTCTTCTTTTACCTTGTTTTTTTCTTCTTTTCTTTCGATACTCCTCTTCTTTAGATTCCAGCGCCGTTCCTCTTTTTTTGCATGCTGCTTGGTCTTTTACATGTAATAAATATACATTTAGGTGACAACGAACGGCGGACAGAACGAAGATCTGGAGAGAGGGAAGGAACGAAAGAGGATGAGCGTGAAAGTCAGCGTCATAGAGACGGTAAAACGAAGACGACGTTGACAGCCAAAAAGGGCAGCGGTTGTATCAGCGGAATCAGAGTAGCACACTAGATGCGAGAGAACGAGTTGGGTCGAGTTTCGGTTCACTCGAGCCTCGTTACTTCTGCTAGCTGCGAAACAAACCTAACCAAGGACCCTTTGTCGACCAGCCGATAGGGTAGCTGGCGGCGGCGGCCAGCGGGCTGCTGCTGGCTCACAAATGGGATGGCGACGCAATCAGCCGAAGTGTTATCGAATTTACGTGGAATCCAGACCTTGCTTGTCCCTTCTTCCGGCGAAACAACATAAAGGTGTATTGATATTTTCGAAGTCTTTCTAGTCGTCTGTTCGATCTCGCGCGACGTTCATTCTTTCGCCGCCACCGATACTTCTGCTTCTGCCAGTCTGCAACTGGAGCTAAGAATTGTCGTGTTTGCTTTGTCGTCTATTGTTCGACCATGCTACCCATTCAGCCAGCTATTGCTATCACTGCTGCAACTGTTGCTGCTGCTGCTGCTGTTTCTGTCAGAAAGTCAGTGAGGCAATGAGGGATGAGATGATGCCACTGTGCTGCTGGGGAGGGACTGGAGGCCAAGGATGTCACATAGGAGAGAAACCGATAAAGGCGAAGAGCCCCGAGGCCAGCAAGGCTCTGACAGTGCTTCTTGGTGCTAATGAAACTAAATTACAAAGATGTTCCTGTTTCGGCATAGATCCGATAGATACGATGGAATGCTCACTGCCTCTACCGGTACGATCGCAATCGTTGTTTGTTCAAGTAGAGATCTCATTCGCTCTTTTCTCAAGCGGTTTTATAGTAACCGTCGCAATGAAGCGAAGCGAGCAAATCTCATTCGTCTCCCACAGCCGCTGATCGACTTTCACTCAGTCGAACTATATCGTCGAAGGATATAAAAAGAAAAAGAAAGAAAACGGCAGGACAATGTAGTGGGTATTTAAATGCAGTCGGCCAGGAAGAGGCCTGCAATACCAGTGAAGTCCTGCTCTATGCTGTTTACGTTTAAGATCACCTTCCCAAGTTCAAACAATGTGTGCCGTGAAGCTTACTAAGCTTGGGAAGAATACGTTCGGAATAATCAGCATACACGGTAAACGAAAGTAGACAGCGAACTTAATGATGTTCCCAAAATCCTCGTAATGCATACAATATTCGCACAGTCCAAAGCTCCGTATGTCTTTAGATACAACCAATAACAAATTAAGACAAGATCCAAGCTGTTGTTATAATAACAATAATAATACCTAAGCACCAAGAAGAACAAGATTCAAAGTCAAAAGGTAGGAGATGTTAACGCAACAAGGTTAGCTAACAAAGCTATGACGTCTGATTAAAAAAAAGTTTAGTTACAGCGTCAATATGTAACTTAAGATGATACATTTTACGTCTAAGCTAACGTAAGCTTTGGCAGAAACAGCGCAATATTGTAGTTGCGCCAAAGTAGTTAGTTAATTAATGAATTTTTAGCTATGGAGTCGCACAAGGTCACTACCAATACATAGCTATAATAAACAAAAATACATTTTGCAGCTTTACTATTTAAAATAGCGTTCAATACTGTTTCCAGTGTCTTGTAGACCCTGTAGATATTTTTTATTGGCCAAAAAAAACATGTGATTTATGATTCGAGCGAAATCACAAGCAAAATAAGAGCTAGTATAACCTATTCTATGCAGGAATATCACCTACACACTACAGGAGAAACGTTGATTGCACGTTTTTATCTAGTTTCCAGTTCATCTTTTTCCATTGTTCTAATAAACTGTACAGTCATTACAAAAAGGAGACTGAAGCTACAAATGGGCATAAAGTAATGGCCATCACCAGCAACATCGCATACGCACACACGGAAGTCCGCATACACATTTAAGAGCATTGTCGTCGACGCGATTCGAATCGATGTGAAAACTTGACGTTTTCTTGGCAGACCATTTTGCTCGTTATCTCAATAGGGTCTAGTTTTGACGGCTACCAACCGTAGGTAGATCGACGGTCGTTCGGCTGACCTTTAGGCTTTGTCAGGTGCGACAAGGTTTGTAGAAGCACTAGCTCCTTTGTGTGCACGGGACATAAATCGCTGTGCTAGCGGTCGGACAGCCAAAGCAGCCAACCTTTGCAGTAATGGCAGTAGTAGTAGGAGGTCGAAACATACAGGGCGCAGGAGGCCCAAAAAGGACCCATGTAGGCAAGTTTGAGATAACGTCCGAGTGGGTGAGGAAGAAGCGAAGAAGGACGCCTTGTTAGCGCATCCATATTCCCTATGCTAGTGCTGCTGTTTCAGCTAGGAGTCACTACCAGTCATCCTCAAAAACAACCCGAAGGCCTGACAGCGGCGGCGTACAAAATGGGGAACGAGAGTTGGTGGTTTGGGACAGCATCAGGAAAAAAGGCAACCTTGGGCCAGCCATACACTAAACGGGCTAAGCAAAAAAGCTGCTAGCAAGGCATTCTTGTGGAAAGAAGGCCCAGTGCTCTGGACGACCGTAGGCCGACCGACCAATCGACGCGATGTTGCTTCAACTCGACTTCTTCATGACGTGTAATGGCATTGGAACATACTTCTTGACCTCGCTAAACCTAGGTGCTAGCTTGTACACCCTGGCCTGTAGCGAGTGATGCGTGGAGACCTCTACCCTAACGCTCGCAGCTTCCCCTCCTCCGTTGCTCGTTCTACCGTAGACGAAAAGTGGGTGTCCCGGGCGATAGAAATTCTCGAGAACTGAAGCGAAAGGAGATCGTTTTGAAAGAAACAGCAGAAAAGGCAGGCGCTGCAAAGCAACAGGCTCTCGTTTTTCATATATTCAGCGACCTCGGCTTGTGTTACCGCTACTGGGTCTGCGGTTGTGGGTGGCCAAACGTCGAGCGAAACTCGACCAGCCCAGATCCTTCAATTTGGATAAAGAGACAAAGCTTCTGTGGGTACCACTGCTGCTGTTGGTGCTGCGATGGCGGTGCGAATGCTTCGTTATAGAAGGAATATTCGCCATTGACTTCAACGGCAGCGAATAATAACGGCCTCTGTGTCTTGTTTGTTCGGCAACTGTTGAGTTGAACAAGTGTGTACGATAGTAGTTCCTGTCAAAAAATAACCGCTTTTTCAACTTAATATATCTCTATATATCTGTGTGTTTCAATGCGCAACGTTTTTTAGTTGACACCATGTTTGTTCAGTCGGAACGCTTCTTCGTTTCGCTATTGCTATAATTGAATTGTTACTTTACATACGAATGACAACGTCAAACAAAAGCAAATAAATAATGAAACCTAGCTTGAGTAAATATATACAGATATATATAAAGGTAAAGATATAAGAAAGGCTAAAAGAAAATCGATAATTTTTTCAAGCATGCGCATTCTTTGAAAGCTTTATAACTTGATTTCTACAGCACTAAGTCGCAACTCTGGCCACAACTATGTGATATAAGGGTCGAGGCCTCCACTTCTGCACATGTGCAGACGGTAGTATCAATGTGCTCATTACGGTCCGGGCGCTGAAGTAATCCTTAGATGATTCGAAGTTTATCTCGGATCTAGGCTCGATTCAACGAGTTTCTTTTAAAAGAAAGCTAAAGAGCGAGAGAGCGTTACTAGCTACGCTGGTCTCTTAAGGTCCGCTGGACCTCTTTTCCTATCTAAATTCGTTTAGGATCAGGATATCCGTATCTCTGTTCTTCCTGTTCATCTATGGAAAGCAGCGGCCGCTATTACCGCTATTGCAAAAGCGGTAAAGAAGTAAATTTTTTAAAGCGGGGGGGATCGTCGCTGGCTGGATCTGGGAGGCGTAGTATATAGGTATGGTATGAACGCTTGCTAGTTCCTATTTAAGTGGCTATATATAATTGGGCTTGGGCCGGAGTGACATCGGAGTTTTAGCCAGTCGTGCTTCTGTCTTCGTTTCAAGGGCTACCAACGTGATTTCGTCTGAATGAAGCTCATCAGTCTCATGGCTCATCGTTACGGCCAAATCGCAACGCGGCTTTGGTGACCTTAGTGCTCACTGATCCTCACATTTCCCCTTCACTCTCTTTTCCTTTTCAATTTTTTATCGTACTTGCTTTTTTTCTCTTTCTGTATTCACTCACTCTCTTCAGTTGTTTATCTCCCTGTGGCTAGCACGCTCTTTTAATCTTCGCTCATATTCTCTCCTGTCCCATATTTTCCTTTTCTCCTCGTAGCGATACCCATGCAAGCATGCTGATGTGGGCGCCTAGAGCCGTGCAGTTTTGTGCCTGGCAGTTCAGCAGTAGTATTGGGAACAAGCTGTTAAACCAGGTGCAGAATACTGTTCACCCAACAGGCCAGCTGCTTGTTCGTTTCTTACCTCAACGGGGGCTGCTTCGTTTCTCCTGCATGCCTACCGTCAACTACAAGTCCGGGTGACAGGGCACTTGCCAACGGATATCTATCGTGGATGGTCTGCTTTTGCTGTTGCAGCTGCTGTTATACAGGCTGTGTTAGACCTCATTGCCGAATACCGTTGCCACTGCTGACACTGTTCTTCCGAATGTGCTATCCTGGGCGAGAAGCACGACCTGTGACTTTCCCGTAGACAACGATGTACGCATCATGATTCCGGAGATGGACAGAAGAGAGCAAGATTGGTTAAGGCTAGAACAGTGACCAGACTATAGAAAGAGAAGCGCATGCGCGTAAAAGTACCGCAAACAGGCACCAATAGCAGCAGCAGCACAGGGGAGTAAAAGACGAAGAAAAGAAAAACTACGACAACCGAAATCTAGTAAGGCAGCTAAGTACGTATAGCTGCCTGCTAGCTAGGATTTAGGAAAAGCAATGGCTGAAGGTCAGAGCCAAGGAACGGAGCCTCGAGAATTTGGACACGTAGGAAAGGCGAGCTTAAGGGTACTGAGCGCAGGACAAGATCAAGCCGAGCTGGGTTTATTGGTCCAACTGGGTTGGGAAAGAAGAGTGGCGGAGCGATTGAAGCGTCTGTGGGTTCTTGAAAAATAGAGGGAATGAAAATAATCAAATCGGGAACGCAGAATAAAAAAGGAACAAGCTAAACGTATCACGAAGGATCGCTATGGATTCAGAATGCATCTACCCGGTTCTTATCGTAAAGCTCCCGTTGCTATCACCCCGTGACCACAGTCGACAAGATAGTCTCTCTCACATTAAACGAATAGGCGACAAGTAAACAAATCATGAAAACGAACCAAGGGCTAAAAAGGAAATAGAAGAACATAGGATAACGACGGAGACCACGCCGAAAAACACTCAGAGGACTCACTATCCTCTAGCATAGAGGCTTTTCAAGAGCCATGCATACACAAGCCGCTAGGCTCTACATAATATAGCTGAATCACGCAGAATCACATGTTCATACGTGTTTCAATCATTATAGTGCTCTAGAACTGAGCTAACATGGGCCATTCAGCAATAATTGTGATAATAGCAGCAGTAAGATTGAAATGTCATGCAATAAAAACAATTAACTCTATCCCTAAATACATATATCCAATACAGCATATCATACTGATCTTTTGCAGGCGCGAAAGTTTTTTTTCTAAGACAGACTTCACCATATAATTAGAAGAGCAAGCTAGACACAGACTTTTTTGATGCAAATGGCATAAAATAAGCGGAGTAAGCGACAGAAACATTTTTTTTTTACAAAATTAAAATTCACAGAGAAACAAGCTGCGCATATGCATGTTGTCGTCAGAAATCTTAAGAATAAATATTTCAGTGATATTCATAGCATATACAAGTTTTGTACGGATCATAAGCTAAAAACCACAGGATTTGGGTTGATCGGTATGCAGACGCGGCTTACCTTTTCCTGATACGCTGGTCCCTAATGAATCAATCGGTCAGCTCCGTCTAGCATCAAAGATACAATTCGCACATTATGACTAGTGTAGTGATCGGCCATACGCAGACTTATTTATTATTATTATTATATTATAGGCTATTAAACGTCACCGTTAATTCCTATAAGTGGGCCGTTCCTGAGAAAAACAGAAGACGTACACTGCTACAACACGACGACCGCTCTTCTACTATATGTTTTTTGTTTTATGTTTTTAGTAGGTTTTTTTAGAGAAAAAAATGCACCTGCTTTTGTTGGCACCAATTTGAAGTGCGTTGGTCCGCTACAGTGAGATACTGGCTGCCGTTACTGAGTGTCCTCTGAACAAGCAAGCTAAACAACGATAAATTGGGGCGCATATCGACGTCTAGGTTTCATAAATTTCTCCTTGCCCATTCCTCCCACATCCATAGAGTAACGAAGCACAAATCAACATCGTTGAACTGCGCCTGTCTTCGCGCTTATACTGCAACAGAACATGTCTGATTATTCAAGTAAACAGAGCCACTCAACGGATCTCTTTTGGTTTTCGTGCCCTGCATGGAATGTTTCCCGCCCGCTCTTTTTCCATTGCTTTATTTAGATGAACACTAGGGATAGTTACCTAGTCTCCATGTTACCGTCAGGTGACTAGAAGTCCTCGTTGCACTACCTCAATCTAAATGAGTTAATGTGTTCACAATACGAGGTATTTGACTTCTATAGTAAATGTTTGTAGCGGCACAGCCATTTAAAGGGAAGGATGACTGATCGATTCTTAAAGAAGGAATAAGTGATCTGGATAAAACATCATCTTTGATTAGAGTGTATAGGTCTTATTCTGGTTATTCTTGCAATTGCTGGTATGCCCTTGATTCTCTAAAACAAGTACCTAGTAAGTAGGGATAAAATTTAGCTTATTAAATGTAATGTTGCACTCAACCACATGGTAATATGAGCAACTATAATAGATTCATTTTAGTAGTTGACGAGCTTCGATGACGCCAGCGCCGAATATCGCGCTCATTAAGTACTGCTAGAGATATTTCCGAAATCGCTTTTTCCATCTCCTCTTCGTTGAAAAATACGCGTAGGTTCTTCCACGTTTCTATTACAGCATGATTAGGCTTTTAATACCTAGCAAACATATAAACGTTAAACACCGTTATAAAAGGCCACCCAGCACGATTCTTTGTGTGTATATCTAGTCGATGGGCTAAGCGGTACTAATTAATTTTGACGTACAATAATATGCTCTAATAGTATAATAGTGTACGGCGCATCCTGTCCAGCCGACCTAGCCAATGATTACCAGAGGAGCTTTACATCCAGTCAACTGCAATGGGCGTTCAGCAAGACCCAATAAACGACAGAACGGGACACAAAGAAAGGCCGGAAATTGATTCAGCTAATTTTTTTTTAACTTTACTCTCTATACGTAGCCTGCGACGACTCGTAACATCCAATGCAACAGTATCGGCCAACACTGAAGGAAATCGTATTAGCCTAAAGAGCAGAAGCAGTAGTGGCAGTTAGTGTTTAGACGCCCTGGGTGTCCTTGACTTCCCGACATTTAATGCCCACTAATAGGAGTGGCGTGCTCTGGGTGGAAAATACGCATCTCTTTGAGCCGCTCATAGTAACCATAACTAACAAGCGCGCAGTCTCAGCGATGGCTAAAAGTACTATCAGATATTAATACTTAGGTATTATTACTATTAAAATTAACAGCTGCTAGTATAGTCGCCATGCGGTTTCATAGGTTTGTTGGAGAGACCTCAAATAAGACCAGCGATGTCTTTGATGCTACACGTTAAAATGGTGACTCCGATGACTTATTGCTAGAGAATGAATAACGAGTAAAGGTAAACAATACGTCAAAATAAATTTATCAAGTGAAGGTTCATGTTCTTCAATTACGGTCCTTCGACACAGTGGACCTGGCGTTGGATTGTTCTGCCTAAATATTGTATATGACTGATGCAACTAAGGCTCCAATGAAGCGATCGAAGTAATTGTATTGAATGCTGGAATAGGTCCAGAACAATGTTTAGGCACCTGTTCTGTTGAACGGGTGAGAAAATGGAGATGAGGCGAAACTGGTACACTCAATAGATTAATATTACGTGTATGCATACATTTTTTTAATAGTACGTATACGTTGATTTAATCGTGGGTGCTAGTGGTGTCTGAGACGTTAGGTTCAGAAGCGCGTGTTAGTTATTGATTTATCACTGTGGTATATGTAGATTCGTTTGTTTTTTTCTGACATCCTGCTCCCTGACGGGAATTTTGAGGCTCTCATCTGACTTCGAGTTATCTGTTAATGTTCTATAGACGCCCGCCTGCTCTGGTTTCGGGCATGCTTGTTATCAATAGTTAATTACGTCAACCTTAAGAACAAAGAGTATTGCATTTTAGTCTATTTCACGGACCTCAAATACAAGGAGAGTATACAACAACAGCTAAAACTGCTAGTGACGTCTACATGTTTCGCTTATAGGCGCTCACCAAGCTAATCCTGCTATCAGATACTCATTTCCGTAAAGATTCGACTCCCGAATTGGACTTTGAGTAGGACCTCATGTGTTAACCTTGACCTTTGTCTTTGGTTGAAGTAGCACACTTCGTTGTGGAATCTTTGAAATTAATTTTCCGCCAGGTATGGTTACCTCAATCTATATTTCTCCGTCCATTTGTATTACCTGGCTTTGTCTGTGACCTTGTTCCCAGTAAGCCCGAACAAGTTTTTCATAAGTAAGGACCCTCAAATAAGTACTACGTCAGGATAGAAATTGATAGTGAAAATAGCGGCGACAGACATCATCAAGACTATCTCACACTTTTCATGATAGCGTTTGAGTTTCACGGCTACCAACTCAAAGGACTGGTCGGGCAACGATGTTTGCAATTCAATAATATAATGCCAATCACGCATTCATTGCGTACAGAGCTTTCAACCATTTCGGAAACCAACGGTTTCAAACCATTCACCAACAAACGCAGATCGGTTCGTTGTACTATGTCTAGAATTAAAACGCTTTCCTGCATACACTCATTGACCGTCCAAACTCCTAAGCTAAAACTTGTTTTTCTAATCACTTGTTTATTGTTAAAATACAAATTGCAGACATGTAGAATATGTTCAATTAAGTAAACGCGGGTTCGCTTTTCGCAAATATCGATTTTATAGAAAAAAATCACAGTTGTGCGGTTAGTGGAAGTATCTCTACCAGACTGTTTTATTTCATGTAGCCATTAATTGGATACGTGAAAGAACTTTCTTTAGCTAGCACTCGAATTCACAAACCAATATTTCCATTAAAAAAAATAACCAACAAAATATAACAAGAGTAATCTTGATAGTGATGGTGACAGTCGTCTTGCTCATGTACGGATTACACAAAACTACAGGTGATCTAAATTTGGACTAGTACAAGCCGAAGGACCCAATCATTTTTAAGGCTCCTAAAGTCTGAAAGTCCAGTAGGTCAAAAGAGGCTAACGTAAATATTATATTCGTTTGTAGACGAAAGAAAACCTCCAGTTTAAAGCGTTAGCTGTTCTCCACATCTCTCCGGTGTACCCTGGTTTCTAAAATAAGTGACATGCTTACTTCGGCTTTTGTATATTGAGGCCGTTAAGGCGTTTAGCTTTATTTGTACATTCATACTGATTGATGTTGATCAATTCGAGTACTTCTGTAGGGGCACAAATTCAAACCCCAAGCAGGGGCAGATGATCATATCAGTAGGAGCAAAAAACACATATTAATCGTTACAGCTGGCTCGTGGTCGACTGGAAATCGCAAGGCTGGGTTTCGTCAGCGTAAGCTATATTGTAATTGGTAACGGACAATCGTCGGTAGGGGGTTAAACAGTTCGAAAATCATTTGACCAATGGGAGGTCGTAACTATTATATGATAGCGCTATGCTGGGCTGTATAAAAAAAGAACTTGAAAGTCAAGCCAGGGTCGAAACATATGAAAGCAGAGCCGTGTACCTTGTTATAGATCGACATTAAGTCTAGTCCGGTCAAGATGGTATGGCTTTAAAGGGCTTAAAAGTTCACTGGCCTTTACTATGATTTCAACGTCGGCTCTGCTAACAAGTACATATATATGACGACAACAAGTATAATCACGCCCTTCACGTTACTGGCATTTAAAGATGCCCTTTATCATACTGTCAGTAACAAGCTTCCTGTACGTTAGTATAGCGGATGTTGGCAGGCTTCAGCATCGTAACAACCCCATCCGTTAGCTCGAAATAGTAATCTCAATTGGGCAGCTCTACTATACAGGCGTGTGTGATTCAATAATAAAAAAAAAATAGGCACGATCTGATCAACAGTGTATTAAGGCACGCCTGAAATTTTTTACCCTTCCAAGAATACTGATTTGACTCATACAGATAAAAAGTCGAAGCATGCGTACCAACTTGTGCTCGCATTAAACGAGTTTCCACATTTCTACGATAAATATAAAATTAAACCCCGACAGGATCCACTGTCGTTTTGGGTACCACGGTAAGCATATACGGCTGAGTTCGTATCGTTATTTGCTGTCTTTCTCTTTTCGTCCTGTCATGTACGTTGCAAGAAGTACAAGTCTTTGTGGAAAGCTGAGGGTCTAAGGTAGGTCTTATTTAACATACGACGACCACACGTCATGTAGGTTAAATTAGAATGTTTAAGTTGCCTTTTTCCCTTCTCTGACGATTACTTTTTGTTCGTCCTTCTTTCCTTTTCTTTGCTCTGTCCCTTTCTGCATCGCTCACTCCCTGCTGTCTCTGTTCTACGGGGTATGTTTGGGCCACATGGGTGCTTTCAGAGGGATCAATGTCGCTTCAGGTCAGTTCAAACTGCTCGGAGGGCCCTGCCAATTCGCTGGCCGTTGTGGCCGACCGGCCGGCCGGAAATCAGCCCGGAAGTGCCCTGAGCTATATTGACATAATCGAGGCCAGGAACGGACAGGCAGGCTGGCAAGGAAAGAACTTCTGTCGAATATACGACTAACGGATAGTTAGAAAAGGGATAATGATGATGATGGTACGGGCGCGGCGGAAGCCGGCTGTGGTGGCCCATTGCCCCAAAAAGCACGAAGCTCACTCGTCGTCGTCCACTCAAATCTTCCCCTTCAATGTCATCCCCCGAGAATGACCGCTGCTTGTTAGTGTGAGCAGTGACTTTTTTTGCTTCTTTTCTTTTCTCCGGTTTCCAGGCAGCCTTTGGATTTTTGTTACGAAAGCAGTGCGCATTATTGGCATGTACGAAACCATGAAAAGGGAACCAGCACTGGCTGGGATGACTAATACGCTTCTCGGAATGCTTTCCCATCGTAACCATGAATCACTAGCGTGCTAATCAACGCTAGTTCAAATGTCGGCATGGCAGACAATGACTGAGGATCTATGAAAATAGAAAAATAACTTGAAAAAGATTAATAGGGTCAGAACGTGCCAATATGCTTTCTTAGCTGAGGGATAGGTCAATTGGGGAAACCTCACATAGAACCAGTAAAACTCATTCTGACAGTTTTTAAATCAATGCCAGAGGATGCTAAAGGGTTGACTCAAAATTAGGTAGACGCCAAGCCACACGCTGCGAAGTGACTGAACGCAATTGCAAAATACACAATAATTATGCTTAATACTAACAAGAGTAAGATATTTAGGCACCCTACTGTTGATACATGCAGTAATAAAACATCGTGTTAAAAATCGGTAAAAATCTAGGCTAAAGCCTAAGTAAAGAAAACCATGGATGACTGGACATGAGGACGATTATTTGTCGATAAGCTTAGTTGTCCATACTTTATACATTTACAAATGCTGTTAGTAAAAACCGATGAAGCAACGGCAATAGGGACCGGTCGCCACACCGGCAAGGCTGCCAGATCCTGTTCAGAGCCTACCGATGGTAAGCAGCTATCCTTTTCTTATACAGACACCGTTCTGGATGCGTTAGGATACTGGCTAACGGCTTGACTGGAGCAGTATACATCTGTGATTGATGCCTGTAATTTGGCAATGTTGGTTAACTGCCTGAAAATTTAACCACTTATCTAACTAAGCGACGCAAATAAAGTGGGTGAATTTTTTTGAAGCAAATTACTGAGAGATGGTGAAAGCGAAGCGTACATTGACGCCCCTCTGCAACGTACTAGTAGTCATATGCCATAGCAAGCTCTCCATTCGACCACCGAATTAAATTCAACGCCTTTTAATGATCAATATACGAAACGACATTGGTGATGTTATGCTTGGAAATTTCTTGTTTGAGACACGAGCGAAGAATCGAATGTTTATCATATCGTCGAACAGTACGAATGGCGCCGGTCGTGGCACGGAAAATGCACGTGCACTAGGCCGCCGCCGCCGCCGCCGCCGACCGCACAACTGAGCCGACATTGACATTTTTCACAGTAACAACCGAATTGGACGGTTGTTTTTTACCGCGCAACCTTCCTTATGCTTGAAACCATTTAAAAGCCTCAAAGCATCCGATCCGAAGCTGTGCCAGTTGTTATTCTAGACACCCGTTAGCCGCAATAGGATTGCGGCCCAGAAATATCATACTCGCCTCGTCAGTTACTAGGACGATCAGACTAAGATCGATGTCTTACTATACAGCTATGATTTCAAACGTCTTCCGCCTTCGAGTGGCGTGCTGAGGTCGCTGATCAGACATTTTACAATAACCCGCCACCTGAAGTCCCCGGATTTGCTCATTGGTATCGATCATTCCTACGGCGTATTATACAATGTAGTCGATAGGTAAAGCTCCGCAGGACGGTTAGTGAACCTTCTCAGACTGTAGCTTGTCAGGCCAACATTGCGCGCATGCATCAAATATATAGAACTACTTAACTGTTCAAATCAAAATTCGACACTGGATACATTGAGAGTTCAAGGAATAAGTGAGTTCGACGCTTTTCTAAACGATTTTTCACGATGGCTGCCCTTGCACACTTTTGTTGCTTGAGCGACTTTCAATAACGAGAACACCCCACAGTGGAAACACCGCGCTGTGCCGTCTTAATTCGAAAAGACGAACGCTCGAAACGTTCGATCACCATATTAAAGAGGTGATGTCTTTTGGCTTCGTAGAAGAGGTACTTGACCTCAGTTGAACACAGTCGAATGTATCAAATCGAGCGTATTACATGTTTTTCGCCCAAGTGGTTACCGCTACAGAATGAGAAAAAAAAATGGCGGACTGCGTTATATTGTTCTTCCGCTGTGTCCTAAATTTTGTTATTTTTATGTTATGACAGTATAAGATAGCTGTGATGACATCATCTGTTAATAAATAATGGTGAATCTGGTTGAACCTTACACCGTAAGGGCTACTATGCTTGCAGCTTCCAAACGAGAAGGGTCACGTAAAAAAACAGCCTCGAGTTTGGTAACGCTATTGGCAACGATCATATCTTCAGCGAGTAAACCTCACCGCCTAGACAGCTCGCTTTACTACGATAATATGCGGCGCAGTTTCGTTACCGGAAGCTTTTTCGCTTATCGCGAATGCCGTCTCATGATTCGTTTTCGCTACTATACCATTAGCGAAATGGAAAATCAACGCGCAAGGAATCGTCACTTATCTCGTTGATCAGGCCAGTACGTAAGCCACAGCCAGTTCGGTGTACTCCTGAGAGTGCTATGGCTTTCGGAAAAATCACTGGTTTCCTATATAACAATCTTCTGACGCTGGTTAAGCCACCAACCTGTCGCGTACTATAAGTCATCTCATGTTGCGGTTTGTCGCAAAGGTATTCGGTTGAACCGGTTAGACTCTACCAAAAATGCGTGTAGAACAAACAGCTCAATTAGAAACTTATAACCTGATTCCTCCACTGCTCCTTACCTACCCTAAACTATTCACCAACGACATGCAAATCTCATTCTAGTAAAACACAATTAGTAAGGGGATTACGCCGTATCACCTCCATGTCTTTGATTATACTTCAGAGGTCACATAGGCTGCAGTGGCCTATCTGTAGTCGGTTTACGCAGATGGTACCAACTACTGTTCCCTTATGCTTATGGGCAAATCGCGGCTTGTCTCTCAGAAGAAGCTTACCTAACACGTTTGGACCTGATGACCGCCTTATTTTGGGAAAGGTTATAGTCGTATCTCCTGGAGAGACTGCTGATCACAGGGAACCGCATCTCCTGCAATAAGGGCTCGGCGACTATTTACGACTCTGTACGGAGGTCCGTTCGATGCGGCATAAATCCCTAGTCTGCGGCCGTGTGACGGCCCTGTAAAACCTGCCGACTATAAGCCAGTGGTATTATGTGTCTAAGAGGGACAACAGTTCTGACCCGGGTACCCTCGAGATTTCGGTGTCTGAACTCACGTAGAATGCTGAATGATTCGAATGTCTGAGTGTAAACCTTACAAGCTGTTTCGCACTAATAATCACCTTGAAGCCTCTGTAGTCACCACCGAGCCTCGAGCAACCGTTGCTTCTGTCGTCTCAGTCGCCGTAGCCGACAACTAGGAAAGCATTGTTTGTATCGTATTTGACATACTACAGTTCTGCAACAGCCGCCGCCCCAAGCAGCCGCGCCCCGAATGCATATCATTCGGTAAATACAAAAGCACTTCTTATCAATGAAAAAGCAGCAGGGATGCATGAACAATGGCCCGTAAACAGACGCCAGCGACATTTAGTTGTTCCGCGACGAGCACGGGTTACTGAGAACGAAAACATGGCTCACGAAGCGTTTCCATTTTAGTTACGAAGCAAAAAAACCTATATTATAATCAGCAAATTAGAAAATTTCTCTATCTAGTCTTAAACCTCCGACGCTGCTTGTAGCTTACTCAAGCTCATCAAGTCGTGAAAGTCCCGTTTCACTAGTACGTCGTCGACCGTAAACCTTGCGGAGCCACCGTTAACTAGGTCCAGACACGACTAGCGTCGAAGCGTGACTCGTTAAGCATTTCGTTCGTGTCGACTGAGCTAGACTTCTGCGATCTGCTCCACACAGGCTCTCGACTATGTATTAGCAAAACCGTACCTTGCCTTGTTCCCCTACAGAGGCACATATGTGACACATTTGAGACTGCTGCCGTCAATGTCTACTTCGCAGACTGGCTGTGCGCTACGTCGATTTTGCGCGCACGTGTCCTCTGACAATCGCCACTTATTATTTAACATGTTCTTATAGGAAAGTCGGCACTTATGAAAACATTAGTCGTAGCCTTAGTTAAATTCGTACAGTTAAGGAGCTATACACAGCCACGGGTCATGGGATTTCCATTGTAGCCAATAATCAATCGCTGACATATCCTGATGGGACTATCGGTGGGACTTCCGACCAGACAGCAGCTCACTCCTGGGCTGACCAAACCAGCTTTAGGCACTGCCATGTTGCTCGGCGGCCTTGAAGCTACCAAAACAGTGCTAGATGATGCGTTTCCTACCAGCCGGTTTAGGGCACTGTAACGTACGAACTACTTCAAAGTTCTATTAGCACGCTGGTATCGACAATAATCTTGCTTTTACGGAGTGTCAATATGAACACCAAGAGCAAGTTGGCAAGCTCCAGAAGCCAGTTGCGCTTTGATTTAAAGAAAAAGACCTACATTATAAAATATTTTTAACTTCTTTCCACGAATTCTAAAAAGCGTAGATTTATTACGACAAACAAATAACTAGAGACTGAAAAATTCATTTTTAACCCTTAAGCATGAAAATTGTTGATCTTCCTTGCGTAATTTCCCTATAGCAAGCCGGCCGTCATAGCGGAGAATACGTATAATTTTTTTTATCAGTAGTGAAGTATTTTGGAAATAGACATCAGTGTTTATCAAAGAAATTATAGACGACTCTTGTTCCCAATTGCCATTAGCAAGATAGCTCACACGATCCTCAGAAAGCCTGTAAAGAGGTCGATATTAATGGACCTGCCTTAAATAAGTTTCTACACCTGGCAGGTGCCTCAACATCAGAAGGTCCGATCCAGGCAGTGCGGGTTAGTAAAAAGCCGATTTATTGTTCGCCTCGCGCGCCGGAGAGACCGGATCGTTCGAACCACTCAGGGATGGGGACCAGTTTCTGACGCTCTACACCGGCAGTTTCCTCATGACGACAAACAATTGTATCCAGTAGAAAAAGTAATAGCGATGGCGATAGTCGTGGCAGTTGCCAACGAGGTAACGATGACAACGGCGACAACAAAAACATCAACCACGGCAGCAACAAGGGCAGCAGCAACCTTTACAGCCAGCGGTTGATGCAGTAACAAGAACAGCACACAAACGCATTGGCATGCCAAACCGGCAGTGGCAACGAAGCTGGCAGCCGGCAAGCGTGCATCGAGTCCGTTAGCGAATTCATCACCGCCATCAAAAAGCGGTAGGGAGCTTGGTTCCCTCCGTGGTGACCGGAAACTTAGCCTGTCGCTCACTGTTTCCTTCGCCCTGCTTCTCTCTTTCGTTCAGCAGGACCCAAACCATTTCCGGACATTATTGCTCGACAGCGACGAAAGGACCCGCTTTGTTAGCTCTTACTTTGCTCGGTTTCGCTGCAAGTACGAGCGGCAAAGCGTTGTCTGTTTCCTAGTTACCAAGCTTCTGCATCACCCACACCCGGCCAGGCGCCCGCAGTATTCACATCCATGCTTCAGCAGCTGCTGTCCCGCCGCCGCAACTTTTGCAGCAGGGCACGACGGTGCCTTCGCTACTAGCTCTTTGCTGCTTAGCACTGAGCTCTCCCATGCAAGGTTCGTTCCTCAAATGTACGGCAGTTTTAAGCCGAGTCGAACTTATAAGGGTTAAGCTCAGTCACGGGAATACTAGTGGCAGCAGGCGGGCCGACCGATAAGCCAACTGACCTGTAAACAAGCGGCAGAGTTTACCGCCTACTGGTGCCATCACCGTTGATGGTGTGACGGCGGTGCCCGGTGCGTATAAATGTGTAGAAGAGTCCTTTGTGGTCATCGCAGTTGTCCAGGTGTAGCCGATAGCAGCATAAAGAGCAATGGTAGCCATTGCCTTGCTTTTGTTGTCGTTGTTCCTGTTACCGTAGGTTTACCAGTGTCCAACTGCGAAAAGTAAAATTTGCTGTCTTTCTTCTGCGTTCACTATCGCTAATCACTATAATGCTTGTGTTTTAAGCAACGACAACAACGACGAGAGATGATAACAGCGGGTTGTTTACCCCCCCCCCCCCTGTACCACAACGACACCACAAATGTTACATCGTTCTCATGGCGTTTAGTCAGCGTGCGATGGTTGATTCTGACGCTGGACGGGTTTGTGCGGAGACAGGCAACGAAGTAATACATATTACATCGACTATTATTATAAATAGCAATGAAATACAATAGTTAATAGTACTGTTTTGGCTTCCGCCAGCATTAAATCTTAGTTTTAGGACTAATGCCGAAATGTTGAACTAAGGACGAAATGTTGTTGCCGCTGCACTTGTGCACGAAGGATATGAGTGCATACACGATGCCCATCGTTTAAGACGATGACAGGCGGAAACGAAGTGGGTAAACTGGAGAAACTCACAGAAGCTCCATAGGGGCTAGCTGCGCTCGGATTCCTGTCTACTGTTATCAAGCGATCAGTGCTGTCGTGTGACTATTGCTTATTGCGGTACTAACATAACAGTAAACCAACATGTAAACTGTGAACCGGCTGTCAGGCAGGCTCAAGCTAGCATGAATCTAAAACAAGGATTCAAGTTATTATTGGTACTCTATAGTCACCTATAACCATCGGTCTGCTCGACCAAACCTGTCAACTGAAGTGTAGTTGATACTGGTTAGCAACATATGCCGTAGCACTCACTCACCAGACAATGGCAGCGCAGTTTTAACCTAGCGGTAGTTATGCTGTCAGAAGGCCAGTGGAGGAGTTATAATTCTCCCTCCTTCTACATAGTAGGCGTTGAATATAATTCCCTATCCTTCCTTCCCTCTCCACACCATCTTCAGCTGAACAGCGTGTTATCGTTGCACTTCATACTAGCAGCGCTGCAGGACCGTCATTCCAAGTGGTCCTGACCAACTAGAGGGGAATACCGGTACCCCAATTTACCAGCACTAACAGTATTTTTATCTATGTCGACCGCCACCGCGCTTGTATACTGAGTTTCTACCAGCTGTCTTTAGCCAGTTTCTGCACATGCGGCGATAAACTGAATGACAGCAGAAGCACCGGCTGCAGTGCTACCATTACAAGTAGCCGATAGTAGTTCTTTTCTTTGTGCATCCTTTTTCCTATTCCTCGACCTAGCGACCCCCTGGCCCTTGCCTTAACACCCCACGGCCATTCGCATGGATTTTGCTTAGTCTTGCTCGCTGCTATCCCTCGAACCTGATCCTACCCCGAACCCACCTCGCTGTCCAATGCCCGCTGTCAGCCAATGTCGCTGACCTTCCCGGCCAATGCATGCCCTTTACCAGGGACGCCACCGTAGTTTCCGGCGCATCTTCCGGTCAACTGATGGCGCATCCGGCCTTATTTTTCCATTATCTTCTATTTCTGCAAGAGTAGAACCAACAAAGATGGGGCTGGCACTGAGGCAAAGAGCCAGTGCTGTGTCCTGATCGGCCAGCGGCGATGCCTGCTTAGCGGTAGCTGCTGGTTCTGCTAGATATGCGAGAGAGCAAGCGAGAGAAGAAGAATCAAGTAAGCAACGAAAGTAGAGTACTGCCAATAGCCGAATCCACCTCTCTGAGCCTGTTTTGGCGCCCCCTGCCGTTGCTGCTGGAACCCCCGATCTGCGTCACTCATGAGGCGAGCACACATTAAACGACAACTTTCCCGTCGTCATCGCATTCAATCTCGCTCCAGCCTCGGTTTGTGCGCCCTCTTTATTTCACATTCAGCTTGGTTTCGGCAGAAAGTAAGAGAGAATGGGTTAAAGGTCAGCAGCCCACAACACACACCTGGGTTTTACACGTCCCGTTAGGACATTCGTACCTACCGACAGCTATGTATGTCATCAATCACATATTCTAGTTGTCATGCTTAGTATTACTGAACATTTCTACATTTCATAATAGATTCAAAAATAAACTAACGCGTCACCTCCATCGTATGCATTTCATAATTATTATTTTATCTAAAAGGTATAAACGGGTTCATTCATTTTTCAATCTAATATCTTCCCGTATTAAGTACTTGCCATAAATTGCGCTGATTTGCTGAAAGAAAATTTTCGCCTGATGCTCATGTATGAAAATAACTACTCCGACAAAGAAAGGGGGCTGGATAATGAGACAGGATTCAGACCACGCGTTGAAGGCTGCGCTCGTCTCCTACTCATCCACGTTGAGAGTATAGAACCTATTCTGCCCAGGTATAAAAAAAATGTATGTAGTCAGCACATTAACTATGGGCAGTTTGACTACTTAGCAAGCTTAGTTTCGTGCCGATCACGGCGACCTGGGTGGAAAACAATTTCACACATAACGTTCTATAAACTTGCCCTTACGTCTATATACATGAATATAATTTGCAATCTGTTTTGTCCCATGGCCATGCCACCTGTTTCACGGTATAACCTGTTCTATGCTTAAACAGGTCAATTTATATCGTCACTCAAGTTACACGAGAGAAAAATGCTTTGGCATCATTTTAATACACTTAGTTGGATTCGACTTTAGACCTGGTTGGACTACACAGTCGAAAGCACCTCTTTTCTACGCGATCTTCTAATGGAAGATTTGCGTCACCGAACGACCCCAGCATCGTTGCTAATTTACGGTTGCAGTTGGTTCTGACATAGGAATCCTATCGAAGTTAAACAAATCTCTCAGTGATACGTAGAGAGCACTGGCTTAAAACGCAAACAATTTTGTTCGCGTTTCTCAAACAAGATAAAAGTGCTACTCAATCAGTATGTAAATACAAAGCGTATTACAGGAAAAAAAACTGGTAAAACTGTATATATAGGAAAATTCATTCTCGAACATTATATATATGCGCACTTGAATACAGACCAATTCCCGGTAGAGGAGCCATAATAGTTGTTTATTCCAATGAGCCGTCTTCATTCTCCAATCAATTTTAAATCGAAGTAATATAGTTAAGCCTTTAACCTTCGATTGTTCGAGATCCGAGACCGATTAATAAAATAAGGAAATATACATATAATAGCACCATCATTAAAAGTTCAGATTGATCGAATCACTTGGTCGGACGGAACACGCTGCTATAATTACGGTTACCTGCCTTCAGCAGAATGCACTCGAGGACCATTGGTATTAGGTAAATGTTTTACAACCATTTTTATATACTGTGTCTTGTGCGCATGCAATGCGTGTAGAGTTCAATGAATAGGATAATTATAGAAACTTTCTAGCAGTAACAAGTATTTTGATCAAAATGTTTAAGAAAGTATGTGTGTTGAAATAGTTGTGTGCGTTCGTTAAAATGTGCATACGTATGTACACATGCTGGCAACGAATAACTTGTGGCAACCTGATGAGATAATGCCGTCTGCATACAAATCATTGGGGATACCTTCGTTCTTGTCATTACTTTTTTACAGCCACGAATAGGAAATCTGCTAGGCGAATTAATCTAGGCGCAAGGCCCGTTGTTTGTTTGCTATCATCCATGGCCAACGATATGGGCAGGCACTTGTGCCAACTGAATCACTAGCGTGGCAGGGGCAAGACGGAGGGCAGTGGGGTGCGGTCACGAAGATAGAGCACGGCACACATAAGATTTCGTAGAAGCCTATATGCCTTATTGTGGCCTGACATGGAGATCCGGTCGTCGGCACCCAGGACAGGCACGCGAGTACTTCGCTGTCCTATTGTATTACGAAATATAATGGGCAACTGTTTATTATTGTTCTTATGAGTGTAACTTATGCAGCTAGAATGATTGAAACACTATGGAGTGGGGGAACAGCTGAGGGAAGTTGGTCTTAGTGTATTAACGAGGCAAAAGAAGTGGCTCGTCGAGCATATGATAGCTTGGCCTGGCCTGATTAGGCTATCCTGCAATGTGGGACGGTTCCCGTTGTCGGTCAGGCCGAACCGGTATCGTTGGCTAAGTTTCGACAGAACATCGCCCAAGGTCGCCCATTTCTTGACCTTAGTGTACAACCTGGTTTTTATCTATCTGCAAAAGTGGCTGTCTCTAAAGTACATATGTCCTAATTTGGTATATATGACATAATTACCACACCGCTGTTTGCAACTGCTAGCAAAAAGGTTTTGTGGGTTTGGCCAGACCGACAAACGAAATCAGAAAAATGATAAATATTACCTAATTTCGTAGTTTTTTTTCCTTCAATGGCTATGACTAAATCTGGCTTTTAGAAGGCTGGTTATTGGTAATCTAAATAATAATTTCACTCTTTTCGTATGAGGACCCGTTTTACTTGGTTAGTTAGGATAGTTACTAGAAGCGCTGCCATTTGTACACGAGGGCCTTCTTTCTAGATGGCCTTTTTTGGACGTTGGCCGGCAATGGTGAAAGAAAATTTTCGAAACTGCCTGTTTACATCATCAAATGTCTCACATAGCATTCGGCTCTATTCATTCGTTTGAGTCGTGAGGATAATCTTGTTCTCGTTTGAAGTGTCACGACTATACTGGCCACCCATGTTTAAAGACAGGCTCATATATATATATATAGGTGACAAGTTGTATTCTTAACCAAAGTTTAATAAGACTTAATATTATTATACCAAGGTTATCTGCAGGTTCGTCCGTAGCTCTACTATATATTTTCCACATGTGAGATGCGTTAATCCAGATCGTTGATGTTTCTACTGCACCACGAAAAGTCTCTCGGATACGTATGACTCGCGCCCTTCAGTCATAATTGCAGTTAGAACACTACATCCATATGAGGGCCATGTGACATTCTGAAAACCAAGCTTCTTAAACATCCTTGTATGCATAGTTCATGAGACACTACTTAATTAGTCGCACGCACTTGCCTGTATTGTTAATTCGTCCTAAGACCTGTAAAGTGCGTCCGTTCAAGTTCAACGCACACATTGATAGGACATTGCCTTCGATTCGAGCTCCGCAGTGGAAGAGTAGGCCGATCAACACTCGGATATGGGACGTCGGATCAAGAGATCCCCGCTATTATAATGGTCAAAATTGAATACAGAATGGTAAAGTTTCGTATTCTGGTCATTGTTTACGACCATCTAGTCGTGTTGCCTGGTCATTCATTGCGCTGACAACCGAGATTAACCCGGAGACGGCGGAGGGTGTAAAACCTTGAGACAACTAACTGAAAAGGCAAAGGCTGACAAGTCGGCTGGGAAGCCAATTGGAAGTGCGTTTGACATCGGCGTGCAGTGTAGGGAAATGAATGGCACAGAACTTTGATGGTCCAGTGAGGGTCAGGCAACAGGACGGCTAGTCGTGGTGGTCGCTTGCGGTGGAGGAAGTCGATCCCTGCCAGTGCGGTTCCGTGATTCTTCCCTCTCTCGCCGTCCTGTCAAAGCTACTGCCTTCTGGTACTAACACTCCAATAGCCAACGCTATTACTCACAATTAAGCTTTTCCAACTAGAGAAATACTGGTGGACTAGTCTTCGTTCATGCGGCCAGAAGTGAGCGCTATTCGGTTGTGTCTATGTCGGTTGAATGCCCCTGCAAGCCTGGGGCGTTAAGTTATTTGGAAGAGAAACCGCCAGGAAGGAAACCGAAGGACGAGGCAAGCGGACGGCAGGGGGTAGGGTTGAAAAGGGAGCTCCGTTAGTAGCAGTGGTGATCAGAGTCGGTGGCGTATAGCCCCAAGTCTTCCACCTAGAGACATTCGGCTGAAGGAATTGGCACACTAAGAAGCAAGTAAACTGGCCCTCCGAGGAGTCAGTTCACATTCTGGTGATGGTGGTAGGTCTACTGCTGTTGCCTGGCAGGCGGCCGGTCGGCCCTGCCAACCTACTATTAGCTCACTGGCAGAGTGACGGAGCACTCAGCATTGTGATTCGGAGGAGCAACGGATGCTTAGAAGTCAAAGGTCGCAGAAGACGATGCGGTTACGGTAGTGGGCGTGTGGTAGAGGTGGCGTTACTGCTTCTGTTGCCGCTACTGCGTTTTCCGAAGAGCGACCGAATGGCAGTTTCTGCAGTGGTAGGGCGATGGCCATCGGGTTGTCGTGTCGCTTGAGTGAGTGCGGGGCCTGTAGTAGTTCGGCTAGACCGTAGGCCAGTGTGTCCGGAGGCGACAAAAAGCCTGTTCAGTGACGGACAGACAATTCAATTCACTTGGTGATGCCACAAACGTCAGACACGTGGACGATGCCCGCCAGAGCTCTTCCGGTTGTCAAGTGTCAGCTCTTCGCAGACCCGCTCAGCTTTCAACCCATCTAACCATCCACTTGATATAAGTATTACGTATAGATTGAGTTATGTACGCAATATTGCGAGATTACATACAGGAAGAGCATTCTAACTAAAACCGCACGCGTTAGCGTAGTGAGTGACACAGATAGTAGTTGAATGCCTATTTCAGGTTGACCGTAACTTTCTATAAACGCGTTGATTTCACAAGGCGAGGCATGTCTTCCTCCGTCTTGAGAAGCTGCCCAAAGCAATCTTTCTAATGACAAATAAACAAAACAAGCAATTTCCTTTGGGGCGGGGGGATCGACTCAAATTAAATGTAGCTTAA
The DNA here is from genome assembly GCF_002443255.2 of Varroa destructor. Classification (NCBI taxonomy): domain Eukaryota; kingdom Metazoa; phylum Arthropoda; class Arachnida; order Mesostigmata; family Varroidae; genus Varroa; species Varroa destructor. The sequence continues at coordinate 24,382,319 of NW_019211460.1, forward strand.
TTAATTAAATTGCAAAATATTACTCTCATCATTGTAACGTTTTACTCTGGAGTGATTTATTGCAATATAGTATGTTACCGTAAGACCGCAATCTCTATATGGGTGTCTTATTAACAAAGTAGACACGTCTAGCTATGCCGTGTTGAACAGTCAACTTACTTTGTCTATTCTGTTAAGTTCGATCTACACCTTCGCCTGGCCTAGGTTCTATTACATAAATTAAAATGAAAACTTTCTTTTTTAACGGGCCGTTTTGTCAACCTATAATCAACCTAGAGTGGATCCCGTGATCATTACAAGGACGATGTTACTGTCATATTCCGTGCGGCCGTCGTTGAGCTCAAGAGAAATTGATAGGTTTTTGTATTGTAGAACTATGCACACGGCATACCGCGATATGCTGTCTACGATTAGGCTGAAGTATGCCTGTGGTGAATAAAAAAAAGAATGACGCCCTGCCGGATTACCAGAAGCTACTAAGCAGCTAAACAAGTCATTTGTCTTAGCTTAATAAATTAGACTAATTTGTTTAATTCCCACGCTGTCTACTCTTTACTGCTCCCTTTGCTCTAGTTATTCAACGGAAGAGCAAGGACAACGGTTTTACGAGTAAACCTGACGTTTTTCAGATTTAGTTGGCCTCGCCGGCAATGCGCAGCAGTCATTGTACTGTACGACACCAGGCGTTTACCCTTATATATATACATATATATGTATATGGAATGTTTATATACGTATGCATGCATCATTCAAATTTGTCAATTTTCCTAAAATAAACAACCCTAGTTCACGTGGATGGCTCTCCGTTTAAATCGAATATGTAGAATGATTTGGTACGTAACAAATTTTCCTCTAGGAAACTGAAATGTGTCCAGCTGTTTATAGCTTCAAAATAAGTAGGTATGTTTTTTTTTACATTTTAAATCTAAGCTGTTTCATAAAAACTGATTCTAGATGCTTGGAAAGAATAGTTCCAATTTACCCAGTGGGGCTGGTCTTATTCCGATCTGGCAAAACATGGCCGTACAAGTCTCCATTCAGCTACAAGGCTTACATGGAGGTCACTGGCACCTGCCTACAGCAGGCTGACAACAATTAACGTACAAAGACTACTCCGTTTCGTTGTTGCAAGGCGGCCTCCACACGGGACTATGCAGCTATCTGCTCACCAATTGGGGCAGACTAGTAAACTCGTTTATTTCAACGTGAAAACCACCCATGTCCAGACCCCTGTATCCCCTCACCAAGCATCGCAAAGCCCGTTACGCTATACTGCGCGAATCTGTTCCTATGCCGTGTGGCCGGCCATCGCTTTATAGTGGTATTACCTGGTCCTGTTTGTTGAGAGCAACATTTAAGCTCGATGGGGGAGCTGGCTCCTGTGAAAAAGGGAGGCTGTTCGGAGGGTAACTGGAAGCCAAAGGAATTGGTGCATTTTGTTCAATGTGAACTTTAGCCTCATTTGAGCACTAGACTTAATTAAAGGTGTTGCGCCCTGCAGGCATAAAGAATCATTTTAACTTAATGAAATCCACAATTAAAATTACAATAAACCGGACACAGGTACGCGTAACAGTGACGATAGTAATATCGAACGATGCGTGTCATCCAAACCAAAGTGCATGTGATCCCGCTCTGCCATGGATTAAGACACGCGCTCTGTTTTCATGGTGACCGCGGCGGCGGCAGCTACAACGAAAGTTTCGAGTAGGCACCGTACGGCTTAGCGCTTACTGAACTGCGATCAAAGCTGCCGAATGAGTGAGTGAGTGAGCGAGAGAGGTAGATAGATAGATAGATAGATAGAGAGAGAGAGAGAGAGAGTCGAGGGCTCTGTTGTGTCGGGGGAAAAACTTATTCAGTCTTCTTGAAATCTTCACTCGTCGGGCAATTGACAATTAGGTGCAACCGTTAGATTAACGCTTCGGAAGTGTGGGAAAAGAGAGGGAGGGAAAGTGAGGGTGGGGCAGCCGAGCTGGACTTGGCGATCTCTGTACTTTAGGCGGCTTGTGATGAGGGGACGGGTTTGATCGCTTAGCATTCGGTGTTGACCCCGTCCGTAGCATTTAGCTTACCCTGCTGAACCGGTTGAGTGCTTTGAGCAACCCCGACGTTAGCTGCCCTCGTTAGGGGAGAGACCAACATGACCACACGCCATCTCTTTTGCCTTCCTTCTCGTCTTTGAGGCTGGTTGTCCCTCATTTTTCGAGCAACTTTGCCAACTCGAATAGGATGCCAAGTACCGGTGCCGGTTTGGGCATTGAGGGTGATGTATACAGCCCAGGACGGTAATTGCAAACTTTGTCGAAAACGAGGCGTCGCAACAGCAGCCCGTCGTCGATTCGACCACGGGAGTTGAACAACTTCGAGCGTAAACAACGACCCTGGTCCTTGTACCCTGCCTTCCCTACGTACAACATGTTGTTATGTATGTATTATTACACCTACTGACTGGTTTGGTCTCACGTAACCGCTAATTACCTAAGTAAGTACACTTCAGGCCCTCGTCTTGGACTCAACTGAATAGCGGGTGTTAGTTAATTTCCTTACCTAACGCTTTGTTTGTTTTCTGGGTGTCTGCTATGGCTATTATTGTTATTAATTACTCAGTGTATTCGCACGTATGCAAAATAAGTAGCCTTCTAGCGTCATGTGATTTTTGCAATGGTACAAGTTAATCTGGTACCTAAGGCAACATTAATCTCTGGTATCTTTTTTTCTGGTTTTAATTGTTCATGTCTCGTCATGGACCTGACATTGTGGAGATGTTCGAAATAGGCGTTTGTCGACTATTTCTTTTAAATTTCGCTGTTGAACACAATGTTTGAGCAAGTACGGAATTGATGACACCCTATGTAGTTTGTGTTAACAAAATGGCCTAGTTGATTTGCCTAACCCATCTTACCGCGATTCTCGCCAAAATCGGCGCACAGATACAGCAATTTTTTTTGCAGCTTTCTAAACAGTTTCCAAACACAATCAAGCAGATCCCAGCCTTGTTCTCGTTTATTTACTTTTTTGTCTCAAAGTTTCTTAATTTCAAGTATTGCCTGAGCTTTGACAAGAGGAAGGGTCAGACGAGAATTAGATCTGGTGAATACGCAAACTAAGCTAACATAGACACAAAGTTTTTTCAAAAGATACGGCACAGGTAGCGACGTGTGAGACGGTGCACTGTCGTGTATCTGCATCGTGCCGGTACACCCAAATCTCGTCACCTGTAATGACGCGCCGGAACAAATCCAAATCTTCTTTGAGTGCGTCAAGCTTTGTCTGAGACAGCTGTTGAAGGGTTTTCAGTTGCTCGAAATGCCGGTCTGAAGATACAATTCTTGCTGTGAGCCTTCTTGTCTCCAAGTAATCTTTCAAAATGTCCGACGTGACTCGTGTGAGATGTACAACTTCTCCATGTGTTTCTTGAGGATTATTCGGCGATCTTCTAACATGAGTTGCTTCGCTTCTCTACATTTTTGTCCGTTTTCACCCTGACAGGTCTGCTAGGATAAGCATTATATTTACGGGTCTCTCGTCTGTTGCACAGCGGTTTGTACTTCTTTGTACAGTCGATGTTAGCTCATGGTCTGGTCTCTAAAGCCTTCTTCAATATTGTTGCTATTTGTGGGAATTTTATTGCATTTTCAATAGAAAACATGATGTACGCTTTTCAGAACTCGGTTTGCACTTTCCAAAAAAGTAAAACGTGGCCCGAAGCCGCCCACTTGAAAATATGAAACGTACATTTGAATACTTTGAGGTTTGGCCTTTTGTTGAAAACAGCTAGGTTAGTCTGGTAGCGAGGTTACCTTTAGAAACGTTGAGCTTTTGCCCAGCTGCTAATTGGCTGAAGTTGACCTGTTACTAGTAGTGATCGACCGGATTCGCATTTGAGTCCCTTTTAATGCTGAAAGCAACGTAAACCCAGTCTGGTCTGGGAATAATGCGTCTAAGGATAATGTTTGATCCGGAAAACACTTTCTCCGATCAGCTGCATGCATGCATGCATGCATGCAAGGATGTCTTCAATGAATAGTTCTGCTCCTTATTTAAAACCTTTTTTACAATTTGTTTGAGCGTTTTAAGTGTTCCTAGTTATGTGGTAGTTCAGTGTTAGCATAGAATGCTAACGTGTCAGGCCTCAGATCTAATGAGGTTATTTCTAAAGTTCGTCGGTTTACTTGCGGTATATAAAACGCAATGGTACAAAAGAGATATGAGGCGGGATGACGACTTTTTTTTTAACCATTAACTTATCGCCCATCGAAACCGCAGGTGTTTTTTTAGGTTGGCTCGCTTTCTTATTACACAACTAACTTACTAGTTTATCCTTTTTCTATCTATCGTTTCTCTATAAGCAGACGTATTAGAGGAACTACATCACGTATCTAATGAAAAAGTGGCCTTAAATTGATACATTATAAGAATATGTTGAATGAAACAAAGTGAGCAAAGCGAATGCTGCCTAAGGCAATTTGCCTTAAGGCAAATGCATTAAGAAAGTCAGTGGCGCTATAGTGTAGAAATGCCAGCTAGTATAATACCAAATAAAAGTAAAATAAGTATTAGTATAATAGAGCTACGACAGGAGCAACGTTACCTAATTCATAACTAAAGGAAAACAGTGAGGTTACGGCAATGCAAGATCTATCTATTCTAAATCCTAGGATCACAGTAATTTTCAAAATTACCTAACAGTTGCGCGACCCAGAAAGTTTCGAGCACCCCGTACACGTTGTCATCAGCGTAATTTGTCTATTATTTATCTTTTATCAATATAATATTGAAGGTCTCAACAACTGACTAGAATTAGACACGTGTTTAAAATTCGCGCCAACATGATAACGGATTATAGTAACACTTTTCAGAGAAACGAATTCAGAAAGCTACTAAGCAATTACAGTGATGAAAAGGAATAGTTGAAGTAGTTGATAGTCAGTAGTCGCGATTTTGGAGCGAAACAAAGTCTTATATTTATGTTTTCTAAAATGAGACTTTGAAGCTGATTCAAAAATGGCTAACGATGACTGCTGTCAGTAGACGCCTATTCTGAGTGCCCCTTTTCTATGCGCACCTTAGGTGCTTGTGCAGTATTTGTAGGTCTGCCCGACCAGCTACATCGCATGTAACAACGTGCGGCGTATACTGTTCACAGAAATGCATTAATGGTATGGAGCGGACAAGGTGGTGCGATACAACCAGCATTCCGTACTAGCCCGGGCCCTTCGTGCAAAAATCAGGTATCAAAGTGAAGTCAACCGTGAGACGTTCGGTTTTTCTATCTGTTCCCTATTTTCCACAATTTCTGGCTAGAAACTCTATGATCTTTTAAGTGGTACCATGAGGAGGATTGTGAGTCGTCTGTTCACTCTTAAATTAGTGAAACCCAAAATTTGTTCTTTTCATATTTTATGCATTACCTAACTTTAGTTCTGGTATACCTCAGCGTTCTGCCTGAGATTGCCAAGCCATCAGTGAACGCTGCCAATAAGCTCTTCTTCGAGAGAGTTGTTTTCCGCCATAGTTTCACGTCACCGCGTCTATAGGTGCTGTGTCGTTGTGACTGTATAATCGATCTTTTCTATTTTGCTACCACTGCATTTGGCGACTAACCATAGCTAACTCTAATGCACAATAAAGAGCATTTGTTTACGCTGTACGATTCAATCGTTCGATCGATGCTCCTGATTTCCCTATGCGTGCGCCGCGTTTCTGCATCCTATTAGGTCGTCCGACGCTGAAACTCAGTAAGACGAACCTCTTTCTCTTGTTGTTGGCCACTTCTCGCGCAGTAGGTAACGACTACACCTCGGTTAGTTGTTGGCCTCGCATAAGGTCTCTCAGCCCTTACCAGGACGGAATCTTTCCTGCCACGCAGGCAGTTTCAAGTAAATTCGGCCAGCGTGTTTACCGGCCACTGAACGCTGCGTTGGCGCAGCTTATGGCGAGAGGATCACATCCATCAATAAGCCTCTGAGAGCTATGCAACGAAGGGCTGTAAGAAAACATGAAAATGTATGTCAGCTATATCAATGACTTCGGCCCGATTAATTCAGTCACTGATTTGTTTAGCGCAAATGTCTCAAATAATCTAATGAAGTAATATCTATCGACGCTATCCCAAGGCCCCGGGGCGGGTATTGCCCATAATGCCTCGGCGGCGCAGGATGGAAGTAGTGGTACGATATACTTAGCTCTGCATAGCCCCCGCAAGAGCTATGTCACGCAGCCGTTCTGACGCGTACGTCAGCCGATAAGGCGCCAGATCAACGGCACTACTTCGGGTCGTACCTATCTTCGTTATTTAATCGCAATTTCGGCCCGTACCAGTGATATAATGTGCAGCGTTCTACTACATTAATACTTTTTGAATGGTCATTGACTAATGTAGTTAGCCTGCACAAGATGGGCGGTTGTACATGGTAAGCGATATCTTGCTCGTTTCATTAAATGGAGGGGCTGCGTCTATAGGGTTTATTAAATAAAGCTATAATCACCTGGTTACCTTCCAAAGATCTTCGTAATTACTTCGAATCGGTGGCGTTTGGTATTCGCGCTGGTTCGGACATGATACAACGCTCTTAATAAACGACGACTGCCCTTACTCATTTCGCTTGTACTGCAATCCACGTGCGAGGCCTAACCTGACCCTTTAGTGAGAACCCCCCACCACCACTCTCCCTGACCCCCTGATGTGTTCAACAACTGGCTTTGCCTCCACTCATTCAATTTCGCTCCCGGAAGTGGCAAGCATGATTCAAAGGAACCCTTAACTTGCTACAGAATCACAGAAAGGAGTGCCGTTATAAACTATTATTGTTGTCCTAGCTGGGCGCCTGACTCAGTAATTAGGGGGCTTCGGTATCGTCGTACCTGCTGAGAGGCCTGGCCCTCCACGGGGCCTAACCCACACACTTGCGTGCTGGTCTTCGAGTCCTGAGGTTTATAAGTATTGACAGTTGTTGCTGCTGCTGCTGCTATCCAATGTCTGTTAATGAACTGCTATTATCGCTGGTTCTGTTTTATATAACTAGGTACTTTATGATGCTATAACGTGAACAGATACAACGACCACATTTAACACGATGGCTGGGCCGCGACTAGTATTTTAAAACGAAGAACAAACGATTTAGCCGGTTCTGCACTACTGCTTGAACGAAACCAACTCTTTCAGATTGTGAATTTATCAACACTAGTCGAAAATCGCAGTAGAGCTGTAGCCCATTTTGTTAAGATTGAATAGCTCTAATCTTATCATAACACTATTAACCTTATCGAACGGTGAAGCTCTGGCGGGGATGTTACTTTCCCCACAGACTCGTCGCAATTTAGACAGATTTACTGGAACGTCATACGCGATGGATTCGTCGTTTATCGATAAGTAAACGCGGCATGGTCCTTTCTGTTACAGAGGATGCTATTCGTATCCATAGTAAAATCGTTATATAAATTTCGTCTACTTTATCAGCCCGCCTATTCAGTGAGGCGACGCTCGAAGTAAGCTCACTTCCCTATGATCTAGTGTTTTTATTATGGATGTATAATGGAGAGGTATTATAAATATGCAATATCCCGCAACGTTAGTTGGCCGCCACGCTTAGGTTAACTTATGTAACGTTTGGTGCATTGCGGTTAGCCATAGTCGCATGTGGTAATTTTCAAACAGTCTGTAAGCTTTTTCAGTGGGCTTTTACAGGACACTGCAGTTTGTATCGCGCTGGCGTTCGTCCTACATGCTCGAATTGGCTGTCTCGTAGATTTGTGAAATTTGTCTATTCGTGCTATTGGTGTATCGTAATCTACGGTAGCTGTTTGACAAGGGTAGGTTAGCAAATATGGTGACGGCTATTATCTCTCGCATTAGACTACCTTTACTAACCTGAAGACTAACAATAAATAATTAATCTTTACGACACCTAGGAGCATATTATACTATTTTAAGGTGAACGGGAAAGCTTAGTTTGAATTAATGAATTGGCTAACAGGCCATTATGCACATTAGTTATACAGCCCCCCCCCCCCCCCTTGCGGTGTTAAAAGTGCTGCATACCCCTATCGTAAGTTATTTCTGAAGGGCTCGAGGCCGCAGAGGATCAAAGTGTTAAACATCTCGCTGATAGTCCATAATTTTTATAACGGTTTCGAAGCAAGTTTCAACCACATAATTTATCACCACTCGTATGACTAAAGGCTATCTACTGTCGCCCTCGGTTCAAGATCTGCAATAGATAGAAGCCGGGCAAACATTACGTACGACTATAACGAAGCTCTATAACAAAATTACAATATATGCACCTATTCGCAGGGCGCTTATTCAGCTTAGCACAACCGATTAAATAGGGGTTCTGCTTAAACGCTCGTACTACGTAAAGCTAGCAATGTAAAACCTGGCTATCCAAAGCAGCGAGCTAGATACGAGCAGTTCCATCAAACATGAGGAGGCCACTCGTGCAACGAGCTAATCATATTGCCAAAACCCGACCGCGATTAAATCTCCATATCCATGGTTCGTATGCTCATGCAGCTACGGGCTTCGACTATTGTTGATCATGTACTGGACCTGTGTGAATATTTATACTACCAGCTATATGAATGAGACTAGACTGAGCGAAAAAAAGGCAGACTCTTCGACTTTTTGAGTCCCCGCGATTTGTCATAGCTATAGGCTTCTGTATAGATATTTCTTTGTTAGCGACTTTTCAATTGAGCGGGTATGCCTTACATGCACACAGAAAATATTCTATTCGAAGGCAGCCAGTAAAGGCACATCGTGAGAAATTCACGTGCCCTGTGAATATATGCATTTAAACCTCCTTTGCCCATATTCCAATTTAAGGTAGACGCGCTCGATTCATATCTATATTTCATACAGCTTTGTCTTGTGAGGTCGATCACTAAGGGTTCATGATTTGAAAACCCATCTACTGTATGTATGTATGTATAGTATGTATGTATGTATGTATGAGGGCCATGTGTTTATTGGACAAGGATCTGCACGGCTGCGTTTCGATAAGCCGGGATCAGAGCTATCCTATTAGAAATAAAAGTATCAATTTTACAAAAAATCCATGATTCATTTTTGCGAAACGATTTTCCTACAAATGTACCAAATGAAATTACAATTTGGACATTTGTAGATAAGAAACCGGTCAGTTTATCTGCAATGAATATATCTACTCTTAAATTAGATACGTAAATTATTATTTAATAGGGACAAACTTGCAACGTCTTACAGCAATGGAGATCAATTATACACTCAATTTGGATAATTTGTTTCCAGTTTATCCAATTGTCCAAAATCCAGTTGTTCCAATTTAAGAGAATCGTTGGCCCAATAAACTAATTTCTGCTAGATTAGTTGACTTAACGTATCAAAATGCTGTTTTTTTTCCAGTTCGTTTCAAGGGGAAAACAGTAGCTAGCTCATGATTGCTTACGATATCGATCTGGCTGGCAGAATCGGTCTCACTCGGATTGGTCAGAATCAAGTTGAACAGTACTCTGATAAATATTTTTGTAAACTTGTTTCCTCAAGCTGTTATTTATCCGTCATCAGACTGTAACATGCGTTCTATTAGGTTCCATGTCTTACCCAATCTGATCAGCCAGAGACGGGCTAGCCCTATGTTCACTACCATCGATGAACGTTCTGATGAATAGTTCTTCATGAAGCATGAACATTTGGGAACATTCTGGGAATATTGCGACGTACCGATTACACGCAAGGCATGTGTTTCCCAAAACTTCTCGGTGTGTGAACCCAAAACTAGGGTTCAGTATGTTCATGCAGGTTAAAAGGTTACCATTTCATGGGTGGTGAAGCCACGAGTAAGCGCCCGAGAAAGTCCTGAATGGAAGTGACTTTGGGACTGATAGAAACGTACGTTATATACGGGTATATGTCAGCGCAAAGAAGTATCCAGAAGTGAAATACTGTGACGGTGCAATTACTAAATGGTAAAAACTATGTTCTAAGAAGAAGTCTCTGATTTGACACTAACACTTGTGCTTGTCTAATCTCCGGGCCGATATCGTTAAAGTATGATCAATTGCCTCTTCTTGTAAAAGCGTTTTAATAGAATATTTGCCAGTGATCTTGACAAGCTGGGACTACATAAAGCCGCGAGAAGCTACGTCACTCTGTTCGAAAACACCGGATTCGATATATTACGTTACATTATTACTACTACTAGGAATATCAGTACCAAAGACGATTTATACGGATGGTACGTTTCTCGCTATTGATGAAAATGCGTTTAGGCCCACGAAAGCTGCGTCGATCGTTATCTTAGAACAACGCTTCCCGTCTAGAAAATATAATTTATTGTAGAGGAAGTTCTCGCGGTTTTTTGGGTATCATACACTAGCCTAATTCTGGACATACACACACGTAAAGCTGAAGCATATACACGTGAAGTCATATGCACCTGTGACCGTACGAGTTTCCGGAAGGCACAGCTAGCAATTTTTAGTAGCTTTATAACGGTAGCACGACTTCAGCGTTATCTAATGACTTGTTTCCGACGCATTTTAGTGTGTATTGCGTGCAACAAGCGTGGCGTAGAGAAATACAATTATTATCTACTGCTACAGGTTGTGAAATAAAACGTTAGCGACCTGTTTGTGGCATACGCTAAATCTACCTTTGTTTCATGTCATTACTTTCTACGTATTCTTAATTATTTTCTAGATTACTGCCAGAAAGGGGTCTCCGTAATTGCACGTAGGTTAGCAGTAAGCCATTTGGGTCACGCGTTTGTTACTATATGCAGTTTCAAAAACTTAGTTTTAGCTAGACCCGAACCCGGCGGTAGCGGCATAACCTTCGTAAACAAACGTTATAGGCCACTTACAACCCTTGTCAAGTTGGTGACACTTTTATCGTCAGTATAACAGTTGTTAAACACTGTCGGGTCAAACTAGACGCCGGCTACAGACATTTAGAACATTAATTCTTACGATATGTAGGGCGGTTATCAGCTGAAATTTCTGGGCTACCAACGTGAATGAGTACGTCACCGCATTTTCATGCTCACGTCATCCGTGCATGACGTGAGAACTCTTAATAAAGAGTGGAGCGATGGCAATAAAGAAGGACGAAGGTAACGAAGACAGCGGAGCAGGAAAAAAAGGAAAACGGTAGATAAAGAAGGAACCGAACGCGGGGCGGAGAATGAATAAGGATGCTGTTAGCTGTCATCTACTAGAACATCAAGTTTAACGAGACGCTAGTTAAATGCATAGTTGTAGGTAGCGTCCTCTCTGATAGTAGTAACGGCTGTAGCAGTAGTACTTATGGCGGTTACAATGTAGCTAACGACAGCAGTCGAAGTGGTTGATGGTGGACGCGGCGGCCAGCGGTGCCTCCCACGGTCATGTAGATAATGCGGGCTATACATTGGGTGTCCAGCACCTGCTGAGTCCTGCTGAAGTTCGCCTTTGTCGCCATGGGCATCTATCTACATCTACACTATATATAGGCTATTAAAGTATAGACAAAAGCAATGCTGCCGCGCACTCATACACTCGTGGCTGCGTGCTCACTCACCCCCAGCGCTGCAACAACGGGCCCCGCGGCGTCAGCCGCCGGCTGGCTGAACTAGCCAGAGCAAGATCATATAATCATGTAATTGAATACATCGGTACAAGCCAGCCAACCAGTCAGCTTTCAGCAAGATCCGAAGCCTTGGGGGACCCGTCCTTATCCCGCATGCGTCTTTCGCCTTCACCGTTCCTGCCCGTCCCGCCACGCTGTCCTGGCTAGCCGTTTAGCCAAGGCTAGTGGAACTGCGGTAGTGGGACATTAGCACGGCACACATACCTGGACCTATATACGTCAGCGGATACACACACACACACATTCATTCACTTTGAATGACCAACAACCAAGTTGATTACATAGAGGGCGGCGAAGGTTCGGCTGTCGGTCGGGCAGGAACAGGCTGGGGAAACTGACGCAGCACCAGTCTGCTCTGATAGCCGTCCCTTGCGCAGCTGGTGGTCCTTCGGTAGCCACTTTCCCCCAGAAGATCCGAAGCAAGGTCTCTTCGAAGTCCGTCCGTCCCGTCCCATCCCCGCACGGGAAAGCTCTGCAGATCCCGTTCTAACACTCGTGCTGCTATCGTTATGATAACAACAGCTCAAGCAACAGTAATAGCCGCTTCGGTGAACGTCAGCCTCGAACAAGGGGAGGGGAACGAAGAGAAAATCGAGGCTTTATGCTGGGGGGCCGGTGGCCCGACACCAACGCCATCGCCGGTGGAAGTCACTTCAGCGGTCGGCAGTGGTGACGTTAGCTACGGCGACGGTAGCTCGCGAACGAGCTGGCAGCGGGCGCTACGCCGGGCTGCGAACCAACAGCAAGAGCTTCTAATGAGAAACTTTATAGCGGAGCCATATCCGCTAACGGCCTCTGCTAACTCACTGCCCAACCCGGCCGGCCAGCTGTCTGCTCCATTGCCCATGGTACGTAAGTTGCTTTTGCTGCTACCGCCGCCGCCTGCGGTGGCGATGCGTTGTTTCGGAGATGGCGGTCTCAGCTCCGACCGTGGCGTTGAAACTGCCCTGTGCACCAGAGCATTGACGCCGGCAATCCACGACTGCTTCTGCTGGTCCGTCACTCGCCCGCGCGCAGGCGTTTCATTGCTAAGTATGCTATTGTGTACTGGGAGCGGGCAGGTTTAAACATGCAACGTACCATGTGGGACAAAGGAGAGAGAGATAAAAGCGAAACAGGGCGTGAACGAGAGGAGATGAGATATAGGCATATACGCACACGATTGCCGCCGTATAGGCATGGCTGCCTCAGAAAATCACGCCTACACAATATACTATTCCAGCTCGTCTTTTGGCGTACTTCGTCGCTGGAACATTGTCGATATTGACTGCTAATGCGTACCGTCATTTGACGAGTACTCCATAAGGAAGTATAGGATTGCAAGCAAAGATCATCGGTAGTGATGTCAGAGAGCTATTTCTGGCTAGCTAAATACCTTGCATTGACCTTACATCAGGCGTGATTTGTGTTGAAGGTCGATATTTGTTTACATGTATGATGATAGGTTACAAAACATACGGGCTCGTATCGGCAGGTGTAGTGACAGACTAAATTGTATTGACACAAATTCAAGTAATAAATGCGCTACCTAGCCTGACTCATGTTCCATTCTGCGGTCGTTGAATGTCGCCTTTGGGAATCAAGAACCTTCTAGTCATTGGCAAAAGCGGTAATATGTTGCTATTTCTAAATGTATGGTCGTTTTCGCATATAACAATTTCTGCTTAATGCATAGGAATACCATAATAATAATAACGCTTTTGTTAGATGTACATTTATGCGTCACTGCGTTGAGTAAAAATGGATTTTGTACGTAATGCGACTGAAGCTCTTTACTGTGCTATCATATTTACAATTGTATATAAATAGTTTTCATCAGATACGTATTATCTTCAGCAGTACTACCCCACAGATTTTAATAATAACCAGAATAATAATAGCTGTGCTTGTAACTGTTGACTCAGACACGGGGGTAACCCCAGTGCCGAATCTCAGGTTCAATATCGTAATACTGTGTTTGGATAAATTAGGTTAAACATCCCTTTGTATTTAGATACCATATAAATTTGAATTTGGCGCCTTTTATTAGTAAGCTTGTCATTCTAGTCGTATAATACGGCTTTAAATTTCCTCGCATATTTCATCATAGCAGATTTCTCACTTCAGCATTCGTGTTGTGCGTGAGCTAAGAAATGCTCAGCGGACTGACGTACAGGTAAGACTATCTTAAAAGATTATGTTTTGATTTCTAAGTTAATTGCCTAACACGCAGCTGACAAGGCGAACGGACCAATGGAGGTAATGCATAGTAGGAGAGAAACTTCTTTTATCCTGTGGGTGATGCCGATCTCACAAATTTCGAGACAAACGCTTTTTCCTTCAGGCTATCGCAACACTCGTTTGAAATACCTTATGGTACGTATAATGACAAGGCGGCGTGAATAATGCGTCATGCTATTGAGGAAGCGCCACTGAAAACACAATATCAACGCTATTTGTTCCGTCTGTTTTTGGATCATCTAAAGTGTGCGGTATAAAAAATGTTGCACAGATTATTTCCAAAACAATCATGTTAGTGTTTTTGTGCGGCGACGCTGTAGACTTTTTTCGTCAAGGCTCTGAGTCAAAGTGGATTCAGTGTGTTTCAACATGAATACAGCCTTTCTTTCATAAGTGCTTCTCGCATGCTGAGTCGTGCACAATAAACACAAGACACAGAAGAATTTACGTCAATGCAAAAAGACGAAGATTCCGACAGAAGCACAGCGGCCAGAACAGAAGCGATTTCCGAGTAAAAGCTTCGCAAAGATCTACACATGGTAGGGATCCAGTGCTATCGCTAACGCTTTAGCGGGATACAGCGGGAAGATAAACGAGGAAGGCGCGGAACGCCAAAGAAACTTTCGTCCTTTGTTTTCTACAGTCAGCAACGCTAGCCATCCACCGTGAAGGTTAGCCAAATGTCCGCGAGGCTAGCAAGAAGCGATCAGTGTCAAAAGTGCAACAATGAACCCTTGTCGCTGGCTCGGTCAGAGCTTTTTGAACCCGATGATGGGGGTCGGGCAGAGAGTAAACGAGGTTGATTAATGAATCAGGCGGCCGCTAGCTGGCAGACGGGTCGGCGACGGCAACGCGTTCGGTAGGCCGCAAATGCAACGATTACAGCGACATTGATACGGTAATTTACCGATTCGGAAATCTAGCGATACTACAGAACCAGTGACGCTTGTGAGGCAGTGACAGAAATGTTCATCCGCTCTCGCCTATCGTATATCTCGAGGATCGGTCAGAGGCTATTCGCGCCTTGCTCTGTCTGCATCCATAATCCTGCTTAAGTCATTTATATTCGTTGATAGAACAACATATATATGTACATTTATTATTACATACGGTCATATGTTATAACGGACCGAATGGAAAAAATGTGGTCGGCTTCTAGCACAGGTAGATGGAGATCGCCGTTGTTTCGAAGGCGTGCTATCACGTTGCACATACTATAAATGTATAATGCTTCCTGCGAATACAGTATGAGCAGGCCGGCATCTACAACACATTGCAGCTAATTGGTTGGAATGAGTTCTATTATAACAGGGCCATTATGATGACCCACAATTCATCATTGAGAATGTCAAGGGGTTAAACCTTTTTATTAACATTTTCAGAGTATTATGAGATATGACATTTATTTCTTCGCCACGAACACCCCTATCGTACAATGGGGGAGGTTTCGAAAGCAAGAGATAGTAGTGAGTAAATTAAATAATAAATTGATCATGATTACCGATATGAAACTAGTCACCCAGCTTAAAAGCAATAACAGCACAAATCAAGGTCACCTTTAGCGGGGTTGTAGTTATGATGAAATACACACAGGTCTGCTTGCACGTGAGAGATAGGTGTTTGCCTCTGAAGAAAAATCATGTTCGATAAAAAAAAACCTGAACCTTATAGAGTAGATACTCATCAAACGTTTGCACGACACAGACTGATCCCATCGCAACGATAGCGACACAAGCTAAGCATAACGATGCGTTCGGCCTGGGCTGCCGCAAGGGTCGCTCAGTACCCTTGGGTCCGCTAGGTACAAATTGCCGGAAGCATTTCCATTGCACAGAGTGTACACCTGTCATGACACTTTGGCAGTGCGTTAGCCAAAGAATATCCACCTGCAATCCAATTCTAAAATACAACTAATCTCTTTCGTTCTGGAGAAGTCAGTTACGCTACAGCATGAGTCCTAATAATTGCCTTAACACATACAGCTCCCTTATGAAATGAAAATAGAGTCCGACGTCTGCTTGGGAAGCAAGAGATTCTACTGTGGCATCAAACTTACCCGACCGACTCAACGGCAGGCATAACCTTCCTTATGTGAGGCTGACAAATAGCAGATTTCCATGCACTCTGCTTCATTCGGCATATTATATGACAAATCGAGACAGGCTGGCTAAACATTAGGGCGCTTAGACGGAGATTATAACAGATGAGCTAAAGAGGGCCACTAATTATGCTAAGAGATTATAGAATCATTTCGCCTTCATTTATGTTATGACAATTCCAATACTCAGCTCGTTATGTAAAAGCTCGATTACCGCTAACTTGTTTAACATTATTTTCATCTTTGATTTAAAAGCAGCTATGTTTACTTTGTATCACGGTGGCTTTAGTCCTATGAAAAAATTTTCTATACGGAATATTGAAAAAAAAAAAAAAAAGAACTATTCCGAAGAACATTTGACTACTGAACGTCATCGGACGCCACTATTTAGATGTAATTTCTGCGTTTCTGGAAAAAAAAAAAAAAAGGCACAGTCTAGATTAGCTTTGAATATACCCGAAGCGATCACCTCCGTTACAGTGCTTTATTTTAAAGTAAGAAAGCGCTTGATACGGGTTATTAAAACGATTTATTAACGATACACAACCAAGCAGACTTGCCTTATTCTAGCAATCGACGGTGATGCCAGCCTTCAATTATGTGAAATGTCTTCTCTCGCAAACGAGCTGTGCACCCACAAGCGTATTCAATGAACAAGCGTATGGAAAGGAGTATTGTTTATATCCCTATAATTTATCAAGTTTTAGTAAGTTGTCCTAGGAACGGTGCATCGGGGTACTTAATCTGTTTGCTTGCTAGCAGATTAGTTAACCAGTCACCCTTCGCAAAATATGACTTCCGCCGACTGAGACCCAATGATGGATCAAGCCATAAGTAACGTTTTAAATAAATATATTGACGACGCACGTAGAGGACTAAAAGATGACCATACTATAGGAAAATCCTCTAAGATAACGTTCTTTCAGACCTAGTGCCGACTCGGTGTTATTGGCGTATTTGGTATATTTGCCTGGAAATGTTGGTAAGAACCCACGATAAGGCATAAATTATGCCACTTTATATAGAAACGTTTAATTTTTTTTCTTGTATCCAATACAGGGTTGCTCATTCGTTAATCTGAATAGCCATTGAAAGCAGAAATATTTCGCTTCTATTTTTCTCAAGGTTTCTTAATACTAAAAAAAATAGCATTCAGTATAATGAACTTGGTTATTGACGTCCTTTTTTGGTTCATTTCAGTCACGTGCCTAGCTGGCCTTTTTTAGCACTATGGACTGATAAGCCGTTCTCAACTGACATTAACACCTATTGCGTTAAAGCAGGGTCGTCAAATGGAATGTTTATAAAACTTGTCGGACGATCCAAAGGACCGAACAAATGAATTAAGGTCAACACCTTCTTTCGGGACAAGCGTCATACTTAGTAAGTGTTCAGGAAGGCAAGAAGTGCAAAAAGGCTCGTTTCGTGTGCGTTCACTACGATGCACCGGCATACTTTAAAATCCCGTGAAACGCACTGATTATATGTGCCATTTGTCCAAAAGAAGAACGCATAGGAGTTGACCGGTTACAGACGAGGCTATTCTGCCGTAGGATTTACCCAGTAGACTATCCAAGATGGATATTCTGTATTTACATTGATGTCTTGAGTCAGCCAATCTCCCTAGAACAGTGTGGTCAAGTAGAGAGCTTCTGTCCTAGAACGATCCGGTTGACACTACGATACTTAAAATGGTGCCGCGCACGCTAACAGGACGGACGGGTTCGAATATCACCGACTTTTAATATCGTCCGAACTTGTTAGCGTACTATCGTCAGACATCTAAAAGTATGCTGTCAGCCACGCTTGCGTTAGAGACTTATTCAGCGTTTCCGAAAACGCGTCAGAAACGAGAATTCAGAGAAGACTTATTTCGCAAGGCTACTTCACTTCGACAGCGAAGGCGGTGCTCTGAGACACAATAACTTCGAAGAGAAGCAGGCTAAGAGGTTCCAAGTGTCAGCCGATATACGTGGAGAACCAAATTTTTATTTCGAAGAGGGGACAGAAGGCGGGGAAGGGGGCAAGGCAAGGGACACGTCTACAATCAGATTTGGCTTTGTCGAACGCTGGAACGTCCTACGGCCGTACGGCAACGCGAATGATTGCAGATACTGCAAAAAATGAACGATCACTAACGAATCTTCACTAGAAATGGCGAAGAACAAGACCTTTACATACTTGAAAATGCAATATCAAGCACTTGGTAACTTCTCCAGGATGAGCGACCGAACGAACAGAACATTGACCTTGCGACAGCTTCAGACGGATAATTAAGGACAACTAGCATCATCATCATCATCATCATCTTCGAAGACAAAAACTGGCAGGAAGTGTGGGAAAGGCATTTCAGTGTCCTGGTGGAATGACAGCCACCGCAGCTCGTATGAATTTTGGCAAAAGTGGTGCCTAACTTTCGGCTCTGCCCTTGACACAGTTTAGGATATAATGATATACCTGGATTTAATTGGGCATGCTATGGCTATAGGGTTAATTACCTAGAATATACTCCGTGTGTGCGCATGGCGTTCCGAACGCCACGTTAAGGTTATTCATCCAAAAGTAGCCTAGCCTACTCCACCCTTGTGCACTTCTATCCTAATCTTACTTTAAGATTGTAATTATATAATAGCATATAGCGGTTATTGTCTGTTTGTTCGTAGGCTTTTTTTTCTAAAAATATATAGTTGCCCTGAATCAAATACGCTTTACTTCAGAACAATGCTAGTGTTCAAATGCCTAAATGCCGTGCTAGGTTTTTTGGTTAGGATATTGATGATAAAAACAAATTATACGGAAGTGTTATACTAAATTCCCATTTATATAATATTCTTCTCTCACGTTTCGATCATAGACACAACGAAAAGTTGTACGCACGAAAAGCTCTGAAGCATGGAACAAACTCTTAGAGAGACGTGAGTTTGATTTTTAAAGGCTAGAAAAAGAAACGTTCTTCCTTTCCTTCTTGCTCGTTTCCTCACATACTCAAAAACAAAGATTGAATGCTGGAGACAAGTAGTAGATATTTGACAAGATTTAGCTAGGTTTTATTTAGATATACATCAAACCCTCATGCATCAGCACGGGAAAAGCGAGAAGGACAAATAAGATTTTTTTCTTGTTAGTCGACTCAGGATTCGCAGACCAAATCGTCCCGTAACACAATAGGCATGTAAAGGTCGTTTATCCAATCACAGCTGTTGCCTCAACTACAAATCCTTCCGGTTGCGTGCCAACCTGCCTATACAGTATGCGGCCGATGTGGCAATGCCAGGCAGACACGCCACTTAGGCCAAATGTACATAGGAAAGCTATATACGGTTGCATCTTTCATGCATATATGCATTTGTTATATATATGATGGAGATAAGTATATGTGGATTATGGATGGAATGGACTGCACGTAAAACTCTGCGCACGTTCATATTGCCAGTGAGTGAACGGAACCGTTATTACGCTTATCTACGTTGGCCTAACGAAGAGAAAAAAAAAAAAAAACTGTTAAGTATATTTCGAGTATGTTAGTCGCGAATAGATATTAATAGAATACATGGAACTTAGACGTTGTGATTGCTCGTTTGTATGCAAAACGCTATTCAGATGAAGAGCAATAAAAAGCATCCATACAAAAAAGTATAGTACTTTACCATTAGCAGACGCTTGTGAAGCATCGTGGTGGAAAACAACTGGTCAGCAACAAAATGGTAAGTACATACTAGACGTGCATTGAGCTTCATTATGTAGGCAAACTTATACTGCTAATCAAGTAAATTACCTGGATGGAAAGTCCGTCTTTCAAGTTATAAAACCAATAAGGGTTTTCCATTCCCTTAAAGGGAAAACCATAAAATAACATGCAGCTAAAGGCATGCGTATTCCTTATAGATTTGGGTAGCTTCAAGTCCACCAAATGCTGAATCATGTTAGAGTGGATTTCATAGACCTGTGTGTTTTATCTATGCGTACGGTACAAATATAATCACTAACTTCAATGGGAGTATTGTTTGTTCTTTTAGATGGCCTATGCCCCGAGCCAGGATATTTTTGTGTGAATCCATCAATTTCAACACATATATGTCTGGGTTCACATAGCAGGTAGTCATGTTATATTACGGGGACATGTTTCCCAGATAACCGTTGCTGTGGTCGCTATGCTATGTGTGCGTGTTTAGTTCAACTATTATATTATCTATTAAAACGCTGTAGCATATTTTTATAACTAAATTTCGGGGGCAATGCCTTATTGGACACAAAGATAGGGGAACAACCACACTAGGACAGTATTCGAAAAATCTATTAATTATTTCCCACAAATTATCCACGGTGTCTTGAAGCTAGGTGGTAAACTATACTTATAACACATATATAACAACAGCAGATAGTGCACTGTTTACTTAAACCGAAAACAGCTCAATCATCACGACGCACCACCAGATTTGATTCGCTATATAAATCAAAGCACATAGACGAATAATTAAAGGAAGAACTTGTCGCGTTGCTTTGTGGAAGTGTTTGGGACTGATATCAGCCTTGCACGCCGTTCCAGACGCAACTAGTCCGAGGGGTGATGGAAACTCAGTTTAATACCTGGCCTCATTATAAGGTACTTGATTTTATTCTTGAATGAATCTTTGTTTGTCAAATCGCTTTCGGAAGGACAAGTTCGTTGGCCGAAAATCGTGTATCGTTTTGGCGTTTGCGGAAACGCCCGGCATCGTTCACATTCGTCACAGCAAATTGGCAAACGCACTCTAGCTTTGTCTCTTCACGATCAAGCCTCCGATGTAACCTTGAAGATTTTTAATTAGTCATAAATGAGCTCCTGGATGATGCATACCCTGGTAGCATTAACAGATGGCTATTCCCCACCGGTCGTCCGATCGCTGATGGAACCTGTCGCTATCGAGCGTTATATACGCTTATGAAGATGACGAAAGGATTTCAACTACTTCCAGAAAAGTAGATGAGTAGTCTGGCAGATGAGCTTAGGATTAGCAGAACTAGTCATATTTGTAATAGGTCTTCGTGGACTTAATGATTGAATTTTAGTAGACAGAAATGGTTCGCTTGATGAAAGCCCCCTTGTGACCGCCTACTTATTCGCGAAGCTGACATCAGTGGATAGTGGAATTATTTGATATGCAGTACTCGCTTGTTCAGAAGATACGCTCTGATCTCATCCAACTCAAGCGAGCATGCGACGAAGAGACCTACGCTTGTCCTAGGACTAGCAGGAGCATCCCGTGCAGCAGGTCAGTTCTGATTATACAAGTCTTCGGAATATATTTTTCTAAACGTGATTTCAAAGAAAGCTTTAGATACATGTTAAGAACCAAAAATTATTATCGTATCGTGGTACCTATTTTGTTGTGGTAAGAAACATTGAGCTTTAGCTTGAAAAGACCGCTTTGAACCAACCAAATTACTTTAGTTCTCATCCATATAGCTATACGCGTCACGACCACACCGAGATGCCTAGACAGTTTCTTGATTTTAGCGAAAATAACTATTTTTTCTATTATTAGAACCGAAAAGAGGGGCAACCTTTTATGAAAGACAAATATCGCACCAAACGTGCGATTGTCTACTTGTATGTGTGCACTGGCGACTTACATTCAGATAATTATTCATCCAAATCATCTAAAGATATTTTTGAAGTAAAAGAAAAGATGATGAAATATCAACAAAAGGACGGCATCGAAGGAGAGAGAGAGAGAGAGAGAGACTGTTTTTTTTGGAGACAATTTTCATCAAAGACGTTAGAAGATTTTCGTACCCTAAATAGAGTGGGATTGAACTGCTCTACCGAATACGACAACCATGCATATGTTATTTGTCTGCTACAATTATGGCCTTCGAAACTGTGAAAACAGACATTTTCCGAAAGAAATGCTATCAATACTTTATACGACACAACGGTATATAATGCGATAGTCAAAACGGCAATGAAAGGCGAACGGAAGTACGGGGAACGGAATGATTACGCACCGAGAAAATTATCGTCAGGAAAATATGCATAAAAGTATCAGACAAAAACTGCATTGCAGTGGAAGTACCATAGCAACGTACGCATCTCAAGTCCTCTGATTTGTACGCCACTGCTTCAAACCAAATCTGAGTACTGGGAAAATAAGAAAAATACTTTATTTAATTACACATACGGTGAAAAATGCTTTGCCAAAGCAGGAACAAATACTGGCCTTGATTCTCTGGACGAGTCAACGCCTGTAAATAGATTAGGAACTTCAGCTCTATTCGTCAAACCACTCTGTCACCTAGCACACCGTTAGTCTAGCCAAGTTAGAGAGGGCTGCGACTGCTAAGCACATATGGCAGTGGCTTTTCTGACCACCAGCTATTGTGGATACGACACGAGATAATTCAACAATGTTCGTAGACAGGGGGCATCTAGGTCAAATGGCGTAGCATGCCTGATGGTACATTCGCTTATAGCATTACATTCGTCTGGTAATTATAAATGGACGATTTCAGCCGTACTTATGGTTGCTATATTGTGATATTGCGTGTTTATTCTAAACATATTAAATGGTCTTCGGTGTTTGCGACGAGCACGAGCGTGAACGAAAACATCGATTAGGGGATCCGGCCTCTTATCGATATAAAGTATAGAATCGCAATGAAGGATAGCTAGGACGATGCGGATACATTTGCGAGATGTATATACATGCTGGAAAAAATCTATCTCTGATCGTCAACATACGAAGAACCGATTTAAATACTAGGAACTTGATAGAGATGAAGGCACATACGCTCGGTTGATGAGTTCTCATACGAAGAAGGATCACTGACAATTGCATAAATGATTTGCGGAACTGTGAACTTAAAATTGCTCTATTTGTGATTGCATTTTCCGTTAGATCTGTGAATGCCATCCTTCACACGTTTGTTCCGCCGCTTTTACGCCAGCCTATTCAGCGTCTCCGCTAAGAGCCAAAATACGATTCGGGCCTAGTTTCATCTGCTAGAAAGCCGAAATCAAAAACCACTGACAAAACCAAGCTGGCAGTTACGCAATTCAACTCTGCTTTATGTCCTCAAAGCGTGCATTGAATACGTGCACTTGTGCAAAATCATACACAAAAATACGTGTTAAGAGGAATATCATTAGTTGAGTGGATGTTCCGATTACGGAATTGGTTTTTTTAAAAGTGAAACGGTACGTACATTTGGCGCATTGCTGCCATAACGAAATACGGGTAGCTTGTTCTTTGCGAATTATCTACACTGCAGGCATCGGCGGCTATGTTCTTAGGAGCAAAGCAATTATGAATAATATCTAATAGACTAAGAAGCATAGTTGTAACTAGACAATTGTTTGCTTGTTATGGACTCGAGGAGGAATTTTCATTGGCCTTAATCTGTCTCCTGAAAGCATCGCTGGCATTACAAGTTTTTGCTCAAGCAACAGTTTCCTATCATTGTTTACATCTTAATTTTTTCTACTTAATCACACTTAGACCTCTACTGTCTGTGTGTTCCGGGCATTGCTATTCATGGCGGAACAAAGTATTCCCATGCTCACGAAGTTCGAACTCAGTTTCGCAATTTCTGCCACGAATCGCTCTACAGACAGAACGGCTGATCATAAACTCGTGGAACCAGACGACGCGCTCGGCCAATAGCCGTATTCACAGCCTGCCTTTCTTGCGAAGTACCGCAAAGGTCGAGCCAAAACAGTGCGGCGGACCGTACTGCTTTGTGCAGCTACACAGAGCTAGTTAGCTGATATTGGAAACATGCGAGTACGTTGTTTCACCCGGTGCAGGCTCTCCAAACGAGAGTTACCTCTCTTCTGGTTTCTTCTTGTAGCTGAGGGTAGTAGCAACAGCCGAGCCACGGAACGTCCTCCAGTCAACGGAGAAACCGACCGATTGGCCAGCCTACCGACAGCACTGTTTTCGATTTACTTTTACGGTGGAGAATGAAACTCAATAAAGTAGCTCGTTTACGGGCGACGGGGAGTTTAGGGCGCAGAAAGAGGCACGCCGAAAACGGGAGGGAACTAAAGAGTCTGCGAACGGAGGCTGGGACGAAACGTGGCTGCTCCATAACCCACATTAGGCTAGAAGGCCTCTGGTCTTCGTTGCCATGTTTTGCTTCTGTTCGGTCTAGTCGTTCTGAGTAGGCGATATTAGGGGAGCCGGGGAGTAGTTCCGCGGAACGACGAGTTAGTCGTGTATCCGGCTAGCTCGGTCAGGCTGCAAGTAAGCAGTTGCAACAGCGGTTGCTTCCTGCTCGCCGCCTTTGCTGACCCGTCCGAATAGTCCGAATAGAGTTACAGTAAGCTGGAAGAGGTCGGGCGCAGGGGTAGCAGGGTTAGTCAGGGGTACTATAGAAAGGAAGGAAGCTACGGGGTTCATACATGTGCAACGCCGAAAACATGAGGCAGGTTGGTTTGCGTAGTGCAAGGCAGGCACCCGAAACGGCCGGTCAGGTCAACCCGATTAAAGTCGCCAGGCCTACGGCTTAGGTCTTCCTTCCTTCCTTACTCTGAGTTCCACCTGTCTCTCTCTCTCTCTCTCTCTCTCTCTCTTCACCCCCTGGCCCCCGCCTGACATTTTCTTTCGTCCTCTCATTCTTGTGTCTTCTTGGTTTTCCCTCCTAAGAAACGAGAGCGCTAGTAGGCGCTTACCACACACGTCTCGTCGTCAGCGTGGAGCTAGCACCTGATATCAGTTCAGATAGTAGCAGGAGCAGCTATTCGAGACTTGCCACCTCTCCTGTTGTTGCTTGCTCTCCCCGTTGCCCGTTGTTCCAGGATAAACCTAATCACGACTGGGTAATAAACAGGAAAAAGGCTACTCTGACAGCAATAGAGGCTGCGTACCTGGCAGTGTAAGGATAGGGCTAGTATGGACAAGGGTGAGATAGACTAGCTCTACTAGCCAGCGCAGTGCATTACAGCGGCGACAGCGACCCAAGAAGCAGAAGGACCAGTCGTAAGACGGCAAGCGATGATTAACGATATTTATTTATTTCTTAGGCCATAATGAACATATCAACGGAAAACTTGTAGGGGTACGCAGACCCAGTCGTTTCTGTCGTCGCGAAGACTAAGATAGGTTGATTGCAGAGAGACTTCATCTATCATCATCATTGTCCAACCTCGTCAACAACGTCATGGGTAAAACACCAAGCAAGCTACCCTAATTGCTTTTCGCTCACTTAACCTATGCCCTTATTAATATTGCTTGTCAAATGCTGTTCAAAACAATGAAATAGAGTTTCAATGAGACACATTCTGATTATTCAAACCTCTTCGATAATAAACCCAAATCCCTTGATGACTCTCTGTAGCAGCTCTATTTAGTTACGAGCACGAAGGACACGCTCGATCCAAGTTATGTGCTCAGTAGTGAGACGTTGGTAAAGCGATGGATAACTGGCCCCCGTGGCGTATTCGTTGTAGACGAAAGTGAGCATTGCTGCGAATTGAAAGCGCTGATCGTCGCTCTCTTGAACCATGGCGATCGAGCCTACGAGATCATTACACTTGTCATTGTCGTCACAGACGAACGTTGATAAATTGACGCGCGTACCTGTAAGTGACTCAAGCTCCTGGTGACACTGTTCTTCAGAAATAAATTTTACATTCACCTGACAGAGGTTGTTGATGTTGGAATTCGCGAAGGCACTCAACGTTGGCCGCATATCGACAAGCTGTTCATTTGTTTTATTCGATAAAATAATCGGGGACAATATGCATACAGGTTTGATTTCTTTTGGGAATGTTGGATAGTTTACTTCGTTCTGCAGTTCGAGAATGGCGAAGTTGCTATTGCCGAGCGTAGTGTCATTTAGTACAAACCGTCGCTTTACGTCGACGTAGAGATCTTGTCCATTATTAGTCCGAAAACGTATTTTAAGCTTTTCCCAGGCGGGTCCGATGTCGATAGAAGTAGTGAGCACGTGTTTCCAAGAGATCAATGTTCCTTCAATCGATCTAACCGGGGGCAAATTTGACGCCATTGCGAAAACATTACCATGACGAGACGGTAACACTTGGACATTCCAGGGCCATCTCCCTTGGTCTAGGTTTATGGAGGCGTGGGTAGGTAGTTCACAGGCAGTGATTAGTGTGTTCGCTGATTGCAAGTAGCCATCTAACCATGTTTGTTGGCTGGCGAGACCCGGAACGAAATCACAGATACAGATCACTGCAACGACTATTGAATAAAGACGTGCCGATGGCAGTAGCATTGGCGGCAACTCGTTCCATATTGAGTGACTGGCGACGGCGGCTTTCGATTCTAGCCGAGAATAGCGTACTGGCTGGCGCATCTTTAGCACCGTCTACAACGACGTTTTTTTACAATTTCGATTCCTGTGGCCGCTCTTGATGCTTGCCCACTACCGTCTATTTTGCCAACTTGTCTCTTCGTTTGTTGTCTGCCTGCCAGCTTGTTTGATCCTCGACGCACAAAGCTGAATGCGCAAGAGTTGAATGGTTCGTACAACAGCAGTAGCAAGCGAGTAACTCTTCCAATAAAAACTCTTTGACTCGATGGTGCGTCTCTCTCTTCACCAGCTAGCTAGCCAGGCAGGCAGGCAGCCTTTGCTTTCCGGTTCGTCTTGCCTATTCACGCAAAGCTTGATCGAGAAGTGTTGCAACGGTAGGATTCTTCTTTCGTGACACGCTCGTCTTAACGGCAATTCCGGGGCAAAGCATGCGGCTCTGTCTAGATGGGCGACCAAACCACCTAACAACAGATAACTCACGAATTGAAGAATACCACGACGACGCTGACGATAGCGGCGACATTTAACCAGCCAACGGTGACGATGGCGCTTAATCTGAACTAGTTGTTCAGACAAAGTGTGTGACAGAGGAAGGGAAATTAATCTTTACAGCAAAGGCGTCCACAAGCGCTTGCTTTCGCCCTTCTCGTCCTAAAAGAGTAGAACGCATGTGATTAGACTGGCCTCCTATTAAACTTCTACAGCAGGTAGACCATAGCAGTGGCGTGGATTGTACTGCACG
The DNA here is from genome assembly GCF_002443255.2 of Varroa destructor. Lineage (NCBI taxonomy): Eukaryota > Metazoa > Arthropoda > Arachnida > Mesostigmata > Varroidae > Varroa > Varroa destructor. The sequence continues at coordinate 24,409,250 of NW_019211460.1, forward strand.
CTCGTATGGAAATTATTCAGTCAGAAAGACAATTTTTAATCCTAAAGTCTATGCTCTCGTACTACTTTGCCATTCGCTACCACTTCATACACAACTGGTAGCTTCGTGAGGAATGGCTGCGACGATCTATAAGATTAAGTGGTGAGGAATAATGGTTATCAGCATAGGGATCGTTTGACAATAAACTATACGCAATATGTCGCCGTGCGGATATATACAGATATGTATATGGCATTACGTTTATATATTTCATAGTACTATTATTATTACTCCGGAACGTGGTTTTCAGGCAAATTTTATGAGTGGGCTGTTGCTAAAGATCCCCAAAACACTGTTGATTGCACTGCAAAAAGTGTTTTTGTTTATATGTTAATGGCGTATTTTGCACATAGAAAAAGAAACAAATATCGAAATAGGCCGCATTAATCGTTACTCTTACCCTTCCTACATATATCATGCGTAATAATCTTGCCTTGATCTGATGGTGACGTTCGCGTTCTCAGCATTTGGTTGTAGCCATTGTTATTATTATCATTAAACAGGTTAAAAGTATTGATCACACCGTTGTAAAAATATTGACTTGTTATAAAGTAGGCCTCATAAGGCTTGCAATCACGCTCATGCGAAAGTATGTTCTCTCTTCGTCAACGTTCGAACAACGTAAGTGCACCTCCCTCGTGCCGTACAGATTTTATCTCCTCTAATCAGCATATTCTTGTTGCTATCGTATTGTTACTCAATTAGCGTTTCAGGCTAAAAGCTTTATTATATAGAATTTGACGCATTGTTTTTACTGAATTCTAAATTATGGGTCGCGTCATGCCATTAACAGCACGAACGAGGCAAACAAATGTATCACCTATTCATAATAGAAGAATATGGCGGACGAACGTCGCTGGAGATTTAATCAGACAACAGAGAGATTACATTAGTTCCTATCAGACATCATAGATTCAATCTAGGTTCAAGTTTCAACGGATCATTTATTAGAAAGATCGCTGTCTAGCTTTTAGCGAAACAGGCATACAAGTAATAGTCGTATCGCAATTTAACACGGTTATTTTTTCGTGTATATATTTCGAAAACGCATTCTGCTAGATCTGTTTTTCTTCTCCGGGGTAAATTAGCCGAATATTTTTATCGCGAGTATACGCCAACCCTGTAGCACGTGTCCATTATATACGCGCTTAGGTCTTCGTGTGCTCGACCACGTGACGTTTGCGTCATCTCCTTTCCCTTAACCATCAAGTTTCGAACTTGATGTCCGGTGAAGCTACTGCAATTACCACGGCTACAATGTGAAGCTATACATTGCGCCTAGCTCCAATTAAAGATGCAATTATTGTGTTTCCGAAGATACTACTATTAATGCTATTGCTATTACCAATCCCGTTCTGACCTCACTCCCGTCGCCTTGTTTAAAGTACTTCCGAAACAACTTCAGAGGTGCGGTCAGGAAAACGGGCTCGCCTTGCCATCGATTCTGTTGCCGTCGTGTCGATACGTTACCCTTTTGTCTTCTGCATTGGCTAGTCGTCCTCGCCGTAGTATTCGCTGTACACCTTCATCGTCGTTTGGATACGCAAATACCGTCAGCGTGGCACCTTCTAAACTTAGCTCCCGCCACCTCCCCGCTCTTCCCAACACCAGTCCTCTACCACACAGCATGGCCGTCGTCCAGCGACTAACCCCCTATCTATCAATCCGACGAAAAGTGAACTGGCGACGGGTTTCTGCTCCAGTCATCTTCTGCAACCGCCATTAACGCTGCGGCCGCAGTCGCCGTCGTCCTTTGTCGACATCCCCTGTCTCGTGCAGTGCAGCGTCGTTCGCGCTGGACTTCTATTCTCCTTCAGCCAAACTAAGCCTAATATAGATAAATTATGCAGCGTTTTGGCGCCGCTGCTGCCAACGAAGAACGACGCGACAGTGGCGACGCACAACGGTGTTGGCAGTGGTGATTCGTAGCCGACGGGCAGGTTGGGTTTGCAGGTCAGCTTCGCCGGGTCGGTACTTTGACTAGGAACGAGGCAGAAACGGCCGGGTACTAACTCTACAGCATGAGCAGTGAGAAAAGACCTGGATGGGACGAGCCGAAAAGATTGCCGGGTTTGAGTAAAGAGGAAAGGGCTGTACGGTTAAACAACTTGGACGATGACGAACACGACGGCAGCAGCTGTAGAATGGACGGATAGGGGCTGTTATACCACAGGAAGGGATGCGGAGGATGGGGGTGGGGTGCGGCAGGAATGAGTGAGCTTACTTTAAAACAAGCCGGTCGGTCAATGGGTTGGTGGGTTGACTGGTTGGCTGCTCAGCAGGGCGATAGAATTCCAAACACGCCACGACGAGCAGGTGGAGTTTAAGCCAGTTGTTATTCAGGAAAAGTTTAACCCCTATCAGCGCAGCGGTGTAGCCTGCAGCCCACAACCACTATAGCCGTAGCCTACAGCATACATCGTACAGAGTTGAGCGAACTGTCTGTGCCAGCAAAGAGATCTAGGCAAGCAAGCCATCAGGCCTTAGGCAGCAGCAGCAGTAGCAGCAGGCGGCTTCCTGGGCCTAGGTTCCTCTGACACAGGTCTGTGTGCAAGTGTGGTAGCAGGTAGTGAGGCAGAGCGGCGTCTCTGTCGTCGTTCGCCGGCTACACGAACACCGTTCAGATACTCCACGCCGGGCGGAAGCAGGAAAAGGGGGGTAAAGGGGACGTTAGACAGAAATACAGAAGAGCCAGAGAAAGGGAGGAGGGGGGCGGAGCGAGGAAACAGCTAGGATACAGCGAAATAGACGCGTTTTGTATAAGAGTGAACATTGAGAAAGCGAGCAAATGACTGAGAAAGACACCCAAATGTCTACAGAAGGTCGGGGTGACAGTTAGACCAGAGATTGTACCGAGTTTGGGCAGTATGTGCCCGACCGTTATAAAGCGGCTGCTGGTGCTGGCAGAAACTGGGAGGGAACCTGTCAGAAGACGTAGCAGGCCGTTCACTTTCAACGACGACGCAGCGTAATAAAAGGGGAAATTATCATAACCCACTGCTGCCGCTACCAACCGCCTGCTTAACGGCTGTCTACGAGAGTTTGCGCTACGTTGCTAAGTAGTCACCGCCGCTATCCTTTGCAGCGTACTAACGATTCTCGCGCATTCTGACTTGTCTACATGGCTTGCACGACTTAGAAAACAAGATACGCGGAAAAATGAATGGCCAAGATCCAAATGCTGCCGTAATGGCCGCGATGGCAGCAGCGAAAAGTACGTGCCGAGTATCAACAATGTTAACGATAACAGCCATGCTAGTGGCTAATACGGAATAGAGCTAAGAATCATCTATAAGCCTGTACAAAGTGACCATGTTGCTCTGTATATAAAAATTAAGGCCACTCAGTCTACCAATGTTACCTGCTTGTACAGAGACAATGCAAAAATGTAAAGGAAAACTAGCGCAATGGTAAAAATACGTAGCAGTCATCGGGAGAAGCGCAGAAACGTGTTGAACGAATATTTTCATTCTTTCGCTCATTACGTCCGGTAGCTAAGTCGGCGTTACTTTAGACGACTGGCTCCCAACACGAAACGAAGTGTGCCTACACCCGGATTCAAATTTAGACCGCCACGTATCCCTAAATTTAGCGGACAAACATGGTACATACTGCGTTATCACTGGAACACAACGAATATATCCAAGATGTATTGAATCCACCAGCCGTGCTGTACATTGAAGGAGTCACTGTCTCATCAATGGCGTTTATTTAGACACAGATAAAAGTCTCTCACTATGGGAATGCCGCTGGGTTATTATAGTTCATCAGGAACATTGTCTCAACTATCCAGCGTGCACGCAAGATACAGGTTAAGGTTTCGGTAATAGACTAAAATAATCGTAGACAGTTTCGCAATACGAAATTTCCCTAAATGCTACCCCTACGTTGACGTAAACTGTATATTGTCATGGTGACACAAGGAAATAGTGAAACAGCAACGCAGTATACGAATATCCCAGCAATAGGACTAGCACAAACATAACTACAGTAACAGTGAAGCTGATTTGCCGTTCGCCTGCCACAATCTAACTGTAGTCTCCTCGTTTTGTCACCACGTCGAATGAACGAAGACAATTCAGCGGGATAAAATAACGTCGTTCAAAGTACATCTTTCGGATAGCTGGCCGGGCTGGATAAGGCCAACGAGACCCTACCTTAAAGTTGCAGAGCTATCATTGCAAGCGTACGGCATGGACCGTAGCCCATTTATGAGAAACCACCAAAAAAATAGGTTTCTTCTTATACTTTTATAATAACACGTACATACACGTAACGTGCAAGTGCAACAAGCATTATAGTGACGCTGGGCGCGAGTACGCAAAACGGTATGCTGTGGCACGTTGGATTGCGTGCCAGTTGACAATTAGCGATACGGACCAGACCAGTTGACCTACGTAACTGGAGTTAGTTAGTTAGTTTCAGCGAGATTCAGAACAAAATTACGGTTTATTAGAGTTGCTGATATAGTCTACTTGGTGTGGAAGTTATGCTTAGTAAAAAAAGATAAATTAAGTACATTTCTTTTCACAGTTCATATATATATATATATATATATATATATATACATGATAAAACCGGTAATAAATATATCGACGCATAGTTAAAGGCCTTATTCCAATAGATATTTAGTCTATCGAGCTGATTCACTGATAACTGCGCTATTCAGAGTAACATCGAGATCGCGTCATTTTACAATCAAGGATACATTTTCCATTTTGCTTATCGTGCGCCTGTAGTCCGTAAACCAGATAACGAAATCCGTGTACTGCAAACTTGCTTACTATATGATTATGATTTCTCTTATCATGACCCAAACTAGTATTGGATCTCGAATCGTGAAGCCGACGGATTAGCAGATAGGTAGGGTTCTCAAATTATCCATGAAACGTAGGCAACTTTAAAAGTACGTTCTGATATAAACGATACAAACTTTTCGATTTTCCCAGTTGTGACTGTACACACAATGCGACCGTCCCTAGACACATAACGAACTAAATCAGTTTCGTCACGATCGTGTAAGTGATCTGCAGTGACGATTCGTTTTAGGTATCGTTTTGTGCGTTCTTCTTGTCGATTAAAACGTTCGCGATCATTGCGCTCGACGTTGCTTCACGAGTGAAGCTTACGAACAGCCGTCAGCAGCTTAATTCAAATATCACTAATGCCTATGCAAAAGGGTGTGGCGTATATGGTTTAACCGTTGCAGTTGTGCTTGAGATCTACGCAAAGCTAGTTCGTTCATTGCTAACGATGATTAGCCCACGAACTCATCGGACGCAGAACCTAAACTAGTCTATCGTTGAACTAGGCGACTTGTTATAGTTCAGAGATGTATGTTCCACTACGTGCAAGTCTCCCTGTTCTATATGCACGTTTTGCTTCTATTAAGTGACCTCTCTTTTGACCGGTAAGCAGTGTCGACGACACACGATATAGTGTATAACATTGCAGAAATGGCCGGACTGAAAGCATATTCTACAGCTCCACACAGTTAGATCCATCTGTTCCCCCCCCCCCCCCCAGTTCCGCTTCAACATTGACCTATACGTACATGCAATGAATGCCCCTACCAACAACAGCAATATGGTTTGTATACTATTGCTGCGACTTTTGCTACTGCTAGCGATACAGCAGTGGCAGCCAACGCTCGAGCAACGTCGCTATATAGCGAGAGTATGATGAAGAGCGACTCAGACGTCCAGCATGTTTCGGTCAACGGGGAGATTCAGCCCGCGAAGAGAAACGGGCAAATCAGTGGTGATAGCACTTGTGACATTCGGATGGTCGGCTATCTACCTCAACAATGGAAACATGAGGGCACACGATACACGACAAGGATCGCGTCGAGTTCAATCTCATCCCCGGAACGGAACCACTTATGATAACTCTCTTCTACGCATAGAGTGCTAAAAAAGCAAGACCCACAAGAACAATTCAACTCAATGAGACCAGCAGCTATTCAATGATACCGTTTATTATAATGACCTGATACGCAAGCTTGAGTTGAAGGGCAACGTTGATAATTATATATAGTACTGTCGGAAATGTACGCTCCCTATGAGGAACCTGAGAAGTATCATAACCGAGAGTGTAGTATCCGAGATAGATAGACAGTGATCTATTTATTACTATTCATTTTACGATTCAAATCGATGGGACTTAAATTGAAACTACTCGGGGTATAAAAAGCAAATTATGGGTATCGATGTGTTAGGTTGGTAGGGAAACAATAGTGGTAGGTGCATTCATCGTAAGCAATGTACGTGTAACGATACTCACATTAGGCTTTCACCACATTAGGGTAAGTCAGATGTTTTAAATGAAGTTCAATTAAAAAATTGAATATTGGAAACTTTTACGCGAGAACAGAAAATCGACCCTATAACCTTCTGAATGTGGCTACCCTCATAAAACAACGTTTTTTTTTTTTTTCTAACCTTCGGCGCAACTTTAAAACGAAAACGTCCATTAGCGAGAATTCACTTCGCAACTTTTACTGGCGATAGTCGCCGCCCATCTTGAAGACCAATGTATCTATTATATCTGTAAAGGAGTAAAAGAGGCGCGTCGCGCAGGACGCTCACAACATTTCTCTCAGCCGCTTAAGTCCTACTTCGTACCATTGTTTGCTCTCTTGCATTAGACACTAGTCCGCTTCGCCAATTCTCACGTTGAGTATTTTGTCTTATTACGTGTTAAACACCGTATAGTCATAGAGACATATTTGCAGATTAACTACAATCCAACCAAATGACGGTACACGGAAAAAAGGTGTCTTTTGCTGCATGTTTTTTTTCCTAAATTGAATAGACTATAGATTTTCACGAACGCCAAAAACTATACGTAGGTGGCCGATACTTTCAAGCAAAGCAAAAACAATCATTATTCCACTATCGTTATCTGAATATATAGCTATACGTGTAGCTTGAAAATACGTTTGTACACAGTAAAAACAATATCAATGTGAGACATTCGAATTGTAAGTGGTCGAAGGATAACGGTAAAGACCAGAATACAGATGAGTATAAAAAAGACTCTTGTTGATGCTACCCCCGTCGCAGCTGCTGCCTCTCAGACATTCAGACATCTGCAAAAAAAAGTGGTACAGTGATCCGAAGATTAGGAACGGTGAAAAAGCCGCACGGAGCCTGCGGGCGGGTGGGGAAGGATGTAGGTAGGGGGCAAAGGCGTTGCTTCTATACCGGTGGACTGTGATACATTTCCATTCAGTGATTCTTAAACGGTTAGGACCCTAACGGGAAAGAAAAGGCACTACAGAGCAAAAAGCATCTTTGAGAAGAGAATTGATTCTGATTAACAGTTGACTGGTGTAAATAAAAGGTATTATTGGTAAACAGTTTCAATGTCTGAGAGGACAGGAAAAGTAGCTGAAAAGACAAAGAATACATACTTGTATCTTTTAAGCTCATAGAGTTGGTCCAGTTTTGTTAGCGTAATATTCTGGCATAAACTGGTGACATGAGGTCAATCCTTTTGTTCCGACTAGTATTTCTTTTGTTGGACTTCAGCACCATCCGGAAATCGAAGCTATAATCTAAATCACGATTAGATACTTTGTAAGTAGTGAAATATTTTTATGTGTCTATCATTATGGTTCCTATCAAAAGCGCGCTTGAAGTTCGTTTGAGGAAAAGGTTTCGAAATTAGGTAAACAAGCTGTTTTTTTACCTGTTGCAGCTGATCAGCTGTTAGCACTACGATCAAAAGTGGCTCTGTCAGAGATATTGTCACTCGGAAGCAGGCACAATTTCCCTACGTGCGCCAAACATATCGATCGGCTTAGCCTAGGTCGCCTCATGCGTAGAAAAATATCTACGGAGCATGTTAACAGAGATAAATATACATAGAATTCAGTGCCGCCGTCGTGGTTTGTTCACGAAATGGCCATGTTAGTGATAGGTTCCGATGCTCAAATAAGTGGATCACCATTTAAATTTTTTTTAAAGCGAGCGAGGACAATTTACTCTATCGGTTTTCAGCTCTGCTTTCCCTGACGCCGTCCTGATTTCTCCAACATGCTTTGCTTGCTTGCGTTTACCTGACATACGTTTAAAACCACTATTTATATTCGCATTCTGTAGATTGAGGGAAAAAGCGTACTACAAATTGTGTCGAGCCCCGGTCGCAGATTTGTATCAACTGTAGAGTGATTACGGAATTGAAAATTGGAACTAGGTCAGATTTTCAAAGGCAGGCCAAGCAGCTATTCATTCCCCGTTTTCGTCCTGTCTACAAAATAAGACGCGAGCATCGGCGAAAAAAAAAAATGGCGTTGATGTAACACTATCGATGCACACATTTCGTGCATCTAATTATTGTTTTTTTTTCAAACCTATTTAGCTTGATAACGTATATGCAGACTACATATAGAGGGATAGATGGGTGATAAGGTTCGTATTCTTTCTGCTACTCCCGCTAAAACTATTAATAATTCCCTGTCTGCTTGCCTGCCTGGCTGCTCGCTTTCGTAATTCCCAATAATTGGAACTATTGGCAGATATTCGCGACGCGATTCGCCTCTGTTCGACCGAAGTCCACGAGCGATGCCCTGATTCCTCAGACTTGGCCGGCTTCGGCCATTGATTTTTGTACGGCTGCACTCGCTCCGCTGAAATGGCGCTCGGAGCAAAAGTGATGTTGTCGCTGGCGCTTTTTTCCGAACTATGCGCAAATCAGGATGATGGTATTGAAGCACCCATGCTAAGCTAATGCTGTCTTGCCGAAGATCGTCTTTTCTCGATAATACACGTACGCACATCAGCCACGTTAGCTTACCCATCCGGTATTTTTTTCTAATTTGCGCAAATCTTAGGGAAATTTCAAGTTTCCTTGACAGTTCGAGCGTTCTATATAAGGTCCGAATACGAGGTCATTACAGTTTACCGTGCCGTTGAGGATGTAGTCTTGCTGCGATTGTAGCTCGATTTTCTGCGGGTTTTTTTGACTGCTTATAAAGGAGACTTAATACGCAGATAAAAGCGACTAATTTTATTTCCAACACGTTATAGCGAGTGATTTAAAAACGGCGAGCGTGCTATTTTTTCGTATCCGCTGTACTGTTGTGTACAGCTTTTTACTGTGACTCCGTATACGTATTGGTAAAATCATTAATTTCAAAAGACTCCCTATTGGCAGGTTTGACTAGTAAACTACCTACCAAGATACTCTAGGTGCTCTCTCAGCGTTATTTGCACCGATGACAACGTTTATAGCTAAAAGTTATCCCTGAATTAAATTTAATCGCGCTTTTTTCACTTAAGAATACGATACAATGATGAGCTAGAGTTGCAATAGGTGATTGACGCGCATAACCATAGCAAAGTCAGAACATAACGAAGGTCCCTTCTAATTCGAACGAGATGAGGGAGCGAAATGTTAGCACTTCTTTGCCTAAAGATGCAAGTAAAGCCAGATTGGGAAAATGCTCGGGTCATAACGCTGGTCGTACTTCTACATAGCCTCGTCAGAAGGGCGTCTAGCAAGGACGACATGGCCGATCCATTTCTTCTGCTGATGCTGTTATTCTCTTTACCATTTTCTTTTTTTGCTATTTCTTTTTTGGCTTTCTTCTATCTGTTTTTCGCACGCGTGCCCCCCCTCCTCTCTCTTTCTTTCTATCTCGGACTGTCGGACAAACAGGCACACACACACACACTCTGACCATTTCGTTCGCTTTCCGATTTTTTCATCTGTCTTCCCTCGTTCTTTCGCTCTTCGTTCTCGTTGGTGGCTGGGGAAAAGTATCAGTTTAAATTTCGATTATCCTTGTGGCACGTATTTGCTCTGCAGTAAAAATGTAACAGTGAACGTATGCCTAACCCCCTAGTCGTCGTTTTATAGTGCAACTGTGTGGATAGGCTTGGGTAGGCTAGTGCGGCTGCTGGGTCTGATGCTGGTTTGGGGGCTGCTGCTTGAAGCGTTGTTGCTAAGGGGCACTGAGGTGCTAGTTCTCACTGCCTGAGTGCCGCCCCCGTTTCGCTTGCTTTCGGACGGTTGAAGCCGTTGTCTGTCCTTCACGAAGACGGACGACCTCGGCGTGTTACAACTACGAAGAGCCGCTAGCGGGTAGTGAAATGGGCATAGAGCGTGGGTGCAGGGGTGGCGAGTGTTGTGGAGTTCTTGAGTGGAGGCTGCATAGCGAGGTTGAAAAGCGTGGCTAAGTCGAGACCAGTCGAAAATAGGGACGCAATAGAAAAAGTGAGGCTTGGGGAAGACATTGGAAAATACGCAAAGGTGAAACTAGCCTATGAAATCAACAAAAAAAAATATGGTGGCTGTAAAATCCATGTGGAGAGTGAGGAGACGTCCGACGCAAGCAGGGCCGCGAGGTTCAAGGTGGAATGCAGGCAGGAAGAACGAGTCAAAGGACGAAACGGGCAGAAAAGCACGGTTGATGTGAGTGGCGCATTGAAAAGACATCTAAGTGGAGAAAAGAGACCGACGGACGGACTTTCCGAAGTGATCGAGGTCGGATACTCAGATGACGAATAGGAAGCGGAAGAACGGCGAGGAAGCTCGAAGCTGAACGACTGTAAGACTGGAAGCTAGCTAGTAGCAAAACCTTGTGAAAAAAAGTGAGTTTACACGAACAACGTTTGGTTGGTTGGCAGTCACTTGGGGATTAGCTTTGTCGGTCGTAGCAGTTTTCGCAGTAGACGAGGCGCAATGGGGTATAGGAATGGCAATGAGGTTAGACACGGAGGAACTGAGAACGGAGGCATTTACGGGTTGTGGCGGAACACGCCCAACAAAGAGGAAAAAAATAGAGAGATGTCTGGGTATAAACCACACCCGAGAGCCTACACGGTCGCGTGCATAGATTGCCGTAGTGATTTCCTCTAGCTTTGGTGTTGGGCCAGAAGCATCAGAACCAGCAGAGGGAGTTACTCGTAAATCAACTTAACGTTTTTATTAGAAGGAGCGAACCGAGTAGCGACTTCGATGCGCTTCCACGGTCACGATCATTGCTAGATCGGCTACGATGGAAATAGCAGCTCCCAACGGCTGCGAGTCGTGGTGCTATTGTCGCTGTACTAGTGCAACTGAGCCGACAGCCAACGCCAAAAGTACGTGCTTAAAACAGCGATGCTAACCAATAGAGGGTCGCCGAGTACTCGGATCCTAAAGCTCTCCTAAACCTGCAGTTTTGCGGCCAAACGATAAGGCAATAGGATAAGGGTATTGCAAGCAACGATAGCTATCCCATTCGGATTCGTTTCAAGTCAAATGATTTTGTCCTAATATAGGTGTTACGCGGCTCTTTGTCCCTCGGCCGTCATCTTCTCCGCATGGAGTCCCTCTTAATCGGTACTTGAGTGCAACAGCACCCGTAGCTACATGAGACCTGCTGGGCATTTCGGATGCGACTCCTGAAGCGCTAATACGCAATGCTTCGCTTTTTTCCCCACATACTCTAGTAGGTTTTGACAATAATCTCTTCTTAGAGCGCCGTTTCCCTTGACGACCATGCCACAATATCCGTGCCGATATGAAAGTCACGACGCGGTCTGCTGTGCTCTTCCATCTACGATCGATGCCAGATAGCGAGCTTGCCACCGGCCATTCTATAACAAGTCGCCAACGAACCGACCTTTACGACTTGAAAGACACATTTGGAGAGAAAGTTACGAATCCACTTACCTCAGGAATCCTTGATTTCAGTAGCGATCAGAATCAAAAGAAGTTCATAGAGCCAACTATAAAAAGACCCCTGGATATGGCCATTTCACGGGTCGAAGAAGTCCGACGATGACCGCCTGTTACGGCGAGGGTAGCGTTGATGAAGGATTGGCAGATTGCCTAGCGCAGACAATGGCTCAGAGAAGTGACTACCATCGTCTCACCTTTAGACCTCGTTATGTGTGTTCTCCATAAAAATGGTCGATGTAATCCTTGGTCCACAGCAACCCTCTCCATTATATCACGGACAACCGTTGCAACTGACAACATAAAATTTAATGTAACTAAGTCGGATTCTATATTTTGGCACGTACAAAGCATTCAAACAGTTGTGTAATTCTGTTGAACGCGTTAATTGTGCGTCATAGAACAAAAACTTCGTTGTCCTCGCCTCCGAGGTGACTCTGTATAGATTCTTTCACTTGTTTCTACAGTAAATATAAACTGCTATCAAAACACAGATAATAAATTGCTCAAAGTGGCTCCTTTGAAGCCCCAAGTTGTAGTTAGTCTCTGATAACCTTCCCCATAGCCTGTAAAGCTAGCAAATAGCAATGGTGTTCCTAATAGCGAAGGAAGTGCCACGGATACACAGACAAGTGAAAGGGATCAAAGCTAATTACATCATTTGCAAATTTATGATAGAGGGTTTTGAATCAAAGGATCGTAGCAAAAGATGGCCTTTTTTTTCTAAGTTCAATGATATGGCTGCTTTACTAATTAAGCTAACAAAGTTTCGCCATGAATTGTTTTTGTAGTATCGTTACTTCTTCAGCTTCTCTAAGATCGATGCTTGTGCCTTCGTTGGCTGTGCACCGTGACGTCTGCATGGTGAATTGCTTTTAGTCAAAAGGAACTTTACTACGATACCTAGCTTTTTTCATACGAGTCGTAAACACATTTAAATCGTTACCGCATGATGACTATAATAAATCAAAAGACGAAACGCACCTCTCGGCTGTGGTGGCTGAGTGAAGTTTATTGCACTTCTGATCAGCACCTCGGTCTTAAGTAAACTATAAATCCCACTCGAAAAATAGTAGTCGTAACAAAATCGACACCAATGAAGCATGGAAAAAGAGGTATATTTTTTTAGAGTTCTTGCTAATGTATTCGTCTTAGGCCTTCGTTTGTGTTGCGATAACGAGCTACCGACGGGCTAATGCACTGGGTTTGCCGGGAAAGCCCTTCGCGATTGCGACCAAGCTATTTCTAGCTAATAGCTTTTCTTCGTCTGATACAAAAACGCCAACGTCCTTTTAACACATACAACTGGCTAAGAACTTAGCTTATTTTCTAGTATTGCCGATCTGAAAATAGCATGAGTTCTTGTTGAAGTTATTGTATTTAGTGGATAGTGCATTCAATGTCGTGAGCCGACTGAAAAGTGCCTGCTAGGTTCAAACGGAAATTGGTAAGTACAAGCACAAAACGTTGATTGGTCCTATCCAGAACGCTCGTGATTCACTCTGAAATAGTGAGGTACTACACACCAAGAAGCTTCAGGCTATTCTTTGACGAGCCGTGCAAAATACGGCTCAATAGTAAACGAATCAAACGCATATCCATTTGTCGGACCAAATAATTAAAATAGTCTAACGAAGAGCAAGCTAATCAAAGAAAAGTCACGTTGATTCAACCTGCAGATTCGTTATTAAATAGGGCAGTTTAGGCCCTCGCTCTAGTACCTATGATGACAGAACAAATCGTAGGTCTATTGAAGTATTGCAGTCGTAGAAGAAGCAAAGTGGGTATTATAGGTCGCCGACCCGTTCTTGCCATACAGTGGAATTCTGCTGAGTCAAGTGTCACGTGGCGACCGTCGACCATACCTATTCTGCAAAGGCGATGCGTTAATCCGATAAACAACAGGACATAATCGCCGTTATAGTATAATAGTCGATGATGAGCCATGGAGCCTAGGCTTAATTGTAAGTCTACTGTTCTTAAAAAAAACTAAAACAATGATTGCACGTTTTATATACAGCATTCAGGATACACGCTTCTCTTAGGTTTGCTTGCATTTGTAGCTTTTTGAATCATTTTAGATATTCGCGTCAATCGTAGGTACAATACTCGGTCAAATATCGCTATTGACTTGGTAGTCCATAGTTGATAACGGGTTATTTTCTTAGAAGGAACCCATGAGATAGAACGAATAGGTCGTAATATTCTGTACCAGGCTTCGCTGTACTGTAGAGGCAATAGTTCAAGGCCAGATGAGATGAAGGCAACCAAGCAGCAAACAAAAAATAAATAAACAACATCGATCAATATATATATAATTAACTCATGTCTTTGTTAGTATGCATTAGCCTCTATTTGTAGCAGAGGCCGTTGTGGTCCAAAATGAAGAAGGACAAACGCTTCTTAGAAACTGAGACGTGTTCGCATTAGACTTTTCTGTCTACCAACTAGCTGTGCGGCCGGGCCCGTTGGTAAATCTCCCTGTGCTGCGTACTCGATGGGCAAGTGAGACCGACAGGGCTATGGCGGGGCAGGCCCGGCCCGGCAGTGATCGTCTAACAGGGGAACAATCAGGAATACATTACCAACGGGTAGACGAATACTCGCTGTGAACAAGACTTAAAACTGGAGGTGTGGTATAGAACGGTCGGTCGAATGGACGAGGATCACACGTCTGCGGGAGCGAAAAGGCGGATTGGTTATAGCTACCTTGAATACATGGGTACGTCAGGAACCATACGGTGGACGTCTGTATGGACGCTTGCAGGTTCATTGGCTGGCAAACTAGTTATTTAGTCGCTTCTACAACCTCTTCGAAGTCGTCGCCGTTCCACCATTCGCAGGCACTGGAAGGTTTATGCCACACTGGGGTACACATGGACACACACGCGGACAGAAGGTCCACTCACTAGTCACACATACAAACAGCTTGTTTACCGAGCTGGAAGCTAGCTATGTTTTATTATGTACATATCTGATGCATTTACCTAAGTCGGGTGCTGGAGACAACTAGTTGAATGTTGAGGATTGACGGTTACTGATAGAAAGCGTAAACGAATTCACCGTTGGCAAAGGAAACTTGCCACTAGAACTCACTTTTGCCTGTTGGCTCCTTAAAAGGGCCAGCAAAACTAGAATGTAGCGTTTGTAGATCTTCGATATATAACCTTGTAAAACTCTGTACGTATATGTTAATGTAAGTTCGCGTTAAGTGGCACACAAGTTAAACATTTTAATTAAACACAACCTCATCAGTTATCGGTCGATTATTTCTAGGAAATAATATCTATGATGATCTTGCTTTTAGATTTTCAAACTGTACCTATCTAATAGCTAATCTAGCCCATATCTAATGCTTGTTAGAAACAAGTATCGCTATAATCTCATAGAAGGTGTGTAGAGCCTGCTGAACTTAAACTTATCTGGGCGTATACTATGTTACGCTAGAAACACGTATAACCACTAACACAGATAGTGCAACGCTATCCGTTATTTATTCGTATCATAATGGAAATAGCTGCATTTTTGCAGTACTTACAGATACAGTACCTGGTTTTGCAAAGATACTTTATCTAATAATAATTAAGTAAAAAGTCAGATTTGGGTCAGATATAACGCATCTGTGCAACTATGAGAGCCTACTCTGATAGGTGTTTACAAATTAAATGGCCGACGCTTTATGAATGACGCCATTGAACAGCTTTTTGACTTTATGCCCTCTATTGACGGCCCATTGAGTCATTATGTCAGAAGCATGTCGATACTTTACATGTTCAATATACATGCTTATCAGGCACATGCACATACAAGACGCTCCCTTGAATGAGAACAATCTAACAAAATACGAAAATGTATAGTCCGTTCTATGCCCCCGGCCCCATTTTTCTTCCTTAGCCCGAATCCTCAATATGGAACGATTACAAAAAATAATGCCTTTGCACGCGAATCATACACTGGGGCATTTACGGTTTTACATCTGCTGTTTCTGCTGTGCAGTTGACTGCGTCACACGGGAATCGACAATTTTTCGTCTATGTTAAATATGTTCGAGGCGCATTGCCACATCTAGTGTAATTGTTCTTGACTCTCGTTCTTCAGCGTGCATACATTTAGAACGCTCTGTCGAAAACGCAAATTACAGTTGCGGTACAGATATGGCTGCAGACAATAACCAGACGCCGAACTCTGTTTAAGGAAAAAACCACATCTATTGACTATAGCCATATCTACAGTGATAACCACCTCTCAACCGTCATCTGTTCTCTGACTCAGTATAGCGTATAGTGGTAAAAGGGTAAACAATCAAGATTAGGTAAAACGGGAAACAAATACACATCCATTTTTATTTCACAGTTTATGAATAAGGAAATAAGCTTCTTTCGACAGACCATACGTTACGTAATCAGCTGCCAAGTTTAATTGTAGCCTCGCCCTATGATGCGAGGGGGTTCAATTTCCAAATAACCATATACTGAACTTCTTAGAACTTGGTCATGGAGCAGTTGCGTTTGACTTGATAGACCACTTACTGGTAATATATTCGGAACAACCGCGTCCATATTTTATTTCTTTGAAACGATCATTTTAGACGCTAAAAGACTCTAGCAGCGTTCGCAAGACTGTATTGACTAGCAATACTAGTGTCTCTGCCAAATGATAGGTTTTATTGAACAAAAATTACTTCTAAGGTTTGTCGGTGTAAGAGACGGGCTAATTCGGAGTATCTTTTAAGAGGTATTTCTGTAATACTTAGCAGTGTTGCCGGATTAGTAATTGGGAATTGGATTGGGCGACGTTTAGTTCGCCGTCCGCCGCATGACTACCAATGGACCTCATTGCTGCAGAAGTTTCCACAGCAAAAAAAAAAAAAAAACATTTTTTGGACATTTTAGCGAAAATTTAATATGGCAGCACTTTAGCGCGAAGGGTAATCCTAAAAGACCGTAATCTGGAAACGGTCATGAGAGTAGAAATGTATTCTTGATTACCGAAGAGACACTACGTAAAGCTTATATAGATGTCATGAGATCTATTGTATTGATTATAATTTATATAAGAATTTATATAAAAAAATATATAATAAGAGAGTGTTGATTATAATTCAGGTAACTCAAGTGCTAATAGGCGGGTACAGCCAATCATTAAAAAGATTTATATAGCCGCGATAGGCAAATCGCGTGGTATAGTACGTTATACCGTTTTAGCGAGCATCTGAACATTAACCTATCAAACTGGTGGGGATACAATGCACTGAGCTTTTCCTTACAGAGTTAGAAAAATGTCATTATTTTGTTTTTCTGTGTAACAAAATCTGTGCTGTTATCTTGCGAATCACAAATTCAGATTCAATATAGGCTAGGGAACGTTAACATTGAAATCTTTTTGCTAAAAATATACTGTCTATAAAAATATAGATTAAAAATACATGACAAAAGCTAAAAATATATTGTTTATTAGTATTATCTTGTTAATTGTGAGAATAGATAACGATGGCCAAGTTTAGATTTTCGTATCTGGATCTACTTGTATTTGATACCCATTTACTAAATCTAGCCTTCAATTCGTACCTTTAACACATGGTTTTCTGTTGTCCTTCGAATCAATAGGTACATTTAGAATTTAGCCTAGATCCTTAGAAAGGTAGGTAATGATACACAGAGCAGCAGTGTGTTTGAGTCCTTCTATTGCTAGGAGAACAATAACAGGATATGGATAGCAGCATGTACGTTGTGTATACAATCTAAGCTACTGCCTAACGTTTTCGCGCCGGAGCAAAATGAAAAATGTATTTTTTTTTTTGGAAATTGACGATTTAGATTAGTCTTTTAGAGCAACTTTTAAACATTCGAAAAAGATTTAGAATTTATTCAACTTCTGCATTTTTTGGCCTGCTGTCGAGCGAAAATTTAATTCTGTTAAAGCGTAACGCATTTGAACAGAACTTCGGCTACACCTGCCAATATCGCTAGATACTACTAAAGTTATTTGCGAATTAAAAAAAAGAACACTTTGCAGACGACTAATTTGTAATTTAGGTTCCGAATTAAAAGTTTAATTGTTATAATTCTATTGAATAATCATGCCCGTTAAGAATGACGCGTCCAACACATGCGAAAAGCTTTTGAAATGTCCGCTCTTATTTAGATACAGGCAAAGCGTAAGAAAAAATACTTTATACGCAGCATCCGATATAATAAAGCTGACTTTTCCAAAAAAAAAAAAAAAAAAAAAAAAAACGTCTACATCCTTGAAGACAATACAAGGTACTGAGGTATAGATATAATCATATAATTTTGAGTGCACTATTTAGAACGTGATCTAGTGCTTTTTAAGACGAACACGACGGTCGTTGGAAGGGCTGGACAACTTTGAACTGCTCAGGAGAAATTGCTTCTTATATATTTAAGATATCAATAAAAGATAAAGAAAGCTCGAGCTGCGTGCGTGTGATACTTCTGAAGGTAAAATTCTATTCGTAGCAAGTGCCTACTGAAACTCTAATATAATATTGTTGATTTCCACAAGAATGAACGCTAGCAGGAACAGTCTTAGATCTTTCGAAATTCTTAAGTTTGTTTAATAATGAACCTTCTCAAAGATGGTAGAAAAACACTTGTATGATTTTTTAAATTTTGTTACAGGTATTAGTGTGTTAACTTGATTTTTCCTAAAATCTATAAAAAAAAAAAAAAAAAAACAGCTTCCTGCTTATTGCAGTTCGGATTTGTTGTTCGGGCTTGGACCGCTCTTCCGAAAATATTTTTTCAGTGTTTTGTCTCTTTCCTCATTACAACATTTAGAGTAACATTTTAAGCCAGTTTATAAAGTAAAAATATTACGTATACTATCTACCGCATTGCAGTCTGAAGACGGCCTTTTCCACAATACGAAACCTGGCTTGAAATTTCCATCACGTTACAATTAGAAGGTCGTCAACGAAGTATTCACAATAGCATCCCTCTAGTCTGCCTGCGTGTCATAAGTCTGCACAGTTGAAACGTAGCGTGCAACTAGCAAGCTCCTATTGCCATAGTTCTACATGTGCGAATCCCTTTTACGAGAAATTTTCAAAGGCTACCATTTACTATAGCGTGGCACGTGGTTCCATAGAGTGCGCTGAAACGTGTCCTTCGACGAGCGACACATTTCGATGAGGTGGTTACGTAAATAATTTACATATAACAAAATAGTACTATTGATACCGTGTTCTTAGGATATTTCTCTTAAGATTTATTGTATATCATCCCCTTATTAGGTCGTATATTTTCTCCTACATACACGCATATATCGTGGAGCATATGTAAATGCGTTTACCCAGATAGATAAGTTCTAGTTCATGTAAACGGTATATCATTAAAGCAAGCAAGGACAGAGGATTACGAGCATTGAACTCGCACCGCATAAGTGCAATGCATCTCATTGGTACAGCAGTTGCACATGCTAAGGCCCATATTGTTATGGAAAATGCCTAAAAGTGAGAACAAAGGCTCGTGAACGAAAAAATACACACGAACCCCTTTTTCTAGAAAAAAAAATAATATGGAAACAATGCTTTTTTCTTATAATAGGTTCCAACAGTCGATGGCAGTCGAGTTGGTCAAAAGCGCCAACCAAGGTAATCTTTTGGTATATGTTTTTTTATGCATCAATTCAACCGAATAAGCCATATTTGGTCCACGCAATTTAAAAACCTCTTAGCAACATAAATGCATACAGAAATGGCACTAGGCCGCGTAGCTAACCGTTCTGCTAGGAAGATAAGCTACAGTTGTAATCGCAATCCAAGTTTACTTGAGCAGTCCTGATTTTCGGGACAAAGCACCGATTTTTCTCACTTTGCCAGCATGTGCTAGTCGCACCGGTGATTGATGTATGATATAGAAGTCACTTCGACTTTTCATGGCTCAGGAACTTCTCCGTGCCACTAACACTCCGCGGTAGCTATATATATGTTGTAGAAGGACTTGGTCTGTTTTTTCCGGCATCGGATCACCGTAGCACTATGACTACTACCACTAAGAATTACACTGTTAGAGCGGGCGTCATCGCCACTGTAAAAGGATTAGAACGCTAAAAGTTTGCACATATGTGGCAGTTCCCACTTCGCTCTGCTATCTCTGCACCAATTTTTCGCTATAACCCTCTGCCGGTCTTCCAATATTCGTGCCTTCGCTGCAGGCCTCAGCTATTGTTGATATCCATTGGATTCATTGCGTTCTCCCTGCTCTAACCACCAGTTCTTCCTACTGCCTGCAGTTGCTGCTTTGCGTCCTTTTATTCACTCCTTTTTACTCTACCTGCGGCTACTACTACACTCTGCGGCGGCAGCTATCTCGAGCAGAGCAGCGTTTCGTCACGCAATCATACGTCGACGCCGTATGACAGTTACAAACGGCTGACGAGGGTCCTAAGGAGTGTCGTGCCGCCTCCGCTGTCAGTGGTAGCAAAGGGCAGCAGCGCCTGGGCAGGGCGTCACTACCGCAGGCGAGTGCGCCTGCCTTCAGGCAGCCGACACAAGCAGTTATCGCTTTCGTCGCCACCACGACGCGTGAAGAACGTAGGTTGGATTTAGGAAGGTTTCTGGAGCCATTCTACACTAGCCAGCTTGGCCGCTAGCATCTCTGCTGGCACGAGCAACTTGCATGTCCTCATTCCAATGGTCCTTGGGCAAGAATGCGAGTGGCGCGGCTCTCGTCGCCTCCAATCTGTCTTGCATGTTGGCGGAATACTCTTGCTACTCTCTCAGTCCTTCTTGAGCTCTTGTCATCTTCAACAGCAGCCCTTTGTCTACTATTCAGCCGTAAAGTTGCCAGTCATCCGGTCCAGCCCACGCTGATGCAATTGTCGGACCTGCTGTTGCGGCTCTTCGCTGCCCGTATCACATGGCGCCTCCTCAACCTCTGTTCGGCGCTTCTGCAGAGAGGTTTTCTCACCGGGTCCTTTACAGCAGTTGGCACTTCTTCATGATCCCCGATACCTTGCTAGGTATTTCGTTTAGATTTTCTGTTGTTTACATATACAGAGTTCTTCCATAGAACAATAGGTGTAGATGGCTCACCACTGCTTCTTTTCGCCGAAGCCATGATACTCCTATTTTGTTATGTACCCCGAGAAACCAACAACCTTATTTGCGCCGGATTGTTATGTTTCAGCTTATACTAATATCACTAAATATAGCGACAACAACTGTAATAAACACAAATAGAATTATAATTCTATAGATCTATTCTTGCAGAATGAAGCTCTTCGAAAATAATATCTGACTTGCTTTTATCTAGTCCTTTTTTTACTCTTCCCGCATTGCACGACCCGCAAATTACCAAATGTCAAGTCGAAGTGAAAGACGTGCTACGCTTTTCTAATAATAAATAATAATAGAAAGGCCTGCACGGCCTGAGCTACTTTTGAAGAAACCACTCATTCGCTCGTACATTTTATCTAGTATACATGTGCCTCACAAGTATCATAATCTTTGGCCCGTAAATCATAAAATAATATTCTTTACTAGCGTGGAATAAGTTTGTTAAGTTACCACCAAGTTACTGTGGTACCGGAGTTGAGTCATTCAACTCGTACGAATTAATGACGATGTCGCATGTACTTCCCAAACCGATCTAGACCTGGTCGTATGCTTTATGAAGTTTCTTGGCGATTATATTGCCGTGTAGTACACGGTTCAGGTAACAGCGACGATCCATAACTGTGAAGTATTTATAAAGAGATGTCTGTATAATAGTGTTTGCTCTTGGCGCTCGCAAAGATGGCGGAGATAATTACCAGCAGTGCAATAAGCGTTGCCGAATACCTGAGCACATCTACTGCAACCTGACAGAAGTGTACGGCCGAACTCCGACGCATACGTAGTCGTTGACAGAAGCTTCGGGTAATGGTGCGAATAGAAACGAGTTGCTGCTGCTGATCTCTTTGTCGGTATGCGTCTTTCTCATACTTCTACTCTTGGCTCCGACTCCAGTTGCTGTCGCCGCAATGGCCTGACGCCACTGGTTCTGTCGCTGACGAGAGAGATTATGTCGTTCGGTCGTTGGTTTGTCCACTCTACTGTGCTAACGACCCAGCCAGCAGCAGGAATAGGAGCTCCACCATCGAAGGCAGCAACGACAGAAGCGAGTCTGCAGCTCGCAATCAAATCGCATCTCGGCTTTTCGCTGCAGTAGGAGAAGCGGCAGTCCTACCTGCGGCCTTATCGTTTGCTTCGTAAGGCCCAGCTTCGACACCACGGCAGCATACCAGTACGGTGTGCGCCTATACAGGCCGTCTCTATTTGCAGATGTCTAGCCGCAGATGGCTCTGGATACAATACGAAGCATAACGATACAGCGCTGCCGCCGTCGCTACTGCCATCGTCTGTTGGACGCTGTCATTATCAGATGCCAACAACCAGCTACTTCGGCTAACAGACAAACAAACTTAGGTTATGCTTGATCAGTTGGGCGGGTCAGCCGTCAGACCAAGACGGCCCAGACACGCCACAACCTAGCCAGTCACCGTGTCCTTCTCTAACAGCCAAGTTTGCTAAGCCAAAAGCTAGTGCTAGGGAGTAGGCTTCATCTTGGACTCCTTGCTTTTTCGTTGTTCGTGGCGCAGTTTTCACCCGTCTAAGCAATGCTTGCTATAACACTGCACCACTATTTTCTGTAGTATACACAAGAAGCAAGATGAGATCTCTTCTGCCACTGCTAGCATTATTAGCTACTGTGCTCAGAGCAGTCGCTTTCTAATACGAATTTTTTTTGCCGTTACTCGTGGATATTTTTATTCCGCCAAATACAATATAAAACGTTCCGTAGCGCTGGGGATAAAAGAAAGCAACGTATGACGGTTTCGAGCAGACGTTACTTCTAATTCACTTTTAGTCTTACTCTAGTAAATTCAGACAGCGACATCCATCTTGAAGCAAAAAAGAAAAAATTATCTAGAACTTTCCTTCTCAAAGGACGTCTTTGGAAGAAGCCTGGTTGTTCTTTCATAAAGCTAAGTAACTTTCTAGATACAAAAGAAACATGTTTGCCTCTAGCAGAGTATAACATTTGCCGTGTGTCTATTGTGTATGTGAACATGGGTGTCTGTGAATACAGGGCCATATGCACGTGGACGATAAGTATATATGAACGTAAGTATAAATAGATGGTCTTGACAGGTGATTCATCTGTTGCCTTTTTGAAGCTGGAACTTTATAAAACACAGTACTCATCGCAGACTTACTTTGGCTTTCTGGTTTTCTTGACATCTGCACCCTATCGACTAGAACGAACGTACATCGGTTGTATCCATATAAAGGAAAGAGAACTTTAAAAATACACACTTATTTTAAATATATTTTTCACAGCCATAACTTGTTCATGATTCCTCCGTGTGAATGAAACAGTTTAAAAAAAAACCAGTTAATAACTAAGGCCAATTATTTAATTCAGCTTCCTCTAACATCATGTATATTGCGTGAACATAGTTAGATAAATTTACATAGACTTTTTGGTAAATGTAATCAAAGAAAATGCTCATCGACGCAAAGCTTATTCATTATACTACTTTTTGGGCAAATTTTTTGCCCGCGGTGCGGCCCGTCGGACTTAAACCAATCCTATTTCGGTTTCGGATTATACAGCTAAGATACGAGTACATTTATTTTGGCTACGCCGTCGGGCAAAACTAGAAGACAAAAACTAAAGGTATGCACACGCTAGATATTCGGCAGTATTCAGTTTATATATTTCCATCTGTGTTTCTGCAGATTTATGCATAAGAGACGCCTTCTGCAGATCGGGAGAGCTCATATCACGATCGATTTCTACACGTATAGATAAAATACTACCTAATAGTTGGCGTCACTTCCCTAGACGTATGTTAAACTTGAAAAAATATCACGCGTTCGATCATCGAATTTCTCCAATGGATTGTTTTCGACAACTCAGCCAACATGCAACAAGACTACGATTGCTTTTGTTGATTCGCTCGATCGTATCGCTCAATCTTTCCGGTCGCTCTTCCACCCGCTGCACTGCAGAACCCTTGACCGGCTGTGGAAGAAACGGAAGTCTAGCATTAACGCCTGTGCTGGTGCAGCTGAAGTGGTACTTTCAAGTGTCAGTTGGTCTGTGGTCACCAGCAGCAACAAGTCGTTCGCCATCTGATGACATCCCACTCACGGTCACCACTTCCCGTCTCAGTGCTACCAGCCTCTCGCTGATTCCCGCTGCGTCGTGGAGTTTACTAGCATCTGCCTTCTCACCCACTCCTACCGACTACTAAGTAAACACATCTTGCGACACATGAGGGTTGCAGAACAAGAGAAGCAGGAGGTGGGGTAGCTACGCCGGCGGAACGGTGCAGCATAGCTCTTGGAAGTTTCTGCTCCTGCTGCGACCGCTGTTGTTGTTGTTGGAGTTTGTCGACGACCCAACCTACTGTTGTGCATCGTAGTATTCGGCTGTCCTCTCCCTTCTCAGCATCAACAGTAGCAGCAACGGCAGAAAATTTTTTTTTCACCCTTTGCCTAACCGCTACAGTGGGCTACTCCAAGTTGGCCCGATTCTACGCTATCACCACTCTGTTCATCATATACCCCCTTTGAAGCGTTAGTCCCCGGCTTCGTCTCGTCCCTTTCCGCTTCTACCCCCACCAGTGTTGCCTACGAAGCTCTCTGCTGTAAGCCTGCTCAGACCAAATGAGAGGTTTCCTCACTGTTTCCCAAACCGCCCGGCCCTCCACCCTTATCCCGACGAACGTTACAAAGTAGAGGGCGACGAGTTAGCGGTTCGGCCAGCTGCCAGACGGGCCGACGGCCGGGCGGGATTTACTCAAATCCGATTCCATCCGCATCGGCTGGGCGGCCAAAACGAGTAGCGTTCGCTAAGACTCTAACCGTTCGAGAAAACTTTGCTTTCAACCGATAACAACAGAAGTAGGGCGACGGCGGCTGACACAGCCGCAGCCTCGGGGCTGCGGAATCGCCCGGTATAGCCGTATAGGCGTTGGGGGCGAAGGAGGATTGCGGAGAAGGGCGTGGAGCAGATGGAAGGGGGCGTCATAGCATTGGGTTGTAGTATTGCCTGTTTCACAGCTGCTGCTATTGCCTGCTAGCTGTCGCTGACGGTGGCCGCGGCGGCGGCGGCGGCGAGTGGATGGAAGTGGTGAACATACTGCTGCAGAAGGAGGGTACCATCGAGGGGATTCTAGAGGGAGCGGGTTTACTGAGTGAGAGCAGGCGAAGCACGAGAACACCAAGGAAAGAAGTCGCTGCGGCTACTGTCACTGCTGCTGGCCCGTCGATGGGATAGTTCGCTTGTTTCGTGAGACTAAAAGAGTAGAGGGGTTTGTGCGGCCAATGGACGGCAAGAACATTGCAAGTGGCGGAATAGCTCAAAGACTGACAAGAAGACGAAGATAACCGAGAAGAAGGATAGAGGGCTAAAGTTGTTCGTGTTGCTTTCCACTCGACTGTAGTTGCCGCAGAAGTCCAATAGTCAGTTAGTCGCTAGGCCCGTCGGCTGTCAAACAGCCCGGGTTGGTTCGTCAATCGTTTGACCATCCTCGACCGGCCACTAGTTGTTCGTCCTATTATGGAAGCGGCTGCAGACGAAAATCTTTCATCTAAGCTTTTAGATGTTTTGTTGTACGAATCTACATATAATGTACAAGTTGAACGGCATCCCCGCAATTCAGTTTGACGTATCACTTCGTATTACCAGTAGACATTGTCTGAAAAATCTGCAGGAAATATCGCATCATATTGCTTGCCTAGAGACTTATAGTAAACAAGCGGCGTGTTCACGTTGAGAGCTTTCAGTCTCGTTTGGTGTGGAAATGGAAATATTTAGCGAATGTGTGATAAGACGTCAAGCATAAACTGCCAGCCCCTTACAATCAGAGCGTCAGAGTAATAGCGTGCTTTTTCGTTGCAATGATTAGGGGCACTTTTAGTTTCCGACGGTTGAATTTTACTTGCTTATAGTTACATTGACAAGGGTGGTAAAATGCCCGCGATCGTGTGTGTCAGTTGTGTAAGACTCTTGGCCAACAAGGGCAAGATACAGGAAATGCAAACGTAAAAGTGCTAATGATACTTAAATAATTGATTTTCCTAATCCACGCTATAGATTCCATAGGATTATGCTCCATAGTAGGTTGAGCTTCCATTGGAATAGCGCTTTCACTATTCCCTTTAAGTTCATTGTTTATCTTGGCACTGTGGCATAGATAATTCTGATTCTATGCCAAGGTAATTTTTGAGACGTGTGGATATATCTGATACTTATAGACATATATGCGGAGCACAGGAACGTAAAAGTGCTCAGAGAATGGGTACGCAAGGACCGATTGTTGATGATAAAGTGGCGCATTCAGTATATCTATAGAAAGACAATTACTGCGAAGTCGACTGTTCATTATATACGAATGTTCCTGCGGCACATCATAGTTATTAAAGTAACCTCGAAGATAACACTGCAAAGGGTAACTCAGTATAGTTGAGACTGAAATTTCTCAAGCACATATTGAATGGCTAGTGTCGTTACGTCGACGACAGAAGACCGTATACCTAGCAAATTTGATTTAGCGGGACCAATGGCCGTCAGATAACTTTCTAGTCGTTTTTTTTTCCGAAAAAACTCGGAACCAATACAAGCAGTTCGTCTGTTGGTCGGGCCACGGTGATTGAAGTATGTGAAGGGCACGATGACCTAATGATTGAAAGCAGTGATCGGTCGCGTCTATAGCGTTTATGACAGATGTAACGGTTCACTTTATCCCAAAAGGCTAGATGTTTGAATTAGTATGCCAATTCGTCGGTACGATTCGGCCGCACGGCCATCGTTCAATAGCAAATATTGCACAACGGAATACTAGCTGATTTACCGAAAGCAATGCACAAAGACGATACAAGGACGAAACGGCCTGTTCATCAAAGATACAATCTTAAAACAAAATGATACGAAAATGGTCTATACTCAGTAAATATATTCCAGTTCCTGCAACATATTATGTAATTTATTCAGTCTCGTTCTTCTTAGAGTAGAATTTACCTTACTGTAGTATTACGTGCATCGCAAAAAAAAATCACAAGGTTTATTGAAAATGTCAGAATAGAAAAATGTGATGAAAAAAAGCTTTTGATATTATTAACTAAACTTAATAATTTACTGAAATTTCATCTGACAAACACGAATAATGGTGCTGGCAAGCCAGCCCACGCCTCACTAATTATATGTGCGTTACACTGAATATTCTATCATATTATACTGTTTTGTCTCGTGTTGACGTTAGGTACGCCTTTGGCGCATTCAGACGTATTTACCCCTTTGCAAGGCCTATTGATATCTCTAGAAACAATTTCTTGAAGCCGAAGCCGATCTTTCGCAAATAAAGCGAACCTACGCTTTCCGAAGAGGCACAGAAGCTTTTCTACCGAAAATATGACGGCAAAATGCTAGTGCTGACGTTTACATTCATATTTCGAATAGAAAACGATAGTGGAAATAAAATGACATCTCCAGGTTACGTACCTCCTACATCCACTGAAGTTGCTTGCACATGGCGCATCAATGACATTGTTGATCTGGAGAGTGATGCTGCAATTCAGGTAAACACCGACATAAACGTTTAAGCGTTAACGTTTTAGGCTGTGCTTAATGTTTTCTTAAAACCTGCCTTGGTTAGGACAAACACGTGTATATGGTACTCAATAACAGGATAGCAAGTAACCTAAATGACCGCGGATACTTTTGCTTTCGTAGCAACTGTGAGTTCGAGTAGGATCCATACAGAACGGAGAGCTTTCTTATGCTACAGACCGTACTGGCACTTTTTGGAGATTTTCATGAAACTCTGAGCCGCCTTCAAGCCAAAGCAAGTCACACATCTTCCTTCACAAACGACCTTGAAGAGTGCCCTGTATTTCAATCGTTAAACGACGAAAGCATAAATAGAGCTATGTAATTTATTATATAGCTTGAAAATGGATAGGCGATCCGAAAAAATATGTTGCTATTCTTAGCTAGGTAATGAAGGGGTCCGTGTAACAGGTGTTAGTCACCTGCTTATTCGTCGTCATAGACCTCGCTCGTTGAGAAAAAAAAACGATAAGTTAAGCAATCTTAGACAATCAAGCATTTGAGAACTTATGTGTGAGTTACTGATCATCTTGAAAACGATTTTTGACGTTTTTTTCTTGTATTTTTTTTAGCTAGACATAGTTCGATAAGAGAAGCCCATGGATAAGAAGTGTCTTTTGTGTGAGGCTAAAATGATATCACCTTAGATAACTACTAAGCGTTCTTTTCAGTTCAACACAGCAGGTACAGAGATGAACTAGCTTCGAAAAAAAAACTTTGTTTCCTGCCATAAGGCCGAATGTGACATTTTCTGGTGGAAATCCTAAGAAAACAGCCACCCTTTTGTATGTTGACTTACGTGGCTCTTCGAACAGCCTAACATTCATGGTTAGCTTCCTGTTGAGATAGCGCAATATACGCATGGGTAATAGTTTAACGGCACCACAATGACGGATTAGCCGATGCTGTGAAGTAGGACACCTGCTACAAGGCAGTAACAAGACCAAAACACTATAGCAGGACATCTGAATGACAGATTATTAGGCTACTCGAAATTGTGTGATGTAATTATTTGAATAGAGTAATTTACCGGCTTAGTGAAACGGTCTGGTTTGCAATAGGGAAATAGAAATGGTAGCTGAGAAAAATGCAGTGAATTAACGGAGGTCATAAAAAAACCGCAACAAATTCGCCGTCGTAACTCAGGTTCAGGCCGAACGCGTCTAATTTCGGCTTATGTTCGATTTAGACGAGTACCTCAATAATGGAAGGTAGGGCCTAATATGTACACAGATGCATATCGTCCGAATCAAGTGTGAGGAACTGGCCAAAAATTGTTTAAGCCTTTATTACGGATGCTGTACGTGTGCACCGTGGTTCGTTACCGTACCTATTATTGATAGCAAAAAATAATTCGCCTCTGTTAAGCCACACTGCACCATCTAAAATGTTACATAAATAGATAACGTCTAGATTCGTCCAACGTGTCTAGTAGCGACATGCCGTTCTTGTATTTCCTTGTTCCGTGATCAAGATTATTTTGTGGTTCAGGCTGGTTGTTTTCGAGATGAGAGTGTAGGAACAAGGTAGCCGGGAGCGGTTTGGATACAATGAGGCTATGCGATGGGTACGGCGTTGGAAATGAATGTGGCTACACGATTGCTCTAAGCCATGTGCAAGTCCGAACTCGGACTCAGCCACGCGTGAGGAAGGGGCTTTACTCATTCGACACTATGCATATGTGCGTACACTCAAAAATGGTGTCGACGATGTCAGTCATGTACAGGTTCCTATCTGGCAGGCGATGGTTCCAGCTTTGCCGTAATGATATCCTGGCCGATTTGATTTACAAGTCTCATTAAAATGGCTTACAGACAAGTTGAAGATGAGGTCGTTCATATGTCGCATTACAGCGTCACTACGTAAACGCCGCCATTGCCATTGGCGGTACTCTTTACTACCGTCGCGATGTTGGAAGTTGGCTGGCTCTACTGCCCCGTCGCTGGCGCCGTGCTTATCGTAAAGGCCTTGAACTATGCTAGTTCATGATTACGCTCTATGCCAGGCCTGCGGCAGCTAGCCGGTAATCAGTCGCTGGCGACTCGTGCTGTTCATGGTATCTCAAATACCTACATCTATAATTTGTAGATACTTATCAGTGTTTCTATGTAGCGCACGTGTAACTGAGCGACGTCTGCTTACAGCTAAGGTTCGCGATATTATTGGTATTACATATGCAGTATAAGCAACACACGGCGCCACCAAAGCGGCCGCCGTCACTGGGCGGCCATGGTGGAAAACCAAGCGTAAGCCGCCGCCGCCGCCGCTTCAAAATACACACCGGCCAGTAGTGGCGCAGAACGAATTGCGCCGCAAAACATTAGCTAAGTGCAGACCAAAGCGATTGCCTACAATTAGTTCGATTAATAATCTTTTCCAGATCCGCCGGCAGCCAGCCAATGTTCGTCATTCTATCACGACATCGCGTTAGGCACAGTCTATCAGATGCGTTTCGAAGTGGCGGATGGAGCGTAGGGTCATTTATTGGCTGATACGAGTCCATTGGACTTTCCAATGGTTCAGGCACATTTCGTCCTAAACGGATTGATCGTATTAAAAAAACTAGGCTTGCCAGCGAGCACGAACGGCGATTCGTTCAATCTACGTATCTTCGGCGTGAAAAAAATGATTGCATTGTGAGCTGAGCTGTTTAGCGGGTTCGAATCCCTGACACACCACTGTTCTCGCAGCGGTCACCGTACCTATCTGTCTACCAGTCTGGCAAACTCATCAGATTGACGAGAAATGTTAGGATTAAGCACAACTTCAACAAAAGGCTAAATGCTCTCATGATAATGGCTAATATAGTGAAGAATAGACAGCTGAGCAATTAAATCCCACAACGTTTTCCATCACACGACAGAGCAGGTCAATAACTTCCGCACTGCTTGGCTATTACAAATTTAAATAACGTTTGACTAAAGCAAGTTAGAGAAATCTTGTCATATCCGTGCTCGCGACAAAGTAATATTAACATATATGCTGAGTAAGCGGAATATATGTGCGCAGCAAGCAAAACACTTGCCAGTGATTTTGTCTTTGAAATTACTGATAGAGCGTATGGCTGTTTGCCTCGTTAAGCAGCGATATCTTGGGTCGCGAGCGAATATTTTCCTGGAGAGAAGCCACTAGTGGAACTATAAGACGGGTGTCATCAATATCGTAATTTGGATTGCACCTTCTATACTGAGGTGCGTATGATGAGGCTACCCCCTGAAATGTTAGGATCTTGTTATTTAAATGGCCTAATGCATCAGCACTTGTCCATGCTGAAGAATAGGGGATTCACGGTCCACCCATCAAAGAATCCATGCAAAACCATCCCAATAAAAATAATACGCGATTTCATATACCAGATTCAAACAAGTTTCTACTGTCATCAAAGTTGTTCGGACGGGGGCCGTGCGGTCCAACGGCACCCGCAGAGGCGTATGATGATATTTCATTGGAAAAGTGAAGTTCAAAACAACTATTCTAGGCGTAGAATGCGAAACTATGGCAATCTATTTGCATGAGTACGTTTAAATATGAATAGCATAAATACATCATCGGAAAAAAAGGAAAAAAACACTTTGAGGCTTGAGCCGATACGGTACTGCTTTTGAAGGGAACAGTTATTGAATACCCATGTTCAAGGCTCACGGTCTCATTAACAACCTAATAGAACACGCTATATACCGGCATTCTTTGCTAGCTCCTATCACCATCAGCATCTGAGAACACGCTTCCGGGATCGTTGAAAACCTGCCGTAGTGATTCACGCCCAACTCTCTTGGTCGTCTGATGAATTCGTTTGCCTTCGACTATCCACCTTCAACGACATAATCTCACAATTCGTTTTCGAATCTTAGCAATTCAGCGCTTCAGAGACTTCTGAACTTCCCTATGCAAACTATCTTTATCAAGAGCTTGAATATGTTTGCAAGCATATGCAGACGTACGGTGTGAAGTAGCTTTCCGTGATGCTAGACACGATCAAAAATGTCTTGCCCCCGAAAGGCGGACCCTTACCACCATCGACACACGATGGTCGAACTTTTTCATCAAGATGGGTAATTTTCGCAAAGCTGCTTCTGGCGCGCGTTATTACTGTCAACAGTGATTTAAAATTCACAATCTTGCAATCCAAACTGTGTTTATTTTCCATTCCGTTTGAATCTAGAAACTGTGTGTTTATGCCTTATAAGATATGCTGTCTGTCTGTCTGCCTATCTATTAGATTATTTAGATAGCGTAACTTCTAAGCGAAACGTATATAGAATTAAATGAGAGCTGACGACTGCGGTGAGTAGATGTCTAGCTAGATCGATTTAAGCTCTCAAGCACAGAAAAAATCGCACAGACACCAGTTTGCGAACAGAATAAGGCGAACTAGAATGTTTATACATTATCGAGTTGTACTGAAGATAGATAGTTTCGCACCCAAACTAAATATCTATGTGCGTTTTGTCTATGCGTAAAAACTGCCCCCTCTGCTTTCTAGTGATGGCACTCGTGACCCTGCCGCTAGAGAAGATTTTTTAACTGCGCTAGAAGAATAGACAGGTATTAAAGCTAGTGTTTAGTAGCCCATTCCTGACCGCAATCATGTTGCAATTAGGTGTCGGATATTCCAAACGCACTTCCGCTATCCGATACATTGGAGCCCCGCACCCGTACTTGGAACACTATGTTTTTGAACTGCAATCCTTTCGTGGTCCTTTACCCGAGCCTGAATCGTCCTTTGACATAATGTCACCCGCTTCTGGTTGGATTCAAATTGAAGTGAATTTCGAAGCCATACACTTCAACATAGTGAACTATTTCAAAGGCACACTTTACCTTGCTATTCATGAGCTTATAGCATCCATCCAGACACCATGCCCGTACCTGAAGCAGCGCTTTTCTTCTAAATTATTCTATACTTTTCCGTAATCTTGGTGACGAAATTTAAGGCACAGACCCTATACTTCGTTAGCAAGACGTTGATAGATAATCATGACCGACATTATCGGATGTTTCGATTTATTGAACTACAGAGAATTCGTAGAATCTTTCGTCGGAACGTCTTATTAGGGGACTTACTACTCAAAATGCGATTCGTCTTAAAAATAATCCGTTTCCTAGACTTCGGCTGTCCAAGTTTGAAACAGTTTAGCCCATTTGAAGCGCGCGTACTTTTGTTAGCAGTTCCGTAAACTAGGCTTTCTGACTGATTTTCAACAGTTATCTTGATACGACGTTAAAGGGTTTTTGTGGACGCGGCCTCAGACGCCGTTGAGAAACCGTTATAAATGGGCCTTTTTGAAGCTCCGTCATAATAAGCTTGCCTGCTTACTGCAGTTTTGCACCGTTTTCCTATTTTTCACAACACAGACGCCCTATCATTCACCTTCTGATCTATATGGTCAACATACTTCGATATTCCAACCCATTCAACGAATTTTCATCGCGATCGCTTTTTTTCAATGAATCTGGGTATTAGAGTCCGCTCCTCTTCCGTAACGTCTTTTCGTAATTTCAATACGAGCCCATATATGGTCACAAGCGCACGAAAATTATTGTAACTTGGTTCAAAATAAGTCGTGAACGATAGCTGCTATACTACAACTCGAATCATGTGCCACTCTACATAAACAGACGAAGACAAAATCTGATAGCTGAATTTTACATGACGGTTCGAACCTTCATATGTTTCGTGATGAAAAGCCATTGCATCGCGCATCGGTAAATGCCCTTCCTTCTGCAGCAGTTTCGAAATACCTTAGAGAGAAAAGGAGACAGTTGTTATTCAAAGAAAGCCCCATGCAGATATTTTGTGTGAACGGGAAGGCGGGTTAAAGTCGACACTACGCAATATTTCTAGGTAGCCTTATTTGAGTCGGTCAATATTATCATGTACAGCAGAACCCCATATAGAGCTGCAGCTCAGAATAGCACGATTTAAGGGAAGCAGCTAAGTGTACTTGATTTGCTTGACTAATAAATATCAATAAGTAATAACGGGTTCAGCCTGAACCAGCATGTAATATTATGAAACATCTCGTTATTAGCAAGGGAATATCCCGATTATCCAGGGCATTTGTTTCGAAGTAACAGGTGTGTCACACATTTTCCTTTGAAGAGACACGTTTCCGTACCATAGATTATTAGGCACGGCAAATATTCTAGCAAAAAGCTACATATAGAAGTAAGATTCACACTGCCCATTTCTCCTGTTGATTAAGATGAGGTGAGCGCGAAATGTTGCAATTTCTTCCCCTATTTTGAGGGCAGCTTTAATGAAGTGGCAAGATTTATCTCAGCCATTACCATTAATCCGCCACTAGGCTTTGGTATTTTTGACCTAAGATAAATGCAATAAAGGTTAGTTGGTAGGGTATACTTTAAATGTTCGTGATAACGTCTCACACTTCGCTTGAGATCGCTGAATATCGGAAATCTGCGAAGCTATTCCTGTTTATTAAAACCATGCCTACAGAGATATTGGGTACAGACATCGGAAGCTTTTTCCATTATTCAAGCAACCAGCTGGAACCTAAGTAGATCACACAGTAAGACGCCTACTAATAAACATACAGGAATGCACTACGTAAGTTCCCAGATTGATGTCCCGGACACTACTTCTGTAAAAGTTCAATGCTGTTGTGCTCCAGCTGCCACGAAAAGAGGTGTTTTATTCGATATGGTTACGTCGGGTAAAACTGAAAATTTAAAAGCCCGCGAAACTGCGAGGCGGCCGCAATGAACCCAGTCGTTCAGTTTAGTAATCGGAGAGACAAAAATGCCAAGCGTGAGGCAAGCGACATGACAAATATGTATTCACAGTTGGCTCGATGCAGCCTAGCATAGGGTCACATGAACGTCGTACACCAGAATCCCGTTGTCTAGCCATTGGGAATCCCGGTAGTGTTTCACAACGGCTAGACAAAGATTTTTCCAAAGTTGGAGCAAACGCGTATGCTTCCGCTAGTGCCATACCGTACCTCCTTTTGTTACTTTACGGCGCTATAGGCCGCATTTGCTTGCTTGACACTGGTTAGCCGTCAAGAATCACGCTGGCCTTCGCCCGCCTTTCTTTGATTGTAAAGCCTTCTTTGCTGCTCGCTGTTGAAGGAAGCGATACAAATATCCAACAGACAGGTTGTAGGAACAGCGAAGACGAAAGATTTCGAAGAGTGAAAAGGAGCCAGACGACAAAAACTCGGAGGAAGCGTCGCTCAAAACTTCCGGCGGTGTCGGCACTACAGGACGACTCTCTTTGTGGCATCTCCATGGACTGCATAGAAGTTCGGTAAAGACGAGGCGATATGGATGTCGTGCGTTGCTCGTGGCTTCAGGCTAGCGCTCACGCTTTCGTAAGAGCGAGTACATTTTGGTTTCAATTCAATACGAGTATGATTGCAGGGGATAGAATATTACAGTTCCTATGCGGCTCGAAAGAACTAGTTCGTCTTACTAGAATGAGACAAACGGAGTGGGTCAACGCAACTAAAAAGGTAGCCATCATTGCCGCCGGAGCGTGCTGTATGTTCTACGCAGTGCATACAGAAATATGGTAGCTTCGACGTTTCTCCAAAAGTCATGACTAGCCAAGCGTAAAACGTATAAAACCTGACATACGAACCATCGATCAGGCATTCGTAACATACTCCAGTGTCGTAACGTAGACTTTCGGAGGCCCGTACCATCCGTTGAAGGTCAACTGGTTCAGCCATTTCTCTTCTTTAGACGAAAGCCACAACCAGAATAACCGCGATAATAACCTCCAGTACGGTATACGAAGATCTCATAAATATGCTCACCTCTTATGTATCGGTAGACATACAACAGTTCCAAATGCAATTTTGAATCGTTTTTCCGCGTAGACAATATCCTATTGATCCACCTTAAAGCTAAGCTCAGTATGGTGGGGCTTCGCCTATATCAAATCAAAGATATCATCGTAAACCCACAGGGTGCTGACTCTAAGATATTTACTTTCCTACAAACAGTACACTCGAGTTTGACATTTATTTCTAAGAAAAACATAATAGCATTCGTTTTCTAAAAGTGAGAGATCCGTCTCATCGGGAGTTTGAAAATAAAAGTATGCCAAAAGAGGTTGCTCTTTGAGGTCTCTTTGCGGTTTCAATCTAAACTGAAATCGTTGACCGTGTTCCGCACGTTCCTTACACAAGTGTTGATTCTATAGTCCAACATGCGATTTTACAATATGACAGAGACGAAACTACTGTATGGCATGAGACAACAAAATAAAGGAGAGAAAATATGTCCACGTCAAAGATACGACAAGTTCCACTACAAACGGGCAAGCTCTCATTAGAGGCGATTAGCAGGCTAAGATTCGTTAAGTCGGCATTAATGTCCGTGTTGGGTATCTCTTTTCCCTTCGACGCATTAATCTCTCTTTGCAATGAGATCCCCTCTACGTCCCCCAGGAAGTGACACGTTGTTGTCGGCGACCGAGAATCTAGTTAACACGGAGGACAAAGGGCGAGGTCATGAGGACCACATTCCATTTCCCAGGAAACAACTGAGATTACCAGGAGCGAACTTGAGATCTCCCCCGTCGGTCATCGTCCTTCTGATTCTTATTCTTTGCCGATGAACAGAATTTCTAGTATAGTCGTTGGCCGCTCATATGCCTGTCTCTGTTAGGTTCATTGTACACAAAATGCTCGCTTGCTCAACGTCGCATTTGTTTCATCCTCTACTCTTCCCTACGCTGCCTGTCCCGCATTTATCCTGACGGAAGCGCGGGCGCGAGGCCCGTAGGGCTGGTTATAACATACTGCAATATAGGCAACACGCAAAATGAAAGAATTTGCCGAATGTGGGATGCTGGCAGAATCTTTGGAGGTGGTCGCCGACAAGATGTTGCTGCTTGACAGGCGCCGGCGACCGACAGTCCCCATTCGCCAGCCGGCGATAACGGACTAGATTCCCCTTCGTCCATCACGCAAAACGTCGTCAAACAGAGGGCACGACGCATAAGCGAACAGGAACGTACCATAGAGCCCTACAGACTCGCAGGCCCAAAGAAGCAACACCAACGATTATGACCAGCGAGCACCCTCGCTTTGCGGACACATAAATGCCTGCCCCTCGATGTATCTAAAGAAGAGAAGCGGGCCATAGCGGTAGCGACAGAATCACCACTGACTGGCACATCTTACGCCCTGTACGACGATACTAGAGCGCAACCTATGCACGTAGGTATGTGTGCATATACAGAGAACTCATATAATGCTTTAGGTACGAGCAGGGACAGCAGAGGCATAAACGGTCGTATAGACACTCTTGTCGAGTTGACGCACATGAGCCTTAGCATCGCCACCGCTGCCATCAGTCGAGGTCAGAAAAGGAGTGTCCGTGGGCCAATGGCCGTCTGAAGGCCAGTGGTCGGGCAAAGGTCTGTCTGCAGGGATCTGGTGCTGTGTCAGGGATAAAAGTGCTTGGACGGAGCGTTGCGGGTTCTCTGTATTTCCGACGTCCCATGTCTGTTTCCCTCAGCTCGTTCTCCCTCCCTCTCCATACATATGTCTTGCTCTCTCGCGAAGCAGCAAGTACGCATCTCTCCGCGTCCTAATCAATAGCATCGACACATATTCTCTCACACGCTCCGATGGCCAAGTTGAAAGCACATAATCGACTACTGCTTACTTGGGTTGTCGCAAAGACGTGAGCTGTCTCTTAATGGACTCCTTCGAAGCTGTGGAAGGAAACAGTCCATCGGGCCTGACGAGTCGGTCTTGGCTCCCGGCCAAGGACCCAATGCATGGCAAAGGTGTACTGAAGTTAGCTCGGCACCGGCTGCCCCGGTTTGGAGCTTTCGACACTCAGATTATTTTTAGTTTAACCAGAGGGGAAAAACCAAAGCCAGCACATTAGTAAGCAATCAGAACGAAAAGGCAACATCATGCTACCGAGCTAAAAAAAGAGCAATTATTTGATCACGCTTTGGGCCCTTTGCCCATATGTCGACCAGCTAATGTTTATATTTGACATACAAGCTCTTAGGCTGTCGAAAGCACACATGTCGAATTTAATTAGATCGTATTTTGTATGTAGCTGAATTTCGGTAAGGTGCACCAATATCCTTATTGGGTAAGGTGGTATCGATGAACAGTGCACTTCTTTACCTAATTGAATAAGTTTTCCGATTTCGACGCAAAATTTCTCCTAACTTAAGCTAACTTTACAAGAACTGTCGCATCGTTAAAAGTTTAGTGTGTATCCTTTAGAAGCTGCAAGTTTATAATTCAACACTGCGTATTCATTCGAAAAATCGCTCAAGGCGTCCATCTGCTGTTAACTATGTTTCTGAGTGCATAAATACATGTATCTAAACTAGGAGCGTGCTCGTCTCCTTGATCAGTTCAGATTGGGAGGTTCTAAATAACTGAAGGTCATCTCAATCTTACCCTACTTCGTTTCCGCTTAGTTTATTTAGGCCAGACTTAAAACAAGCCCAATTTCTAGAGTCACGGTAAAGTACAGTTGTTCCAAGTTGTACTTTACCTCTTAGTTAGCGTATACTACATCGCTGCAATTGCAGCTCATTTTACCGGCAAAACCTCATCTATTTACAAAGCGTCCTGCAATAGGGTTTAATCTGTCGCATTACTTAGTTCGAATAACGTGAAGCTATGACCATTTCCCTTTACGGACGACTTCGAGAGCATGATTCGTCCAGCGTTAACTGTTCAGAGTTGTGAAAATACGTAGCTTCGCAATATTTAAACGCCTTACTCATACGCGCGGCCATTTGTCTGCGTACTTGCGACGCAAGCAAACACTGTCCAGCCATCTTCAATTCTTTTTCACTGTAGTATGCCTTTGTACAGTCTGATAGCGACCGACAAAAAATAGCTTTTTTTTTTGTTTTTTTTTTTATGAAATTAAAGTGGCTGGAACTTTGTATTAATCTTCTGCCATTTAACCGTACGTGTTTTCATTTACTAGATACTGTTCGATTCTCATGCGACACGTTCACATTGGTGTTTAGCATAAAAAAAAAGCACGGTAGTATGCTAAATGTTTTCGGCCCGATCATGTACAAACCAAAGACTGTGTATAACATTTATGGCCAAAGAATGGTTTCGAGCCAGTTACGCCCAAGGAACGGAATTATCAGGTAACGGTACACGGATTGGATTTACAAACGGTATCGTCCGTGTTAAGTTTGCTAAAAGAGACAAGCCCATTTCATCTTAAAGCTCATCCAATATAATTAAAGCTTTTTCGAGACTTTGTTGGTAAGTCCACTACACGTATCGGCGGATTCAACGAATTAATATTGGAATTCTATAAAATCCAAATCTTTAGATCAGGAAGCGTCTACGAGCCTGTGGAAGGGACTACATAACAGAATATTTCTAGGCAAAGCTAAACCTGGATGATTCTGCCTTTAGTAGAAGTTTGCATAAATACAAGTTACAGTTGAAGTGTCACCGTTAATTATCAACATTCATATTTTAATTGTATTACAGAGAGAAAAGAGGGGGGGCACAAAAAGAGAACATTGTCCTTGTGTTTACGCGAAAAGAGCTAGTATTAAAACAATTACAAACACCAATTATATATATCCGTTTTCAGGTTGTAACTCAACCAGGGAAATTCATAAAATGTTTACCTCGACAGCTTTCCTAGGATTGATACATTAAATTGAGCTCACAATCCTTACGTAAGCAATAAGGAAAAACTATATAAAACAAAAATGTCTATATACATATATATATATATATATCTATATATATCCTGAAAAAAAGGTGCACATTCCGAATTAAGGTGATTATGTATGTGTGATTTACTAAGGCTTACCGTGTGTCTTTCTCCTTTGAACATAACGTGAATTTACAATAGGATAAGAAGTAATAGCAGAAGGTAATTTAATCGGGAGGTTTTTGCATGGGCGAACTCGTGTTTATTAAAACAAATTTTGTTTATTTTTTAATGAGCTATAGACCGTCGAATATAGCATTTATGACACATATATGTGTGTGTGTGTGTGTGAGTTGCTAACTTAGAGGATATATATATATAAGCGATAAGATATATATATATATACATATAAGCGCTAAGCATCCTATTTGTCTAAAGTCGGAAGTTGCAGTATTAGTTGTTCGTTATGTGTGTAAATGGTAATCAAACTGTCTGAACACTATAGTTGATAAACAATATTACTATTCTCTCTAGTAGTGCTCTTTGAAATTTCTAGCCTTCCAGCTCTTATACAGGACGAACCTCTCTTGCAGCTCCCAAGAATATATGGAAACGAAGCCAGTGAATAGAAGTAATTCATTAATTAAGTCCTAAAGATCGTACATAACGTAATTAATATAATCATTATGCTTTACAATGACAACTACCATAGTAGGTCTTAAGCTACGTTACTGATCCGCCTTCTTTAACCCATAAACACCTTTTTAACAGTAGCGATATTGGTAGTTGTAAATTGGCTGAAGTGTTTCTCAAATACGCCACGTATAAAACATTTCTCAGACACTGAATTTAAGCTTTAAAACAAAAAGGAAAGAGGAGCTTTTTTTAAACTCGATCATGCTTTAGTTCGCGCACCTACTTTGAACAATAGATAGTCCTTACTCGACATTTCGAATGCGAGACATTGTTTTTGTCATGAAAAATGTATTGTTTTGTTCTAGAGGGAACTAGCTTTATTCTTGTTTCGAAGATAGCAAATAAACATGTACCCATTATGACAAAGGGTCCGTCTAAGTGGGTCCGATTTGTACTATCCTGCGCTGTGTATGTGTATTATTATATGTGTGCATAGGTACAACTAAGAGGTCGACAAATTTAGAGCAGCCAGATCCGGTGGACACTTCCAGCAGGGGTGCCTGCGTGTATGTGGAAAGCAGTGTTGGCAAGGATAGCTGACGATGACAGGGCGCAAGGAGTGAAAACGTGGGGACGCGTGTGGTGTGGCGTGCCGTTAGTATCAGCAACAGTAGCCGCGGCAGTTATCTTATCAGCATTGCATAACGCAAGATGCTATTCCAACGCCTTACAGTTAAGCCTACTTTGCTAGGCTAGACAGCTTACTGCCACCAGCTGCTACCCGCCCGTAGACATTGCATGCGGAGACGAGACAGGTTAGGTGCCCGTTACTAACCTGCCTCGCATATCAACCCGCAGTTAGTCTCTAAAGAAACCTGGTTGTCAGTATTTGCAGCATCAAGAAGCTCCCACCTGTCTGCCCTCTTGGCTGCCCGTGTGCTTCTTCATGGCTGCATATGCCCCTTTGGCGTGCGTGCGTCGGCTCGTGATGTTCGGTAGTAGGTAAGTACGAAGGGACTGTTTGACGCCTGTGTCCCATCTTTCCGTCCTCACTTTCTTCCTCGCTGCTACAACGGCAGCGATGCCAGCCGCGTCCTTCAGACAATGATGGCGGCGCCCGAGGGGATGCGAGGCGCCCTTCTCGTCCAACGCAATTAGTGATCGCGCTTTCCCCTCTGACGCTTACATCTTCCTCGTAGGCATCTATTTCTCTTAAGTACTTTCATGCAATTTAGCTTGAACCTTTCGCAATCTTGCTCGTTTCCTCAAAGCTCATAGTGGCTTCCGGTCTCCAGTCCCATCTTTCCAAACTTTACAAATTCCTAGGTCATCCTGCGCCAGTACCTGTACTACGACAGCTACCACCACTAAAAGCGTCGTGAATTTGAATGTCATCATCGACTTGGATATTCCTTTAAACACCCCTAGGCGTAGTGCGTTATCTATTTTCCTTTCATATGCTAGTTGTAAACGGCTTACATTCCTCGTTGGCAGTTATGCATCCATACTTTGTATGTACTTTGGAAACGTCAAGCTGCTAGCTAGGCCGTATAACTTTAGATTGTCGATAGCGCATCGAGTCGACAAGCGCGGCTTGCTAGCCGAAATTCAACAGGAGTTCCACGGGAGAGAAGCTGGTCTAGAGGGGGAAAGCAGAACGAAGTATTCCGGGGGCAGGGAATCTGTCGGCAACTTGCGCGTGCACTAGGCTGAATCTTCGATCCGAGGTCATCCGCCGTAGATTCGCATGGTCAGTTGGCGGATATAAGCTGGCCGAAGCGATGATCTAAATTAGACGTGCCTTTGCTGAGTCGCCGCTACCTCGATGTCCGTATCAGAAATCGCAAGTCGACGCGCACTCAAAATGTGCCCGACGCACGCCAGCCGGTGATACCTGCCCTTCGAACAGGCTCCAATTTAGTGGAAGGGGAGGGTAATATGGCAGAAAAGCAGGGGAAAACAGGGCCAGACGACCTGCGCGCCCGAATCTGCGCCGGGGACATTCGACAGCGTCATCAACTAAGACTCTAAGACCTCGTACGGAGACGGCCGAGACTCTCCCTTTTGGCGCATGGGCTAACTTGAGAACACTTTCTCGAAGAGTGCGCGCTAAGTCTGCTAGCATGAGAAGGTCCTGAGGAGAGCGACCGAGCACCAGATAACCTATGACCCTATGCGATCGGCCGTCGACCGGCCGCATCGACGGTAATCGCCTGATCAGGTTCGATCGTGGTTATGTGGTCTGCAATTCTCTGAGCGGAGATGAAACTTTCAGGTACAAAAACAGCACTACTGGGGTTACTGCCTGATACGTAGGCTTGTTTAGCACTAGCAGCAGCTGGTGAAGCCTTGAAATTCTTCAAAATGATTGAAGTGAACTAGCGTTTGCAGCTTTTTTAACGTCGAATATAAGTAGGCCATTCTAACGAAAGAAGAAAAACACTACTTTGCTTTTTGTATACTCGTTCATTAATTATGTACATACAAGTACTTATCCCTACATACCTTGTGTAGGCGACAAATGCAATATTTATAATTTTCACGAATTCTATAAAGGCCTGCCAAACGCAGTTTGCTGAGATTACCTTCACTTTTAGAATCAATCAAGTTGACACGTTGGGCATAAAGCTGTTATAATGTAAGGTTGTCATGCCTAGGTTTTTCCTTATTATTACTATAGCACGACAAACGTAAGGGATTTAATGAAGCTGTCGTATACGAAAAATGCGATCCTTAGTTGGTCTCACTGCTGCTTCATCTCACGGCAGTCCTTGAACGTGTGAAGTTACTATTTAGTCTTGTTAGGGAACGGGACAGAATTGATTGTATGGATAGTTAACAGGCTCTCCTAAACATGTCCAACTACCTAAATAGTTCTATCTTGCAGTTTTCGTAAGAGATTTTATATAGCAAAAAAAAATATGCAAACACGCCTGCGTGTAACTTTGAATTTCTAATTATCTGACCCGATGATGTTTAGCTAGATAGGCCAAGCTGCTCAATGCTGTCCCTTTTTCCATTATCCCGCCGTTAAGTTCTGTAAAAGCGAAATATGTGTATTACTTTTTTAATTCACTTCTGCCTTAAAATGCGCCACAACTTTAGACGTTGGAGTCTTTCTGGGCCATATCAAAGCGCTGTCTCCTGATTCAAACTTGCAACTTACGTAAAACCCGTTTGTGATATCAGCTTTGCTACAGCCGCGGCCATTAATGGGACAAACTAATCTACTGGTTTCGGTAACTTGAATTAGATTTTTCAAGTTATATTATTGGATCAGTTTGAGCTACTCAAGCAAAACGAAATCATCTGACTAAATCAACTAGATTCGAGAGTATCAATTCCGTCTTGCCATAGTTTGAAATATAAATGGCAACATTTTAAAACTATTTTTTATATGTACAAGAATGTTGATGTTACTTTTAATTTGATACATTTCCTACCCATTTCTCGTACTCCGGACCTTACACTGATCACTTGGGCTAAAAGCTAATACGAATAAAACATGTAATACAAGTTTTAGTATTAAAG
Source organism: Varroa destructor (assembly GCF_002443255.2). Classification (NCBI taxonomy): domain Eukaryota; kingdom Metazoa; phylum Arthropoda; class Arachnida; order Mesostigmata; family Varroidae; genus Varroa; species Varroa destructor. The sequence goes on from NW_019211460.1 coordinate 24,452,398, forward strand.
TTTATTTAAAGAGAAAGTTTATAAAAACTTTCTCACTGAAATGGTCACGTTTAAACGGGATATGCAATGTCACAAGCTTGCTTGTGGGCAAATCCTAAAAATAAAAAATATGGCTCAAATTAGACGTCCCAACCGTCATTTTTTACTATTATATTTAATTTTATTTTTTATAGATAAATTTTTTTAGATAAATAAAAACTGCTATACATGAAGTCAACGTGCATGAGAAGCTGCACTTTGAACGTTCCGGTATCTCCAACTTGAAAATCACTTTAACTGACCAAAATTATCAATCTTAATAATCCATATTGCCCAGGCGTATTAAAGAAATCCAACTCGTGCAATCCATATTGGTGTAGTAAAGGGTATTCAGGTATGCCTGTAAACGACTTCACATGTGCCCACATTATTTCTGAATTTACCCTTAAACATTTAATGTAGTTATGATAAATTAAAACATTAAGAACTAATATACTTTTGGATTTTTCTAATTTTGTTGCAATGGCCTCAAGCAGTACGCGCTCACCTCGTTTCATCCGAATTCGTACAAACGAAGAAAGATAAGAATCAAGATTTACTCGCGTATCAGTGTATGCACAACTACATACGCTACTAGACAGACACTATTTAAATACCTTCATCTGAAATCCGCAGTATTTAACTTCGATATCTACGTTAGTCACGAACTGACTTCATTTACCGTCATTGCCGAAGCCAGCGTTGTAACACCATTAGTACCGTGTGTAAGTTGAGTAAATGAATCAATCATTGTGCATTTATAGAATAACTTTCAACCTATTTTTTTTATTGTACAACGTTGAAAGCTAGTGGATGAAAACGCTTTTTCGGAAGATTTCGAAGTTGTTCCTGTGACTTGAAACCAGGCTACACAGAAAAGCGTCAATACGACCCCAAACAGTTGAAACAGTTAGCAGAATGACGTTGGCGATATTTTTCCCCCGGGACGACAGACTTTACAAAAAATTGGACAACAACTAACAATGAACATCCGACCTCATCTAGCGTCGTGATTCTGCCACGCAATACACACGCACGTATCACTAGACACATAATTGTGCTCATAGTAAGATTTACTAGGATATATTTAGGGGTTAAGTGAGACCTAACACAACCTATCGATGCCTTCCAGCCTCTGCATATAGATACAATAGCAAATCAGTGAGAATATTTGTTGAAGTGTAACTTAAGAAGTCAGTTAATGTAAGGATGATATTACGACTGATCTGATTTGTAGTCAAAATGCCAAAAATGATTAATTAAATACGGTCAAAAAACTCAATAAGCAATTCAGCCATGACCATATTTAGTGTCGTGCGTCAATGGCCTAGGCTTCACGATGTTCGTAGCTAGACACACGTTTCTTGTATCAGGCGAAATTAAGCTGTTATCACATCAAATAAAGCGGCTTCTATACATATAGTAACTATGTGCATTTCCTAGGTTGTCTTTCGGTTAAACCGAAGTATCGAGAGCTAATAATAAAAGTGCAACGAAATTCCGTTTTTTTTTTTTCGACTTTTTTTTACCGGGATGCTTATGTAACGAAAAGTGCAGCTCTTACCCTTGATAGGCATGTGGGTATACACACTGCCTAAGAGATCCTTTACTATACTTTGAAACGATTTATCTTTTATGATATGCTTGATGCTAGCAGGCCCTTCCTGTACAACGGGACGCTTAATTGCTTTCCTCGTCGCTATTGTTAGAAGGTTGCTGCTTACTGGACAGGACGATACAACGTTTACGGTGCGGGACGCTGCCAAGACTGTACTTACTAAACAAAGACGATTTCCTTAATTGCTTAGCACAGTATTCGTCGAAGATACCGCTACGGAAAGATTCGCTCGTCGCGATGATTTTATTGTGAAAATTTAGTGGCTTTGCCATCATAAAATAGTTAAAAAAGTTAGTCTACTGTATAAAAATACAAATACATATTTTTGGACAGATTCAATATATTAAAAAATTAACAATAATTGAGATTTTCTCGTACACCCATTGTAAGAAGTCGGTAGAAAAATCTGTATGCCTGTCTCTGGGATTCTTTCTCTCTTGCTATACATATGTATATATGAGCTCGAGAGGAAACCAGTTTCCCGATTTTTCCCGGTGTCTTTTACTCTACGACGCCACACCAACTAGAACCTGCCAATTCTCAGGAGACAGATCTATAATCAGCAGACGGTTCGTCGGGGACCGACGAACAAAAGTAAATTTAGCCAGCGATGAACGGTTGGAACGCGATGGGGAAGCATCGTAAGAGAGAACATGGCTAAGGTAGAGTCGGATGCGATGGGGTAGCAGTGGTCCCAATAACGCTGGTCGCTCAGACGCTTACCCTCCCGTGGCTATATTCATTCGACACTTCTTGCAACCAACGAAGAAGCCGGCCAGATGCGTCCCTTCTCGGCCCGTGAGGCTGCCGCCGCAGCTCTGTTTATGCCGAATCTCGTGTGGAGGCAGCCTCTTTTTTGATGGAGCGAGGGGACGGCTGCTGAAAGTGGCTGTAAAGAGGGGTGAAACCGGCGAACGAGCAGTGGTAGCTCAGTGACGAAAAGCGGTCTGCAGGCGGAGCATACCGACGAGGTTTCACATCCCTTTTCCAAATCACGATATGAGATGCGATAGGGAAGAATAGGTGCATTTGTATCCGTATGCCGGTGCACACTGGGTGTATATATAATACGTCCGGTCTAGGAGGTGCCTGCGTTAGGACGATGCGGGTGGCGGGAGGAGAGAGTTGGAATATCGGTGAGTTCGCATTGAGCTAAGTTGAGCGCGTTCGCTCGTGCAATCTGCTCCATTCCTTGCTCAGCAACACACTAAAGAAGTGGTCGTGCACAAAACAAACGGGAATCCTTCCAGTCTTTCTTATACCCTTCAGTAGCAGCTGAAAATCCCCTAAACTTCACCGCCCTTTTGAGTAGTAGTGGTAACACCCACCCGTTGTACCAACTCACTTTCCCCGCAGCCTAATGGGGTCTTTACATTCAGCGTTGCTGCATATTCCGTGAACACTGTCCGCTTTATCGTAGGCACTAAAATGCAAGAACACTCGAATGTGTGTCGAGGTCGACTACATCAAATACGATATCGCTTGGCTTGCCATACCCGCCTTTGCTTTGACTTGCGGCCTAGCTACTTGCTTGCTCGCCTACCTATTTGGCTGTCTGCCCGCTTTCTAGCTCTCCGGCGTATTGCATACAAAAAATATCGCTCCAAGTAGGCAATTCGTGTCTTCACTTTTCTCCGACTACTTCTATTTTTCCTAGCCCATGAGCAGGAACGGCTAGTTCACCTATGTCTTGCCTTGCCAGCTCCTTGGCCAGCGAGCTGGTCAAATCGCGCCGCTTCTCTTCACCGCCCCCTTGCTGTTGCTCTCTGCTCCGCATTTCTTTTCTGCTTAGTTGTCTTGCCTTGCCTAGGTAGGCGTGTTGCAAAGCGGTCTGTCCTCTGGGACCCTTCAGAACGATAGGCTATGGCCTGAGGACAGCACGGGCTTCCATCAGATGCACGGGTCGGCTCCAGCTTGCCATCATGCGCTCTCTATGACAGAAGGGTACTCACAATAAAGTGAGCAGGCGCGTTACGTTTTCCCTTCCTTGAGGCCTAGTGTAGAACTATGCCGCACCGTTTGCTGCGTCATCGCCATGAGGAAAGTGGATATGTTATAGAAAAAAGAAGTCTCGCAGCAGCAAGAAGGGAACAAAGCAGTGATATAACTGAACCAAGATGGTCGACCCGATTTGACTGAGACCTTCAAACTAACATCACTTCACTCTCCCTAAAATAGTAAAGCCAGCCTTCATAGGCCAGCAGACGACAGCGTACCACCTGACAAAGGCTCTGCAGTACACGCAACAGTCTGCGTACACAATAAACTTATTGCATTCTTCTTAACCGTACGATTTTTCCTACTATTACTATCTTCCGAGAGCAATATGCGAATATTTTCACCTCTGTCAGGGCCGTGTACTTTTATCGTCAGAAATGATTTTACCTAAAGCGCAACAGGGAACTGTTTGCAGCCGCTTCTGAAGGAAACCAATAGTACTAACTGGCTTTACTAACAATCCCATAGCCTTCGTAAGTGCTTCGCTTCCTATGTATCCCTGCGATAGTTGAACTAGGCCTATTACGTTTCTAACTTCATTTGCATCGCTTTGTTCTACACCATAATTAAGGCTAAAAGCCTCACCTTTCTAACTCGATTCCCGTCTTAACATGCATAATTCAACTACGAAAGGAACAAAACGTTACAGATATAAATGTTTACGATGTTCGCTTTTATTTATCATTATACTTCTATTACGTCCAAGTGTCCCAGTTAGCAAGCTGTTACGCGGTTCTTGAAAATTTACCCAATAATTGCTTAGCATACATATTGTTAATGTTATCATTCGTTTTTATCTATTTGATATATTTAAATTGACCGATACTCTTTGCTTTTGTCTGATGTATCTCTACCGATGTTACCCCCGTTTCGTAACCATAATTCGTTAAGGTCTGAGGTAACTTCTGGCAAATATATTATTGCCTATGAAATACTACATAACTTATTGAACTGAAGGTTCGATACCTTATGGTTAAACTTAAAGAGTCATGCCATAAAACGCTTTCTGCGCCCATCGTCTTTATACCTTAGTACCTTATACATTGCATTATACGCAGAAAACGATATCAAGAGTTGATTAGCTTGATCGTTTTGTGTCTCGACTTAGTTTTTTGCTACCAGATACCAGCAGCCCACCTCTGTCATGACTATGTCACTATCCTCTCTAAAGCTCTCGTATTATACGCAGCATCTTACCTACGGGAAGAGCTAAGGTGGCTTTGTGGGTGCTTGGATAAGTTCGATGCAGTGAGATGATGTTGGTTTTCGTATATTGACAATATTATAGTTCGCATTGGGGATCTCGTAAGGCACTATACAGAGGTGACTGCCTCTAAGTACTAAACGGTCTGTAAATTAGGCCAATTCAAATTCTATTTAGTGTAATAGTAGTCTGTAATTAAGTAAGTAATTCATCGCTTAGTTTGTTCTTCTACTTAATCTCATTTTAGGTTCATATAGGTCGACAAGTAGTTTAGATTCATTCCGGCCATCTGCAGATTAATGTTCTGCTATTAATTGGTTTACTACAGCCATAAGGGACAGCCTCGTATAATCATGGCTAGCAAGAGGAACAGGTTAACCCAATAATGATGAGTCAGGAAAAAGCAGATGAACGTGTCTCGTAGACAAATCGATCACCTAGAAAATCTGCTGGCTCGATCGGCAAACGCTTAGCCGGAATCAAACACACTGGTCGATAGCTCACGACAAATAGTATAATTTGACAGTTAAATATATCACATCTTAGTACGGAAGCTCACCACACGGTGTTGTTCTTCTGTAAAGTCCAAGCTTTTAAACACAAAACCACACATCGAAGCTCATCGATGCAACCGCTGCCACATCGAAGTTTCGATGTGGCAGCGGTTGCATCTTGTTATGTATTATTAAGTTGAATAATCTTAGAGCGAAATTTACATGCCGATTGTGTATGCGTACATGAGTTAAGTAGCAAACCCAAAAATTTGCTTTAGTTCTAGTTTCGGTTTTCAACAAATCTTAGAGGTAACTTTATAACATGTTAGATCTTTAACATCACAAACAACGATTTTTAATGAAATTTTATATATATATATATATATATATATATATATATATATATATATGTGTGTTACGCTTTTAGGAAATGTCGAGAAACTATATCGAAGTTACTTAGGTTTAACCTAGGGTTTAACTTAGGTTTAATAGGGAAAACCTTATTCGATAGTTCTTCCTAGAGGGATTCTATGCTACAAACCCGTTGCACAATAGAAACGTTTCAGGTCGTTTTGTCACTCTAGCGCGTAATGATAGAATGATCTTTATTAATGCTTAACATTATAATAATCAGATATTAACACGCCAATATACACGTGTTGAAATAGAGCGTTCGGTAGAATAGTTGTATAAGGAGTAGACTTGTTTGTCTACTGGTAAATATCGTATTAACTCACTGTGAGATACTATCAGTATCGAGCAGTATGGTGTAATTTCAACAACCTGTCGTTCCATTGCCACTGTGTATGCAGTCCTAAATTTATCCCAGTACCGCCGCGGGCAGTAGGGATTACGCTAAGCTCCGTTGTTGCTTGCTGTTGTAAGTGCCACGCTAACGCCTGTTTCAGAGGGGGCTTTGAGTAGTGACGGAGCAACCGTAGAATTTCATCTTTTTTTTACGTGCCGGAAATTGTACGTAATGGTCAAATTTGACAAAGATCTTAGTTATCGTTGTGATAAAATTATAATAGAACCGAAAATTCCGCTCTCATGTTATTTAAAATAAACAGTTCTGTAAAAGACTGACCGGCTAAGATGTATGTCCTTTGTATTTGAGCATTTAACGTTAGCATCCTCGAAGGTCCAATACTTCTTGGAACGAATCGCCCTTCAATTTCCTTTGACCCTACGTCTTCGGCAACTCCTTGACCGATCTTTTCCCAAGCGTCGCAAATATCCGCAGTTGACGCTGTGCTAATTAACATCCACTAAGCTGAGAGACACATAGAGTGGTCCAGGTTCAAAACTTCGCCTAAACACGCTTCATGCCGCAAGGAACCACTTGTTTGAAGCAATGCTCAACGGCAGTATTGGACGCAAAACTGGAAAGATTTCTGAGAAATCACACGACATCCCATTGTGTGCCAGTATGCTGAATGTAGGCCTGTATCACGCAGAGGTAACAAAATAAAATGTTTGCACATTGTCAATGTAAAAAAAAAAAGGTGAAAGCTTAAGAGAGTTTGACACAGCCCTATAGACGACTGAAGCAAAATTACTCCAACCCGCGTAGTTATTTTGTAATAAACGAACTTCTTTTTTTGGGAGGAGCATATGTATAAACTCTTTCGGGTGACTTAGAAGAAACGAAAGGTGTGCTAAAGCCATCCTGGTGGACGCTATTTGTTCACGTTTTTCGTATCCAACTGCCGTTGCTACCTTGTTCATCTTCGGGTGTAGGATGCCCCATCCATCGTTCCGGAGAGCCTCGGAACCCATGTCTAGCCTCATGCCCTTTCGGCTTCAACGTAATGTACACTATCACTGCACACAAGAAACAATATTTTGCCTTTAGCTTTTTCTTATGCCACATGCGTTAAAGCTGTAAGTGGGTCGGCGAAACATACCATGACATCGATAGCTGTGAAAAAAAAGGCAAGTAATATTGGCATACTAAGAGATGAACTTAAAGTAAGGAGGATCTGATTACCCTGCTGATTTGGCCTCCGGAGTTTTCTTTCATACTGGTCAGGGACTATTACGTTTTGGCATTATTTTTTAGTATTACTATTATCATTATTATTTTTGTCGTAGTACAAAAAGAATATCAACTACTACCTATCCCCAACCTGCGTGCGCTGTAGATCTGCTACAAGTACTTTTCCTCCTCTATTTCTTTATCGTGTTCGTCCTCTAGTGAATATATTTTAGACAGCCTTTCTGCTCAAATCCTTTAAGCTGCCTCCGTACCTGAAAATACCGAGTCGACCACCAAGGAGCTGACGCGCGGGTCGGATTTCGCAAAAGGTCATATGAAATTCAAATTTTGTACTCCTGCCGTATCTGCAAGGGCAGATCTCCTATTTGAGCTATTTAGGTTTCGCAATTCGGTACGCCTGCTGGCTGGCTGACTGACTGGACGAAAGTGTCCCCGTAAAAGGAATAGGTAAAATGGGAGCAAATTCTGCGAAGGACTCCCCTGTTGGGGCAAAATCTGTGATGAGGCTTAAAGAAACGAAGTATCCAGGTGACGTGTGGTCGAAATAGGGTTTCTTCGAGCAAACTTGCGGCCCTCAGAAGCAGAACGTTACGAGCAAAGCCTTTGATGAGACATGGCCAAAGGTAATAAATAGGAAAAAAATACACGTTTCAAAGCTATCTGTTTTTGCGAGTTAAGTTTTATAAAAATCGCTACACCGTCGTATTCCTGGTGACGGTGCCCGTAGCCATTCAAAAGCTCTCTGGTAGAGTACAGTAAAAAAGGATTAGGAAAGATAACACATTCCAGTGAGAGTTTATTCAGTACTATCCCAACGGCTTTGATGAACTTTGGAGTATGGTTCAGAATAGAGAGGGCTACCAACTAATGAAAAACAAGGAAAATATCTAAGGGGGGCAAAACGCATCGCGCGTAGAACGAATTCGAGTACAAACCTATTTTTGTTCAACATGGATTCTAATTTGTGAATTTGTAAAGTAAGTGTATATTGATCTATCTGAAAGGTGACGCAAATTATAGAAAGAGAAACGCAAAGGTATTGCATAATGTGGATCAACGTTCTTTAATACTAAACTTTAAGGTGCTACAGGCGTTCCCAGTGGAAAATAATAAAGATCCCACGTCTGTTGTGATGGTGACTTGTTTAAGCTGGTGGTTATTCTGTGAATATCAGTCATCGAGCTCTGTGTAACTTTTCTGCTACCCACACCTTCAATTAATAATTTTTGTTCCTTGATTATATCTTATTTAATTAAGTATATTCTAGAAATCGACTTTAGGTTTACGTCTTTCTATTTGTACTCCCATTATTTTAGCTTAACAAAGACTTTTCTTTATTTTGCATACAGACTTAATTGTCCTTGGCTAAAAACGAGCTAAAATCATCGTAGTATTGCAGTGAGCTGAATAAGCAAAACTGCCTTAGTTATCAGACCTTATCTAAAAGTACTAGCTGACACCACCTAGTTAAGTATAATTATATGTACTATTCCAAGCAGTACCAAATAGAGTCGACATTACTTCATGTTTAATAAAAGTTACCTCGTTATTATAGGAAAAAGTTAGCTTTGATCCAGTGCTTTAAGCCACGCATTGATTGAAACATGGATCTGATGACATCGTATACCTTGAGGTTGCCATATTTTATAGCTACAAGCAAATCGATACATGAATTTGACCGACACGTTTTTCGCTTTTCTTTGTAATACCTCATCCTCAATGATAAAATGAACTTCGTATATTTATCTGACCTACCTAGAGACCAGCGGACTCACCAAGCAAGGGCTGTCAGCAGAATGAGTCAGGTAAAAGCATTTACCGTCTGGTAGGTTGCTAGGTAACCAGCACGGCACGTGTGACACGCAATAGCTGCCCATCTAACCAGTCAACCGACTCCGCATCCACGAAAAACTTTGCACTAGCCTCCACAGCCCCAGCAGTTATCCACATGCTTTCTACTTTTCCTGAATACGAGCATGTTCTACCGCGATTCTTTCATCTCTTACTCTCGTTGCTCTTAGAGTGGTTCCGGCTGGTTTGCACTGGTTGTTACCAATCAGCGTCGTTGCCGCCTTCTATGCCCATATACATTGCCAACTAGCTCTTTTTTCTTCATTGCCACCTCGGCTGTGACGGCAGCAGTGATGGTGGAGGTTTTGCTGGAAGCCGCGTTTCTTCTTTATTCTGCTGTTGCTGCTTTTGCCGTTTCCATTACTTCTTTTGCGTGGTTTGCATCACCGCACAACTTACTCGTTCGGCTTTCGCCGATGCAGCTGGCAGTCTTGCAAGTTTGTTTGCAAGACTGCTAGTTACCTTATAGAAGTGGCAGCAGTAGTCGATTTAGTCTCCGTCCTCTTACGAAGAGGCTGTCTTGCCTATGAGCCCCTAGCGACAGAGTGCTGCGCTGCCACCGTTGCTTCGGTGTCTTTGGGTTGCTAAGACCGCTGGGCTGGAAGAGCGGGCAAAGGAGAGGAAACTAAAGATTCGACTCTCTGCGGTAGGGTATGCTGGTAAGAGGTAAATATAAAGAGAGATAAGAAAAAACGCGGAGGGCCGCGTTGCTTAAAAAGGTGATATCCACTCGGTACAAAAGCGTCCCCATCCGCTTTTGCATTCGAACTTCCCCTTCTGTTCTGCACTCACTTTCTGCATTTCCCACTGCGGACTCCCAAAAGGAGCCGAAATCGCGCAACGGCCTCTTCGCTCTAAGTTGCCCTATCGCATCCAGGATCCCTCCTGTCTGATTACTACTACTACTACTATGACCATCTCTTTTCTGCCTATCTCTAGCCGCCGCCCAAAAGCCCGTAAAGAAAGGCCGAAAATGCCGTTTGGCTGCGAACTTGGAGACTATGCTAACGGACAAAGACATCCAACATCCAGACGACTAGCTGCTACGACTGTTGCTGCTGTTCCGTTTTGCCCCAGCCTCCAACCCTAGTACTCCTTTTCCCATAGTCACCCTTCACGTGTATTTCAAAGCCCCGCATTTCCTGGTTGTTCGTCCTTTGCTCCACCGCCCTCCTTCGGCTTATTCCCATCCAGCCAATGAGCGTTATTAGACAGAGAATGTTGGTGAGAGCGGCAATGACTCAAGGAGAAGCTATTGGTGCAGTAGACGATGACAAGCAGGAGAATAACAGTGACGATGGCAACCGCGAAGCTAAGTGACTCCTTCGAGTGCTAGTTCTATACGCTGCGGTGCCGCGCTTTCTGTGTGTACTACAGGAACACGATGCCAAACACCGCGTGTCTCTCCTTCGCCGTTTCCCTAGATGTGTTTGTCTATCGTTTGGACGCGAGTTTTGCGCAGAGGAAGTTTGTACGAGCGTTCGACCGGGTTTGGGGGGATTGTGACGTTGTGGGAGTAGTAATAGAAGCAACGATCGTGGTGGTGAGTGGGAAGTAACGCGCTGCTGTTCGAAGCACAAAGTGAGCTAGCGAACCGACGACGGCCACTGCAGAAGTGATGGCAGCTCAACAGACGACCAAGAGAGAGGCTCTCTGTGCCGAGATAGGAATGGCAGGGACATCGGGGTCGAAAAAATCTGCCTACCAATCGGTCGGTTGTTTGGTGAGGTACGAAATAACGGGGGCCAACTAACTACGAGCTAGCCCAGGGTTAACAGGGTTGACTGAGATGGTGAGAAGAGGCAGTAGGATGAGTGCCACTTACCGCAAGTTAATTAGCTTTGAGGGTTTCTTCCCCAGCAGAACGTTTGTCACCGCCACCGCTACCCCCTTCTGGCGTACCCTGGTCCATGAGGATAACAAAGCCTCTCAAAAGGTCGCCGTCGTTCTCCCGTCGAGTGGGCTCCGCTTCTAAGCGACTCCCACTGTCGCCACCACTAGCACGGGCAGCACCCGCCGACGGAGTTGACGGCCATATAAATGACTGTTACGACAACCGCTACTACTGTTACTTGCTCGACTTTTCTAAACACTGCCAATCGCAACGACAGCTGAGCCTAATACTACTAGCGCCGCTGCCAGTGCCCACCGCTGTTGTGACACGACGCGCCCGGTCACCACTACCCCACCCCCCACCCCCCTCCACGCCAACCGCTCGTTCGTTCGTCCATCCATTCGTGCGTCCCTGTCTGTTTCAAGCTGTTCCATCTTCACGTTCGTCCTCGCCAGTTCGCTTGTCTCGCGGCTCCCTACCACTTGCGCACTCACATTCCGGCTCAATTTAAAGACTGCCTACCGCCTGCTGCACTATGTTGGACCAGAAGCAAATGTCGCACTTGTACAAAAACATCTGCAGAGAAGTACTTCGATTCCATTGCTCTATTGGAAGCCTCGAGCTCATTGAGGGAACGAGTCAGTTGATAGAGCCCTGTTCTTTGGCGTTTCACTACTCCATACAGGACCGAACAGCTCGGACCAAGTGCTTAGTGACGAGTAGCATATGGCGGAACAATGTAGTAAATTTCCTGCATTACTACCACTGCGTACAGATTCAATCAACAATAGAGACAAACCAATTTGGCCTTGCCGTCTGGTCAAATGGTAAAAAAAGAATGAGTGCTTAGAATCTAACTAGCATGGCTGGCCAGGCTGCAAACCTCTGAATCAGTGGCCCGAGCAGATGATGAACAGAGAGAATGGGAATTTTCTTTCTGGTATTAGCTCACTGAGAAAAAGTGCTCGCTATGCATTAAGTGGCCATGATACGATTGTAGAAATATTGTTTAAAATAATGCACCTTGAAAAGGCAAATAAATCTATTTCTATACTTATAGTCGCCATATTGAATTGACGACGGAACGTGACTTAGGAACGAAAGATGTAAAGTTGCGTTCATACTCTTCTGGGCTTACCTACATGTTCATGCAACAGAGGAATTAGCAGGACTGGTGTCTTGTGCGTCATGCAGAGGGCATGAGCGCTTAGCATATACTGGCTTTCTTTTATTCCTGGAGTACACCGTTATATGCATTCACAGCTAATAGATAATCATGGAAGTTCTAACGAATATGGTAATACTGTATGAACCAACTGTACGCCATGTAATTCTCTGTCCCTAATTGCCTTGCCTTATTCCGCTGTTTGGCCGATCGTCTATTAGTTTCGTTGGTTTGTTTCGATTGTTTTTATCCTCCGTGCCCAACTACTACTTTAGGCTTTTCCAAGAAAAATTCAACTTACATATCTGGCCTGGCTGATACGCAAACATCTAAACCGTTCCCTAATTAGAACGAGACAGCGCCTCAACCATAGCAACATTAGAAAAGGGAGTAGTTGATATAGATACATCTACGAGTTAATATTCTGTTGACTATCATTTAGCCCCTGGCCGATGCGAAGTCAGATGAAATAAAATGTCATCAGATTTGGCCAGTTGAGGGGAAGTGGTCCTAAAAATAGGCCTGTACGGATAATACCCACACATAGATGACGTTGAAACGGATGTACGACATGCTCTAGTCCATTTAACCCTTCGCGGATTGTGTTCTGTCTAGATATGCAATATATCAGCCAACCGGACTAAAAATAACTTGAGAACTGTTTTTAGGTAAACGAAGCGTAATAATAAATAAAATAAAAAAATAAAGCACACAATCTAGTGAGATAAAATGTCATTTTCAAGTAATCTTTCGTTGAAATACTAGATATAAAGTAATAAAAATGCAACGATTTGCCGAATGAAACAACGTTGAGAACAGTGAAAGAACCTCATGGCATTAGCTTGCCGGAGGAAGGAATCCGTATTTCAATCTCTTAATAATCTCTCAGTTGCCTCTGAAGTTCTACTTAGTCCTAAACACCATGCCGAGCAGTATTTACCTTGGTCTTTATTTGATTGGTGTCTATCGCTAGTCGTATGCCCTCCATGCAGATGTCAATCATCCTCACTGAGCGTTTCCGAGTCTCAATTGCGTCACTTATGTAACACTTAATGTAATAGTCGATTCCTCGATTATTTATCTATGTGCGCTACTTATTTCTAACGGGGAATCCAGCTATCCATAATAGATTATGTATATAATCATAGACATGTATTACAGAGATCTCATTCATATTATACCTAAATCACATTATCGATGGGTTCGAATAACCGGGTCCGACCACAGCGCCATGTCGGCACTATCCTATATCAAGCATGGTCGGCCCACTCTGTTTTTTTTGAAAACAAATATTATAAAAACTAAAATGCATAGCTATCACTGCTATTATTATTTGATTTTAATACTGTTTGCGGGTTCGTACATAGTCTGGGCCGCCAAGACAGTTGATCAATGTTTTCGTACGCAGCGTGTCAGGGGTGCATGAATGGTGAATCGAAGAAAAGCGCCAGCCTGACCAGCACTAGGTGGCAATCGAAATCGCATTTTCACAGAGAGAGGCTAATTGCCCAAATGAAAGATGATGACGAATTTTTTTTATCGAGCCAGAACACCCGCTTTTTCCATAGATGTTAAGCGTATTAGTCAGTTTGTTGGAAGCTTTTTGAAGGCAGCTTTACGTACGTCTCCTCCGTAGTCGATATGCTAAATGATGAAAACTAGGGATACTGTAGTGCTGTAGACGAGTGACGATTGCCTGCATCCCGTGCTAGTAGCCATTGACTGATAAGTGCCATGCAGAGCTAGGTAATATCAAGCGCGTTATTTGAATCTAATGATTAGCTTAGCACTGTGGGAAACGTTCATCAATTGGCGATTTCGAATGTAACTGCTCTGCGTCCTGGATGAACGTTTCATCGTGGGTTAAGTTAGTAGGGAGCTTTGCTCCTAATGAATAACACCTAACTACCAGACAAGTTCTACGTAGAATGGCGGGCCACAACATGAACACGTGACGCGACCAGCTTGTTCCTTTTTGTCACAGACGCCCGAACCATGGAACGCCTATCACTTACAATAGGCACACCCGAATGGCAAAATTAATTATCTCATCTCGTACGACACTTCCACCAACTTCTGATCATATTTTGGCGATCGTAAAAAGTGCAATGTCAGTGTTTCATATAGTTAATAAGTTAGCCGAAATATAGTGCTGATAATATTAGGAAACGTTTGTGTTCTAAGAAAAGGAACACTTTTTGTCGTTCCCCACTGTTAGCTTTACAAGGCCGCCCGTAACAGCTAACGTCGTTTCGTCCAAATAATCAACAATATCAGAAATTCACCGAAAGAGGCATTAGGGTGAGGCATTTATTATGAGATAACTAAATCCGATTCTGGTGAAACGACTTGATAATTAGGGTAATCGGTTTCCGCCGTTTGTTTAGTCAGAAAGAACAAACGAAAGAAACGCATGTAGGGCTTCGATACATGTTTCAAGCTAGACTCTTAGAAAGTCCATTACTCAACTAAGTAAAAAAATTAATTAGCATACAATCAGGCATTTATTATGATGCATTGATTGTCAAACCTTTGGCTATGGCTTAAATTGTCTGAAACTGCTGTATTTCATATAGATTAGACTGGTACAAAGACTTCACTCACCGTACCGCTATAAGTTATAACATTACCGTTAATTATAATTAATTGCACACGTATAATTTACGTTGGTAATCCAGCATGCGAGATAGATCTAAACGTTTATCATGAACATATGAACCCGTATTGTTTCCAATTAAGAAACAGAGCTGTATACTACCATGTGGGTCTCACTTAATTTCTCAAGCAATAAACGATAAGCTGTTGAACGATTAGGCCTGCGTTCGGGAGTGTCCTAATTTACCGCATCCAGACTTCGAACGAGTGCACTCTCCACGATTTCTTACTCTCAGAATGCGCGTTCTCTATCAGTGTTTTCGAACTGGGATCGCCCGGTGACGTTAACGGTTTCTGCTTGGTGACGGCTGCTCTCAGATCCTTACCTTAGCTATCTGCTCCTCCTGTAACAGCTCATTTTCTTTTCTACGCTATGTACAAATGCAGTAACATACCTTCAAAAATCTAAGTAAAAGCTGAAGAAATTTTTAAAAAGTTATAAATAACGGGTTCCTTTCGAAACGATATGAAGGATTTTTCTTTTCGTCGTTCCCTCGACAACATCCATCCGGACCGTTGACAAAGTCTGTTACAGTCGACTGATCGAAAGCTCAGCCTGCATGCTTCATCATTTAAAACGGCCACTTTGTGGTATTGTTTACTAATCGTTACATAGGCACACAGAGATAGTATCCCATGCGAAGTTACCTACACACACGCTGGAAAAGCTACGATGAAGTTAGAAACGCTGCTCCGCACGCAAAATATTGACGTCAAAAGAAGAATTTTAAAACGATGGGTCGAGGGCATAAGTACATTATTGCAAATGCTAACGAAGACGACCTGACCCAGCAAGAGCCCGTAGAGTGTTGGACGATATTTGCAAAGTTCATCCTAGCGTGCAAAAGCCTTGTGCGTTCTCAGGGTCGAAAACGATAAAACGGATGGTGTTTAACTGCATTTAATCAGGCGAACAAATAAACTTTATTATTGGCTATTTGCTATTGAAGTAATAGTATGATACCTAAGTGACTTATTTTGCTATTTAAGTTGCTTATTTGTACAGGTCTAGTTTTAATATTAGTGTTAAAACTTTCACTTAGATATCTGGGTGAAACGATTTGACAACTGCTGCTTACTATCGTTATCATTCGACCTAAATATAAATAGGTATGGTAAAATCATCTAACGCTCGTGTCTAGACAGATTTCCTACACGACAAACGGAATGCAACAGGGCAACCTATGTCCGATCTCTTCCAACGGATCAATAATAGAATATCCTACGCCATACGATTATTTTTATGTTTAATCGGAACAGATCAGAGGAGAAAGGCTCCCAAATTACCAAACATTATCTATACAGCATAAAATCAGTAAGCAGTGTCTTGCATACTGCATTGGCGCGCGTACTTTTTTTTCAACTACTCTAAAATGAATATACCCTAAAATAAGAATAGCTCGCTACAACCTCGTATTAGAGCCTAAACCCATTTTCTGGTAAGTATTATTGATTTTCGACGCTGTTTGTAATCTTTTTGTCCTCATTTTAGAAATAAAATGTGCGAAGATTCATTCGGTCTTTCAATCTATGGCTTATCTTACAATTTCGATTGGGGTTGCATTTTTAGAGGCAGCAATGACTGGGTTTCTTTGCCAAGCTACCGAAAAACCCATTTAGATTTTTCGAAAATTCGAGAAGAGTATATCATTTATGCCGTTACTGCATTGCAAAAAGTGTTCTATAGTATCGCTGAAAAATGACTGGCATCGAGCAATAGGTACTGATCGAAGCAGCATGATACTGGTTGTAAGATTCTGTAGTAACTTCCGATTCATTTCTCTTGCGTCGTCTATCCACCGTTTTTGCTCGCATATATCTATATCCACGTCTGATATTCTGGCAGCAGCACTCGGACGAGAGGAGCAGATCGACAAACCTTATTAATTAATATTGCACGATGTTTACAATATTATGAGTAAATCAATCCGCCTTCTCTTCGTCTGACTGTCACAGAGCAGCAGCTGGGCAGTCATATGCTAGTGTCTGACCGGCCGAGCTGGGAGACGGAGGTCAAGCAATACCCTATTGCCAGCGCCCTCGAGGCTCATCCAACTACCACTGGCCTGGTGCGACATTCGGTGACAGTCATAGGGTCTATAGATAGCTATGAACAGAACCAGTTTGAGCTTCGCCATGGCCCAGCATGTTTCTTGGCCTTCGTTCATTCGTTGGTGTGCTGTCTCTATTCTTATAAACGGATGGTGCGTGTACGCCCAACCCAGTGCCTGCGTGCTTCCTACTGTCTCTTTTCCTTTTTATGTATATGAGTATGTCTATGTGAGTGCGCTTGTGGGGTCGCACGTCGAGTCACGTAGTCTCGCAATCTTCTCTGTATCTTTTCTGAATCTCTCGTATACTTTCCCGATCACCAATCCGCGTCTGCTCTTACCGCAACTGTTTTTTCTGCTCTAACCAGTATTGCGCTTGCCGTCACCGTCTTGGCCGTCCCATCCTTTCTTGGTTCCTCCCATTACGACCGATGACCGTTCTACGCGTTTCCGCCGGCGCTAGCCTCCGAGTTGCCTTCTTGTCTCAGGCCAGCCAGCGTCTGAAAAGCAGCAGCTCCTGATGGTCAGCCAGCTAGCTCGCTGGACGGGTTTAGTCTTGCTCTTTAGCCTTCCGTCCACTTTCCTTTTTTCTTCTTTTTTTTTCATATTATTTTTTTTGCCACTTTCTCCATTTCATATCATCTACGTACATTCTCCTTTCCCGCACGTTCTTCTCCCTCCGCTTTAAGCCCTACTGCCCTCCAGCTACTGCCGTGGTGGCCATTGCCAGCAAGCACCCTTACGGAAACACAGATGATAAGCATACACTCACACGCTCATGTGTATATGATGAGCAAATAGCATAGTTAAGTATGACACGTCTGGTCCAGCATGGAAACATGTTTGCCAATCTTCTAGTACGTATAAGCTACTGCTGCACCCGCGCGTGCTTCAGGGGGCCGGCAGTAGGGGTAACAAATAAAGCCAAGTGGTGTCCTTCTTGTGCGTTACTGCCTTTTTCACCGAGTCCTCTTCGTCTTTGCTGAGCAGTTGGCAAGCAGCTGCAGCAGAGTACGCTTCCTAACCCCTCTATACGTTACCGGCGTCGGCGACTTGTTTCAAATCTGAAGCAAGCCACCTTAGTCGCCGGCCGTCACCTACAACGCTTAGATCGCAACCGACGCATACGATATGAAAGCGTACCGTTGCATGGATTATTACACCTAACGTGGTCTTTTGATGTAACATATTTCATTCATGTCGACATAAATATCGCTTTATACTACCTCGGGGCTCAGTCGTGCACGGTGAAGGCGCCTGTTGAAGCTAGTATACGTTTGACATGAAGTCTGCATATCATGGGGCATTATTGAATATGGATCGAGCGACTAAGGCCATTCTATCTCTGTGTAACAACTGAGCGGATCACATATGTAGCAATTTTTTAAGCTTATGGATACCAAGACTTACACGTTTTAGCATCTACCTATTCTCACGCATGGTTCACATTACACGTAGAATACAGCAGAAACTATGTAACGTAACTTATTACTTCTGCGTGGAACTATACACAGGAATAAGTCCAAGTTTAAGTCTATGGCGGGGGTTCGTTGCATTGTTGAGCTGTTCCTGTTACGCCTATTCGTATATAAATATTAGTACTTTTGCTATTGTTAGATATCTGTAGTTTTACTTTTTCCCAACCGTGTTTCGTTTAGTCCACTGCATTACTTGATTTATTTGGTTATCTCGTTGAGCTGATCTCACACCTTGCTTTGTTTATGATCTCTGCGGCCTGTCACCGTTTGTTATTACATTTCCGTGCTCTCATCGCCAGTTTTTAGTGCTACCGCTAACTCTTTATCTTACTGAAATGATCCAACTCTCTTCTCCAGTATGATTGCTTGTTATCTCAGACTGAAGCTCTGAATATAGCTTTTACAATATTCGTACACAGTCTAATAAAAACTATCTAGGGATGTTCGCGCAAATTAGAACTCCACTTATAAAGTTTAACATCGAAATACGTCTTTGCTTTCGAGCATGAGCCGATTTCTCTTAGATATGGCGCTTTTAATAGAAATAAGACAAAACATTATTAGAATCACTCTTAACGTGGCCAATATATAGATTTAGACAAACTTTTTTGTTTTTGGCAATAGGGCAATAGAGGTGTAACATGTAAGTGTACGTATAAGAATGTGGGCTATCTACTGAGTTTTTGAGCCGGTAGATATCCGAGTTGGAGCCTATTGCAAAGAGTTTGCTATTAGGTATCCTTAGCTAACCACAGAAGAAAAGCTAGGCCCGATCATGGCGAGTGGGTCGTAATTCCCGGCATGTGGTCGAGTACATGTATCCAATAGATTTAGCTATCATCGCGAGCGCCCTATTCAAACAATTCAGATTATATCTGCGCTATGATACTTTGAACGAGCTGAACATGGCAAGGTTAATGGTACGGCTGAAAAACGCATATAAAATTATATTAAGGAGTCAGAATATTTAAGAAAATGTATGCCTTAGCTGGAAATTGAGTTCAGGATCTTACCTGTGCCGTCACGACGACATACTCAGATAAACAAAGTTTACTTTGCGCGCCACGACATCTTTGTGTACTCTGTTTGGGATTATATTTTGACATATGGAACAGTTCTTAAGGGAGTTACTTTCGTTGTGAACAGAAAAATGTTATCGCTTTATTGACAGTTTGTTAGGAAAGCTGCAAATACTCGTATTGCATTCTACGGCATGACTGGATAGTAAAAGTCAAGTACTGTTATTTCGCTCGTTAGCAATGAACTAGTCACCATCGTGTGCGGTATCCAGCTTTTACTTTTAGTGGCTTTAGTGATAGGTACAATTTGTGTTCAATCGTAAGTAGAACAGAAACGGCGCGACGTTCAAATCATATTTTTTTTTACCAAATCTTCGTGTTGCATATCCATGTGGTGCCGGAAAAACCAGCCTAGATGGTCGAGTATTTGAGCTTTACGAACTTCATGGACATCAATACCAGTTATGTTTGTGATATTGCTTCGTTTCGGAGAAAAACACCTGATACATGTTAGTCAGCGACGCATCGCACTAGATCGACGCTCCCATCTCTGCTAATGAAGCAATCCTTTAAATATCGTACAAGTATAGGGTCATATAAGATGGTGGTGTAGGGAAAAACAGTCTTCCCAGCATGAGTGGGTGAGGCAAGCTGGCTATTTCAGCCTCTAGTCTCTTACTTTGCAGAACAGCAGGAAAACAAGTCCAGCACATGTACCTAGTTGGCCGCTCGCGGAGGTCGCTGGTCACCGCTGATTATAACTAGCATAAACCTAGCAGCGACCGTGTCACGTGTTTCCGTTTGTCCGCTTCAGGTCCAAGTGCGCAAAAGGACAAGATGCAAGGTGTACCTCCTGATCCGCCTCATCACCTGCTGTTCTAGTTCACTCGTTACCGAAGCCGAACGAAAGCCGAATGGCACCAGCAAAGGCATGCGAAATGTAAAGTTATCGCAGCAATGACTGTTGCTGCCGTCATTGTTTATCTGTAGCACAACTCCTCTGGTTCGTCTGCTCAAGTCTTTTATTCTGTCTGTTCTCATTCATTTTGCAGTCATGAACTAGCAGAAAAGATGGGGCGACCAGTGAAAGGACCCCAGGGGGCAAGGGAACTTAGAATTTTCACGTTTATGCCAATGCTTCTGGTAAAGAAGCAGCTTTCGTTAACCTTTTATGTTGTTAACATGTTATAGGTAAAACTTGAGTGAACACACACTCTCGCAGGTTCTGTATCGACAGTTGCGACACACATATTACTTTGTAGCAAGCCGATCCGCTGGTTAGGCCTTCAGCCTTTTACTGCTTTCACAACACGAAATCATTCAAGGCGTGTCTGCACGTGTATGTGAACGTGTATACACTCTGATTACTTGCTGTCGCTTACTGGAATGCACGCAAGCAAGCTATAGCATACGGCACTATAGCACCCGAAGGTCAACCCAACTCGTCAATCTAGGCAATCTAAGTATTAGATTTTGCTGGAATACAAACCAACATGAGGGGAAAAGCTTACAAGCATGAAGTTCACGATCAAGTCGCAAGATGTTGAAACTCTGTATTGACTGCTAGTCTCTTGTTTGTACTCTACCATAGTTCACATGATAAGACGCAACAACTGTAGAACCACTATACCCAGCTACTTATCCGTTGAACGAGTTGCTACCCAGTGCGTATTTCGCAATATGGTGTACAAACTTACTGAAATGAAGGAAGAACGATCATTATGTATGTCCAGTTGAGATGTTCGATTCATGGATGAAAATTACGTGAGGTTCTGTTTTAATTAGATTCACAATTACAATTAACAGCATCAATTAAAAACTAATGTGAAAGCGTGGGTCGGCTTTTGCTCAGGCCGTATAGCAACCACTATCGACGAAATCTGTGCAGGCTTCGCCTTTTTGGCGATCGATAATCGCAGCTGTGTTCTTGTTTGCTGCAAGAAAGGGAATCGAACCTCTCAAGAAGTACCTCTCTAACATTTATTATTTTAGAAGCGTACGTTCTCATGGCATATGAGCACGTGTAAAGTAGTTAAGAGAAGCCGCCTTTAACAGCACATACAGAGTAAACAAATACAAATGATGGTGGTCGCAGTAGCAGACGTCCACGTGTAGGAGACAAAACATACTACTCAAGCAAATACTGCTATTGCTATGTATGCAGTTACGTACATTATGTAAATAAAACACGATAACATAAGCACATTAAAAATCTCTTCCTTTTTCCACCGATTCCGCCGTTGGAAGTGCAGGCGCCCGCAGTATTTTTATATGCTTGCCCTTGTTGTCGCCTTTTTTCTCCAGTAGGCATCCTTACCCTCTACTTTCCGTCTACATCGGCCTCCATGTAAGGCATCATTGTTACCGCTAGCTGTTTCACGGATTGGTTGACGTTGATGCTTACTTTCATTGCTAGTTCAGGTCGCTCTTGTGATGCTGCTCGTCGTACGGACACAGAGTCACTGCGAATGACACGGTTGACTGAAATCGACGAGAGACTGAACGGCCGAAAATTCGGCCTGGCTTACTAACAGCAGCTAGCTAGCCTAGCTCCGACCCAGCTTTACGAAAGCGCACACTTTCCCCTTTTTGCCTTCTTGCCTTTCCGGCATACATACAAATGTAGAAAAACAATTGCGACAGCTATGTACACACGCTACCACCGGCAACACCCAGCAACAACGCGCAACTACAGGAACCTTACCACGAAGAGCATGGCCAACACCAGGCAGCGCAAGTATTCCAAGCCGCACGATCATGATCGCATGAAAGCGAGGGGCAAAACCAGCCTTACCACCGCCATTTGGCCATAACAGCGCGAACAGCAACATCAGCAGCAGTGGCAGTTCCTGGTAGGCGCCCCGGCTGACTTGCGGTTTGCTGATTCGTTCTTGACTTGCGTTATACTCAAAGGAAGCCGTATTCACAAACTGACGATTCCGCATAAGCGTTTTATAGCACAGTCGTAGGCAAAGCGTAGCACCTAAAAGTAGCAGGTGTTTCGGCCAACCCGGTTAGTAAGCAACAATGGGCTAGAAAGGGAAAGTGAAAGATGTATAAAGATAGGGCGTGAATGAAAGCAAAAGTAAAACTTTACATGACTATGACTTTGGTTTTGTGATGCTACTATCAACCGCCGAATATCAACCGGGTCGCTATCTCGTAACCCTAGCGCTAATCTAACCTTCGATACCACAGGGGCATAGCACAATCATCAGGTGACTTCAGGGAGTTTGTTCCTTCTTTTCATTCTTCTCGTTTGCCTTCAGCGCTTTGTCGTGCGTTTTTTCGGCCTTCACCATTCGTCGTATTGCCTCGGAATACCTAACTCACTATTTTCGCCCTGTTCTTTTCGCTTGAGCCCGCCAACGTATATGCAGGAGAAAGCGACCCGGCTTGCTGACCGTTTCCGAGCGAAAGCAGTGATTTGCAAACGGATGCAGTTTGTAACAGAACCTCGAGCCACCTTTTACCCGTTTGCTTCCTCCGTACCCAGCAACATTTTCCTCGCGCGACTATGCATACCTTTGGCTCTATGCATGTGGAAATATATACGAGGAGGAACGTTGCCGCTGCTTTTGTTAATATCGATGTTTGTTGAACTTCACAAGAAGTTTGCGTTATGCGGGCAGTCTTCGGACTAATGCACATCTAAGCCTGTCTTCGGAACGGCGCACTGAGTTTCCGCTAGATTTAGAGATATGTTAGGTGATCTGGGTTCGAGTCCAGGCGTAGACACAGTTGACCTCAAGCTAAAACTACCCGTCA
Organism: Varroa destructor; assembly: GCF_002443255.2. Classification (NCBI taxonomy): domain Eukaryota; kingdom Metazoa; phylum Arthropoda; class Arachnida; order Mesostigmata; family Varroidae; genus Varroa; species Varroa destructor. Next base: position 24,475,550 of record NW_019211460.1, read on the forward strand.
GAAACAGTTCCAAACGGAATAAGTATTACATGCAACTGGCTATCATATATATATTTTCCTTAAGAGGTATGCCCGAAATTGACAGTTTTATAGACTGAATATTCAGTTAAATACGTATTCAAAACGATGATACTTCATCGATTATTCTTCACGTAGATTTCCTTCTAGCTTCACTTTTTTCTTGGATTTTTATTAGTTCGACGCTGATATAGCTCCAAATAAGTGCCGTTTGGAGGAAAAGAATACTTGCATTTATCTAGTTCATTTTCCGTCAGTGTTTCATCGGTAATCTGCTTCAGGCTAATGGGGAAAAATGCAAAAATGAAATCCAATGCTCGAAAATGATTTAATTAAATTTTGGAAATTTCCTACATACATACAGCTCTGCTAAGTATGTATACGTTTATAATTCGAAATAGCGGTGAGGAAAGCATTATAATTTTGGGAAAAGATTTTACTCTTCTGAATATCGCCAAGGCCAATTAAAGGCATCGCTGAAACGCTTCTGTACACTAGATTTTCCACCATTCACTTCGCACGATGTTCCCTGAACGTCTGCTCCGCCCGTTCTCGTGTAGTTCATTTGCGAAAGACAAATCTGTAGTACGGTCTTTTTTATAGCGTATCCATCATATCATACACTGAAAAGTCAAAAGAGCGAATTCTAATAGCAGCCATATTTGTATGACAAGGAAAACTAGATCTGGAATGCTAATGCATTTGCACCTAGCAACGCAATTGCAGCTGCTGACTCGGCCGCTTAGCCGTCAGGCACTTACGCTGCTCTTAGGGGACACCGGTGATGAACTGGTAAGGAAAAAAACAGCACGCGGATTATCGGGCCTGGCTGGAGGCTGCGACAGGCGCAGCTGAGGTAAGATGAAACGTGTAATAAAACACGTTGCCAGTGCTGTCAGGCCGGCCACTTACGGAAGATGGACTGAGGGAAACTGAAAGTTGCCTTTCCATCTAAAAGTCGCAGCGCGCCTTTTGGCCGGCTAGTCGGATCTGCTGTCCGTTAAAGTTCTTAACTCGACCACTAACTTGCTACTTTGACTCAGGTGAACGGTTCTCGTTCTCAGGTGTCAATCGAGCAACCTAACAGGCAATGGCAACAAACGTCGTAGCAGGAACTGCTGTTGCGGCAATAGCCACACTTACCGTAACACACCAGCAGATCTGACAAAGCAGTGGCTGTGAACGGTAGAGGACGAGCAGCATATACGGATCCCAAAGACTTCTTAGAGAGAAACTTTTCCAGCTTCCTTTTGTCCCTCACCTCCTCTTACTTCGCGCTACTACGCTAGACGACGGTTGACTCAATGAGCTTGCAAGAGGCCGCTCGTTTTGCCCTTCGGCCGCCCACCGAGCAGCCCGCCTTAGCTAGCTCGCACGCTTGTCTCAATTAACTTCAACTTTCTACTCAATGTCTTTCTAATCTATGTAATGCCTGCCCATATGTTTGCACGAGTACGTTCATCCGTTCGTGCCTTTTTGTATTTGTCGGCGTGTCCGATTCAAGCACCTGTCTGTTGGCAGGCAGCGGGGAAGCTAGACTGATCCTGCCTTCGGATCGGTGTTTGTCGTATATTAACACTTTGCGAGGTACCGGCGGTCGCCACCAAACCAGAATCAGCCAGTAGAGGCGACGCGCCGGAGGCATGGTCATGTCGGGAAATCGGCCAACGGTAGGACGCTGAGAAGCCGAACAAAGGTGACGCGCAGATGACACACCGTGTCGTTTCTCAGCTCGTATTCGAAATTGCCATTCGTAGCGCTTGGCACAAGCTATCACTCGGTTCGGGTCGCTTTTGCCCGCACATAGTTCAACCTCCATTTAAGTAAAGTAGGCGTCAGCCTGCGGTCCAGCCAGGTATACTTGTGAGTCATCTCGTCAGGACTGCGAGCCGCAGGCTTGCGTAGAGAAAGCTATTAAGGCTGCGGCGCGAATTGACAATATTGGGTGGCAAGAAGTTCTGCGGCAGCCTTGTCTAGATGGTAGATGGCTGGATGTACTTATTTTTGCTAGGCCGACGGAGCAAACAGGCAGGTGACCCTATTTTGCCATTCTCCTTATGTTTTTTTTTCCTGGTCGTTCTGTTCTCTTTAACGTACAAACATACAGATATCTATGCTATCCTTTCATATATAAATGACACTTATCAGTCGTGCGGTTTGCCTGAGGCAGCAAGGTACCTTGGGCGGGCAAATCATACGCAGCAACACGCCGCACAGGCGGACAGCCGCACATCCACGACAAACGCCTATACACATATCTTATTATAATATCTCCATAACGTTCGCTGTCTCATACATCATGGTGACTGAGGGCTTCCGGTTGTCTATTCCTGCTTACGCCAACCATCGAGACTACCCGCCCCCTCGTTCTTTCTTATGCTTCTATCTTTTAAGAGCAGGCGCCATGACATACATTTTCACATCCGGCGCTCAATGCTGCTAGTAAAGCTTACAGCATCCAGCTTACGACCAATGATGGCCCAAAAGGTGTACCAATAGCGGGTCTTCGGCGTGCCGGCCGGCCTACTCTGCCCCACCCCTCTCCGCCCCGTTGCATCAGTACAAGATGCTGCGAGAGTATGCCATAGCAGCAGCATTAGGTGTTGCACTTGCATATGAAGTATGTTACATATGATGGCCGCTTTCGAAACGTGATCTATTTTCGTGCATTATACAACTATCAAATGAGTAGAAAATTTGAATAGAGGACACGAGAGAAATGTGTGCAGCTCCCACAACTTGATATGCTTCTCTGCCATTTCATGACAAAATCTACCGCTCTCAGGCAACGAGATGAACTGCACGAAAGGTATTGTACAAGGGTGAGCATCACATAAGCGTATTACGAACATAAAGATAGAAAGCGACTGCTGAAGTGAGCATCGTGCAGTTATTAACTTCTAACTTTAAACAGACATGGATAAGACACGAATAATGTTGTCAACTTCAACCGACTCAGAATGTGATAACGCTAGTCGAGTAGGTATGGGGTCGCCGAACACAATGCAAACTTTGTAGCTCGTATCGTAGTATTCAAGAGGTTCAACAAATTCTATTTGCTATTTCTAGGGATTTTGGGATTGTCTTCTACTGTGAATGAACTCTCTGAATTCTCTGAAATATGTATTAGATAAGCCAAAACTACATATTTAAAAACATCTTCATAAATAAAAAACTATCTTATAGACTACTAGACATCAACGTGGTACCCTGAGATTTTTTATGCAGTTCTTCATCAGCGGGAGCGTCGAGATTTTTGAGCGAACGATTTGTCTTTACAAATATCTGCGAGTAGTTCTCGCAGGAAGTTGAGCTAGTTATCGATCATCTAACGTTTGGCTATTTCGGGGGGTACTTGATTTAGATGGTCAGAAATGTCCACAAATCTAGTCTGGAGGATGTAGCGAAATGAACTTGTCCGAAGTCAGCCAAACGCGAGCCGAAAAATACTACGTTTATAATGAAGCTTTACGAAAGCTCCTCTCAGATCATTGAAAAAGACTCGTCCGCCTCAAATTGCGTGAGAAGCAGCAAAATATAGACGCTCTCAAAATTATACCTGTTTCTGCCTCAGAGTACTATAGATGTTTCGTTACGGTGTGGTCTCTTAATCTTATTCTCGATGTAGCAAGCTTGGCTAAGTTAGTTTAGACTTGATGTATTCTTCTATCATAGAAGTATTCGAGTTAATAAAAATTCAAATATAAACAGGTATATGGCATAGCGATTCAAACATGCTGGCATGAGCACTACAAGGCTATAAAATATAAACGGAACACTTCTATCTGCCGAAAGGCGATCTCCTTTGCAGCCTTGAAACGTTAGATGTAAATGTAAGTTTTGATGGTATTGCACTTACGGAAACCAAAACAACTATAACAATACTCGTAAAAATTGTTAGGCCTTTCGTGTGGGGAATTTTTTTTCAAAGCTAGCTAGCTACAGGGATAGCGACAAAGTCAAAAGTGCGTTGCTAATTATAGAACAGAACAAGGCAGGGGAGGATAGGGTTTCTATGGGACATGGAGTTTTCCTTTGCTTTAAATTGCCTACGGCTGATGGATGAAGGATGGCCGCTGCAACTGGCTGTATATACCTGCCTAGGCCGGAGAAAGGGCTCGGATACTGCAACGATACCGGTTGAATTACGCTGGGTAGTTTACATGTTCGGGAATCACTCAAAGGTCCTTTAGCAGCAACCTAAATGGTGTATCAGTATATGCTATATCGACTTATTCTTAGGTTTTTGCCGTCTCGTAACGCGAATATCCATTCTTGACCGCACCCGCTAGCCTGCATGTTTGGCACATCCTTTACTTAGCTAGACTCCATCAGGTTAATTCTAGCTGCGCAGTTATACTGCTAGTAGATAGACCTTTATGTTTTGAGTTTTACATCCGATATCGTCGTTAAGCACTCATCAGACGACTGGCTCCTGCCAGCACGGAACGAAATCTGTCTGTGCTCGAGTTCGAATCTAGACGTGTCCTAACGTGTCCCTAAGATTAATAGGCAAATATGTCATGCACTAATCTACCACGGGGATTTGTACCTGACCCTTCGAATAGCACTGGTAGCCTTCATCAGTTCTCTCGGCAATCATTGCACCGTGACGAATTATTTACGTTACTGTCTTTCTTATTATGCCACTACAACCATATTTCGTATTTCCTATCATCACAAGAAAATCATACTACGAGTTTGCAATGTTAGTTAAGACCTTTTTACAATATGTTATGATTACTACAGTCCGTAATTGTATTGTTGTCACTATTGCTAGGATTATTTTTCTCCTTCGTAACATAAGCCTCGAATTTTTCAGACACTCGTTTCGTTGATCATCGCACTTCGTCCTCCCTCACGGCCGATCGTTTCTGCTCGCGCATTTCGTCGTGTTGAGTGGCAATTGTGTTTGCTTTGGCTGTATCTATATTGGGGTTTACTTGCCTTTAATACGCTTGTTTGATTTAGTTTGCCCTTGTCGCTCATCTTCGATGAGGCTCTTGCCTCCCTCCTTTAACCTTAAATAGTCGAATCTGCGAGTAGTTTGCAGCACCTATGCGACCTTGCTCACCGCTCAAATCTGTGATCTTGCAGGAAATGTGTGATAACAGACAGAATGTTTATAACCATGAGTCCTCTAAACCTCGGTTGCGACGTGGTAGCTCTGGATGTCACCATGACGGGTAGTCTTTACACCACGATTATATCTCCAGCCTCGTATCAGGCTCTGATGAGGCTTCCTCTTCTTATCGTACTGTTCCTTGTATTTTCCTCGCGCTACGGTGATAGTGTTTCAGATTTTGGTTTCAATTCCTTCTTCTGGTTGCCATACGAAATCTTGCTGTTCGTCAATGGTCGCTAAGAAATTGTCTCCTCCAGGTAAGTAACCGCGGAGAACGACTTCCACTCTTGGCAATCGAAATGTCGGATCCTTAACATTCGAGATCTCACAGCTCATATGCAATCTCCGAACTTGCCTCTTCACCTGTCTGCCCGCTTGTCTCGAAATTCGTCGGTACCGTACCCTTTTTTGCTGCATAACCTCTTGAAACGCCTTGGCCGTTAAAGTGGTTCTGTGATCCGTGGTGAGCACTATAACATCGCAAACCTTAAGAATAGTTTCTTCCGGAACGCCAGCAGTTACGCTATCGCGGTCGACCTCAATCGCCCCACTTTAGGCGCGCACCGATTGACACTATAGTGTATTCTTTGCTGTCCAAGTTAAACAACGATTCTATGTGATCGACAATTAGTTTTTTAAACGAACGTTCTTCCGGAGTACTAGGATTGAGGGGTCCTTCTTTTAAGCATTGGGCTTTCTTTCGTACAGACAATCGACGCATGCACACACATGAGCGACAAAAAAAAATTCATTTTTGGAAAGCAGTAACGTTCACGCACAACGCCTATCATGTTCTCCTTGCTATGGTGTCTTGATTTTTCGTGGTAAATCATGCATACATATCTCTTCATGACCTTAGGTATCATGAATGGTCGCTTTTTTGTCTAGTGTCCATATAGATTAGTTTTTAATATAACACGGTTTCTGCCAAAACGAAGCTTTGTCCTATGCTTTGCCCGTTGGCTGTCCTGTGCCGTTTATCTGTCCTAAATGCCTCCATCCTTTTCATGATGTACTCGCCGTCTGCTTGGATTGTTGGCACTCCATCTTCAAAAATCACAAACATAACTCGCTTAGCAAAAGCAGTGTCATGACTTCTGCCTGCGCCGATGCCCCATCGATGCTTGACTTTGAACGAGAACTCCGCTAATGCGTCCAACAACCGAGCGATCTGTCTGCTGGGGGGTAACCGACATCAACGCTCGCGGTGTGGCGGAGTCAACTATTGCTGTAAACTGTTAGAAGTGACAGAACCGCTGAACAGCTTATACGGCCGTTAACTGTTTGAAGCTCGTCGACCGCTAGTTTGACTAACGGCTGATGGCGTATAATAGCCACCATTCGTCGTCCACCTGTTGCATCGACAACCGAATGACACCGACAGACCGAAACTAGTTCTATCCGTATGGAGTTCGGCTATTTGTCCTATCTCAAAATTCACTGGTACTGAATCGCTTAGCAAACATTTCCGTAACCGCTTGAATACCCGCCAACATGGAACTGATTAATCGACTTTCGCAGTGTTCTTCAACAGCGCATTTGGCGACGACTCGGTCCTGGGGAATTTTTCTATCGACTTCTAAAAGAACCTAGCCGTTCCGAAAAATCGTCGGACATGCGCGACCTGAAGGCACTTGCCTCAGTGTGGGTTACGCTGCACTTAACGTTTTTAGAGCCAGGGTCAGTAGTCACAAGTTGCTCATCAAAACTGTCGCTGGTTATGGTAAGGACATCGATGGACGGGATTATTACATTGTCACGAAGTTTCTTTTTGATACCAGCCACCATTTGCTGAACCTGACTAGACGCAGTACAGAGGCCCATAACTGTCTGTTCATAATAATCATCTAACGCGATGAATGCTACCTTTGTTGGGTCTAGTTCATGGGTGTCTGGAAGTAGGCTCACGCCAAGTCGTGTTATAGATAGTTATTGCTCCAACTGTGTCCAATACATCGCCTATTAGTTGCATCGGAAAGTTCGTCCTTACAGTCTGTGCATTCAAATTGCGATAATAGGTCATCATTTTGAAATTGCCATTTTTTCCCGGGCGTAAAAGCAGGACTCGCATTTGCAAGCCGCAAAGACAATGTCTGCCTCGTTGACGGTCTTGCACAGTGCCTATCGTCCGTCCAATGTCAGTCTGTAAGGCTTTGATGCTACTGGGCGGCTTACTTCAACTTTCTCTATGTCGAACTCAGCTAGCTCCGTTTGTCTTAGCTCCAACAGCGACGTTGCAAATACATCTCTGTATTTGTTTATAAGCGCGCATGGCTGTTGTTTGACTAGTTTCGGTAGCGCGGGTGCTCTCCCCAGCGAATAGCACAACACCAGCGTTACTGATAAATTGGTCTCGCTTGATTAGTATACCCTCACTAATCATTATCTCTACTCAGCCGTCGTTCACGACGAGTAACACCGCTCTTACACAGTACCCCGAATTTACCCTTGCTCTCGTTCGCAGCACCGTTTTCGGCAACAGTGTAACGTCCTTCTTAACGTCCCTCTGCGAAAAAGCATAGCGGTCGATTGGTAGAAGAGAACTGCGTCAAGTTCTGGGTACCCTTGACAACTAATGACAAGTGTGCAGTCTCTGTCATCAAACGTTCGTGGTAGAATAAATTCTAACTCGGCAGCGTTGGATGATCACACACCGCACCAGGCAGCACGGTTTCACAAGAAGTCAAACCGTCCACCGCCGAATTGACTTCGTAGTTGCCTACGGGGCGATACGGTCCATTGATCCTTTTGGAACTGTCCTGCCGCATTCGTCTCAAATCTAGTTTCGTTCCTGTAGCCGTTTTCAGTGCCAATATGGTGATGGCCGCCTGTGAGACCAGCTTCACCGGCCATTCTTTGTTATCGATGATATCCATCTTAATCTCGGCTTGTTCGATCTCGTAGGTTCCGTTGAACGGCGACGCGGTCACACACACTTGGGTACATTGTCGAGTTCAATGGCATCTAATGCAGACTGGCGCCAAGGTGTTCCGGTCCGTCTAATTTCTGTCCTCCCACTCCCTACGTGGACAGCCGGCGTTCTGCAGTGTAACCGTTAGGCCTATGCTTGCCCCCAGTCCGCCATTTCGTCCGCACATTGGGCTGCGTCGAACGCTGCTGACCCGGTCGCGACGGTGTCATTAGCATTCGTTGCTACCGCTGCTCAGTGCTCAGTTGATGACGGTCAGGATACTCAAAGTTTCTATGCTCGACTTGGTTACAACTGAAATACAAAATACTTGCATCTTTTACCTATACGTGCTGCTAGTCATACACATTTGCATTTTCGAAATAAACGCTGATCTCTGCCGGTGTAATACCCATGTCGGTTCCAATTCCTTAAGCATGCCTACATACCTTTATGCTGTCTGAGCTTAGTTTCTGCTAACAGCGGACTGTTATTCGGGCAACAATTCACACAGGAAATAATCGTTCGTGTCGTCTACGCTCACACCGCTCTCGCTGTATGGGCCTTCAGTTTTGTGCGCGTGCGCACCAAGTGTCTCGTCGTAACTGCTAGGTTAAATTTTCAATTGACCTCGTATCTTTAAAAATGCGTTCCTTCACTCGGCATAATTTCCTCGTCCGGGTCTGTGATTCAGGTGCGATAGCTTTGCTGATTTTGCTAGCTTCATAATTAGCGCAATTACGGTCTGTGACTATGGCGACTTTCCCACATTTGAAGCATCAGGATGCCATCAGACAACTCGGTTAGTGCTTCACCTATGAGCGTTTATTCTGGGTAGCCTAGAGGTTCGCTAATTACTCCGTGTGTCAAGCACGCCTCTCTGTCTAACGGTAGCTTATAGTATGTTCTCCCTGTACGCATCCCTTAGTTGAATGGCTGCCGTGTGGCGGCGCTACGGTGGCTACCTTTTTCATGGCGGCTGGTAGCTGCACGTTCCACACACCAAGATCATGCACGTTCATTCGCTTAGCAAGTAGCAGTCACTGAACAGCGATCTCGAGACAAGCGGCTTGGCCAAAGGACTCGTAGTAACGAAACGTTGACAAAAGTGCAACGAACAAACCACATCGCATCGTGATACGGCAATGGTACTAGAGTACAGCCGTGCATTATTAAAAACAAACTTTTTACTAGAAAAATTATTAATTATCATAACTATTATTACGATTAAAGAAGATTTGAGCTGTTTAGGGTAACTACTATGGCATAATGTCTTGTGGCAAGATACTGAAAGCGTCTGTAGGTTGCGAGAGTCGAGCGGCAACAGCAAACTCTAATACCTCGGTACTAAGCACGTTTCGTTGTTCCTAGAGGTACTATGCGCTGAATTCATCAACAACAGCTGCAAAGCCCTATACGTAAATCATGATAGGACATAAGCTACGATGTAATCTATTGTGTACACGTAAATAAGGGTGTTTTTTTTTAATTGAATCCGATCAAGTCAACACCCGAAACGAGCGCGGCCCAGTTATAAGGCACAGTAATGACAGTACCAATGATAAAGTATTCTTTTTATGACGACCTATATTCATTTAATTGGGAGCATGATGTGTGTATAGCACATGTCAACGTACTGGCCGATATCCTGCAAATGGTCCTGCAGATGATCAATGTTATTATGTATTAGTAAGTTTGACAGTACGCGTATACTTATCATTTCAAATGTTTAGATAGAATGAAAACGACATGTGGCATGAGACGACATGTTAAAATGTCCACTAGAGCTCGGGTAAATACTGTTTCCACCGGCGTTTGCTGTTGTTCAAATCTGATTAAATTAATTAAATAAAATGAAAGTTCTTACTGCATTTGATTTTTGTCGCTTTATAGATTATGGCAATAATCTTTCGTCATCCGCACATGCCTGCTGACAAACTATGATCCGTCTGTTTTAGGGATAAAGTAACTTCAGTTCCGAGGAAAACTGTAAACGCGAAACATGGATAAAGTCTACAAAAGCATTAGATGTATTGCATCTTTTCTTTGTACTTAAAAGCACTATTCGAATATTCTCGTTGAATTGACGTTACGGAGAACAGCAAGGTATCTAGATACAATTGGCGATATGGCGACATTTATCAAGTTCTACCTTCTAAAGAGCTAAAGCTCGATTTCATAAGGCCCGGCTCGAAGACAAAAAAAAATTACGGAAAAATAATCCGTCGTTGAAGTGGAAGTGTTGTTAACATCTGTCCTCCTGGCCGATGTTATACGCTTGTCTTATACAAAGACTATAAAGAGGATGCGCCTTTCGGGTTATCGGGAACCTTTTAACGGCTCGAAAAACTTGCATAACTATTACTCCGCAGGGATAAGATAATGATATTTTGGTATATGTTGAATGTATCTTTTTTTATTATTTCAACATGAAAGCCACGCTTCTTGACAGCTAAACATTTATAATTTGAGTTACGCTACATTGCTGTTGGTGGCTTGTTTGAGAACATCGTCCGTCAAATAAGCTACGATACCTCTCGTTCTCTTTAAGGCACGGGAGAAACCGAAATAATATGGACCTGAATCCGCTACCGATTGTCGTATCACTTATCCGTAAAGCTGTTTAGGAATTCGAGATATCTAGTAGCAATATGTAGTAATAACAAGTCCTTCCGATACGTTGAAATCTACTGAGCGTTACCACCTCGTTCTGTCGTCGGAGCATCCGCCTGTGGTGGACGGAATTGACTATTTCATGCTTTATCCAAAATATCTACGTAGAGTACACCACAGGTGTTTCCATTTGTCCTACACTCATTTCGTAGAAAACAGTGTTGCTGTTGTTCTTTTTCATCTTCAATACTTTCGCTCTAATGTCCTAATACGTGCTTCAAGAAAGTATTCCATATTGAGCTGACAGGCAGCGCAGGGTTTATCGGTAGTTACCTTGATCACAGTGATTGCCGCTTCTGTTTAGGTTCATAAGGTGCAGCCAGCTCTGGACACTTCAACCTCCGAATCTATGTTCTGTGATTGACTAGCTTAAAAAATTGTTGTAGTGCTGAAGGCTTTCTTGTTCTTCGGCGGGGTTCTTCAATCGACTTGCCCTGGAGAAACAGAACGTTAATAACTAAGCATTGATTCTCAGCAACAAAAAACGTTTTTCCCTCTAACTGCATTACTCGGTAATGACACACAGTCATATTGCAGTTATTGTGTGTTTAACCCGAAAGTTAGTCCAATTTTACGATCCATTAAATAGGTCCGGACAAACTAAGTAGAATGATAGTAACATGAGCTAAGTCTTAATACTAATCAGAGTCACCACGCACCGCAATCATAATATATAGATGCCCATTCATTTGCCTAGGCTATGTACATACAGAAGGCAGAAAGTAGCGAACAGAAGGTGAGTGGGGTGCTTATGGTGAAAAAAGGCTGTATCTCCCATAGAAGCCTGTTCATAAAGTGGCTATAGCAGCAGTAGCGGCATCAGTAACAGAGACGGCGGAAAGTGAGAGCGCTACATATCGTTTTACGCAAAGGACAAAGGCTGGTGGAGCTATCGTTTTTGTCTACCTCTTTATTTTAAGTACGACTAAGCCTCTTCGCGCTACCTTGGCTAGCCGCCTTCTTGGTAAACATCAAGATCTCTCCTCTGCTTTTAGCTGGTCGGCTGTTACTTTGCCTTGCCGCCTTTCCTGCTTAGGGTGATGCGCAGAATCCTGTTGGGTGGTCTTACTAGGACGGCTCAGGGCCGCTGGCCCCCGCCCGCTGCCCCCTCTCAGCTAGCCTCCTTTGCCGTTCGCAAGTTTAAACAACTAACGCGCACATAGCGATGTCTTGTAAGGGTAAAGCGATAGGGGGACGTAGGGTTATAGTGCCGCGCTTACGGCCGACAGCGTTCATCGTGTGAAGTAGCTAAAATAGATCAGTAGCGTCCGGCAGCAGGAGCAAAGCAACGCAACGGCAAAAGAGTCGTTGCAGGAGCCGTTGCTAGCGAAGTCGCTTGAAGCCGAAAGGCAACCAGCTGTTCAAGCGGCGGAGGACGACGGGGCGAAAAGAAGCACAACTTTTAATGGCCGGCTCCGACTGCCTCCGGTGCTGCCTGCGGCTGTACTAGTAGCCGCTTCTGCCTCTAACACTGTCTCGAACGAAACTCGGGATGGTAGTGGTGGGGCAGTGGCCTATTGGAAAACGTAGCTTAAGGTGCGCAGCATGGAGCTAACAGGGCATTGGCAACAAACCATCAAGGGTTGGTGGGCCGCTCGAGGTTATCGAACTCAGACACTGCTTTGTCCTCGGAGATAACTAGAAAAAAGATGCTCTTACTTTATAGACGAGCAAGAAATTTCTATCTGCCATATTAATTTAGCTCAATTAGGAGCGCTACCTAGTCACATAACAACGCCTATCCCAGTTTAGAAATAAAAAAAAGCTACTAACGCAGGACCCATAAATAGCTCTTTAGAGGAAAAGACTATCATGCATGCTTCGTACCATCAACAACATTCGGCAGTGTTACGTGGATTGATGGTATGGTAACTATTCCCTAGTTGAATCTACTCATATTATGATTACAGTTGCAGATGGCGCGACTACTACCAAGAAAAACGCACGTCCTAAGGATGCGGTGCCTCAGCTCAATGATGAGCAACAATTCACCTCACGATTGAATAACTGAAGTGTGTTTAAAAATAGATTCCTGTCAGTGCTAGATTAAATGCACACGCGGAGCAATGAGCTAGAAATGTTGCCCTTTTGACAAAAGTATCTGTGTAATGCTTTTCATTATTTTCAGCAACATGCGCCCGAGTCCTTTAGGTTTTACAGATCCTCTGATGACTCTAACCAGACAGAAAGACAGATAACAAAGAGAGGAAAAGCAGGCCAAGTTTCAAAAGTTTTTCTGAGGTGATTAGGCTAAGTATTAGAGAAAATAAGCATCTATATCAAGAGTAGCTCTAAACCATCCGAATTGTTAAGGCTTGAGTGGTTCGACTATTTTTTAGTCCTCCTTTACATAACGTAGCTTTGTGATGCAGAACATGTGTGTTCTGTGTGTGGTTCTTAAACTTAACTTAGACATATATGTCTATTGCCTATAATCTGTATGTTTAAATCCGCTCTTTGCTTTGCTCCTGCTGTCGCTAAAGTGTTTCCTATTTTTTGCTTCTAAATTAACTGTTCTACATCATTAAATAACGCGCCTTATATTAAAACTAAGTGGTAATATTTGCATACTATTATCGAGCTGCAAACACAGTGATTAAGCGTGCTTAGTGTGCATATTGCTAATTCTGCCACTACATTTTTGTTTTGAAGGACGGCATTTTGCCCTTCTATATTCTGGGATTTCAATGTCTTCTACGATGTACTTTCCACAACACGCAATGACTGTTCATCAACGAAACTTCACCTAGCTTTGGTTCATTATCACGCAAGCAAAAAACATTGCTGTAGCACGCGTGCCCTAATATTATCTTATGCATTATTGACGACGTGTGCGTTGTCGAGCGTACGTGTTACTATGCTAAAAATCGCGAGCGGACTCATCGACAAACTTGACAAGAGTTCTAAGCTCCCACCCAGTCCTTTTTCTAGCTATCTCGTTGTTGCTATGCGCTCGTGCGAGCCCTTTTAAAACCCATAATCTGCACGATACCAAGTTGTAGAGACTCTTTGTAAATTAGCTGGCCGATAAATGATAGTCGACACTTACGTTGAGCATTGATGGATTGTAAAAACAACGCTTGTATGCAGACTATATATTCTCTGCCAGTACTATTCCAGCAACTACTAAGCAATCTATATCGTTACGGGCGTGAATAAAGCAAGCTGCTTATGTTGACATACGCGCCCCATTGTGACAGTACCCATCGTCCTTAAAAAAAAAACTCTAAATTTATCTAGTCGTCCGTCTTAGTTGCCAGCTTGCATACCTTAAAAAATGAATTTCAGCAAAATAACGTTAGCCGTGTATTTGAAACACATCCAGTTCTAATTGTGGAGCACGTACATACAAATACCATTGTCGGGTTCGTGTGGCGCGCAATTTAAATTTCGATGACTAAAATAAAATTATATAACCGAAGCGCTCTTCTTCAATTAGATTTCTTTAATGCTAAACACTAGTTATCCTTTGTGGTTCACATCTAATCCTAGACAAGTATACAGTATTCATCTTCAGGATTTTAGAACAGCCGAGCTATAAAAAGAAGCCAACTACATACGTATTCGATTCGTGTTTCTAATGACGGTCTAATGAAAGGTCATTCCAAACAGCTGCAAACGTCACACAAACTAGCACGCACTGGGCATGCAAAATCGAGACAACAAGGTCTAAACGCGGAATGCGGCCAGTTGTCTTGTAGTCTTCAGTGTGCGAAGATCTTCCACGCTGTCTATGTGAATTATAGTTGAAGCTAAACGTACCACAATTAGGACGAAAAGTCTTACGGCTTTACCAAGGAGATAATATGGTCTCAACGAACAAGAACTTTTGCATGCATCACTCTATTTCTTACATCATACAATCATCTACATATTCGGGCGGTTACGCTTTCACATTATTACAACCTTAGATGAAGATCTTCCCTGGCTCCGTCCCTCACGACGGGCATCGATCAACCGCTTCTGTATACTGACAGTGTCCGCAAGACTAACATCGCACATTCCTGTTGGCGCTTTCGCCTCAGAGTCTTGCGTTCTCTCTCTCGGACAAGGGTCCGCTCACACTCAACTGCTCGTATGATGAGTATGCTGCGGTAAGGACACGGAAAAACGAAGAGGCACACGGGTGCAGGGGGAGGACGAGGGGAGTTTGCGGTGGGAAGGAGGTATATTATGGTAGGGGCTAACTTAGCGTGGATGAAGAAAGCTAAAGCGAAAAAGAGTTGGCAAGCTGGCAAGAAAGACTAGTTCTGAGAATAGAGGTTGCCGAGAACTGGCTGAGATTGGGTGGTCTCGCTGAAGCTGTCGACCATACAAAATATGTACGAACTGCGGGCGGGCGGGCAGGCAGCCCCAGCACTGTCCAAGTCCAAGGCCTTAACGCTAGGAAAAGAGGCAGAAAGTAAATGGGCCATCAATCGCTTGGTTTCGGCTACAATGGAGCCACTGATTTGTTTGCAGTAGTTTGGACGCGATGGAATGACGGCTGCCGGGGCAACGTTGTACGATGATAGTGGTGTCGTGGTCGACGCGTTATGCGCGCCTCTCTATGGAGTGCATAAAATGCCAGCGATGGCCCGCCTTTCCTCTTCCCTTGCACCCGCCCTACTAACCACAATCGCAGGCTACAGTCGTTACCATCGAGTTCATACTAACAGGCCAATCCCCTAAAGTACTTACGTTACCACTAACCGTTTGTCACCACTACCGAGAGTTCGAAAACCCCAGTTGCTCATCTACTATTTTGCCCGTGATCCTCCGAGTACCCGTTAGCCGTGCTCCTTTCACCGTAAAGATTGCGTCTCCCTCAGCAGAGTGGATTTAGCAGTGGATGACGGGCGGTTAACGTTTGGTCATTCGTCGGCAACGAAGAACTGGTGCCAAATCAGATGCTCATAAAGGCACGCCACCAACTATAGCTTTCCATCTAAAATCACGCGTGCTGGCCGCCATGCAAGAGGTATGTTGTATGCCACTACGAAGGCCGTTCTACTCTGGGCTAACGGCTTGTCGAGCGGAAAGCCGGCGCCGAACGAAGTGCGGAGATACGGTCGCTCAGTCAACGCTGGTCCACAGAGACGAAATTTTGTTTATTCTATAGACAACCTCACCGCGACAGTGCTGAAGACTACTTCATACAAAAGTCGATGCGTGGGATTTTCAGGGTTACAAATCTTGGGGATACGGACCTCAAAAGCTACGCCTTTCACCGTTTTGCCTCTTCCTCTTCTCCACATCAGTAAATCTAAGTACCTGCATATACATCAACTTGCTGTACTTTTTCAACAGTGGCCGCTGCAGAAGCCGATAAGCTGCTGGAGGACTGGCCTTAGACAGCCTTGTTCGCCTCATCTGAGCGCCGTCGCAGCAACTACTTTTGCTACTGCCATGACTGTCCACTGGGCGTAATTCAGAGAGCTTGACAATTCCTTATGTCCAACACTACTAGTCGTATACATACAACATCGTATACAACAAAACGTGCACTACGAATTCTTAGGTATTTGAGCAATTCTACGCCTCGTCGTGTCCTGCTTCTGCAAAGCAATGAGGCTGAATGTAGAAAAAAGAGCCTGGAGGGTGTCGGCAGTTCCCCGCTTTTTGTGAAGGACGGTGAGTCGTAGGCAGCAACTCTTTGATACTCTGTCCCTTTCTATTCAGCAAAATATGATGAGACGAACCGCCACCGTATCGAAGAGAGGTTTACGTTCACCATTCGTTTTTGGAAATGATTCACCTAAACGTAAGCTGAACCGTGTATGTTAAACTTATAATATTATATTTATTGAAGGGCACTGTATTTAAACAGACAGTAGAGTTTTTGAGTCGGTGTTACTATGGTGGCAGCGGATGAGCTTTTATTTAGTAACAGTGATCAAGTAACTACTGTTGCTTAATAAATATCCGATAGATAGTTTATTTGTTGCGATTAGACCTATCGGATAATGAACGTAACCTATCCATGAATATGCCGTTGAAAAATGTTTTTCCAGAATATTTTGACTATCTAGTACGATTCAATGGTTATGCCCACACAACGTGAATAGTTACGCGAGTGTATCAGAAACGTGTTCCACGCATCATTGTGCCCATTTATTTGAAAAAGTGAGCAATGTTATGGTCTATTGTGTACAAAATACGTCCAAGAAAATGAATCATGATTTATATACCCTTTTTGAGCGGTGAACGTGTCATGAGTATGACTAGCAGACGCCGTTTGTACAGCATAGCCCAACAGAATGTTAGAAAGGACCAGCCCAATGCGGATTAACAGTTTGGAATAAAGGCAATAAAGAAGCAGCAAATAGAGGTCATTCTTAAAAAATCTGTAAATACCGCATTGCTGCTATAGTAATATTTCCTCAAGTCGTAAACATTCCCTAGCACATTTAACCCGTCCTTGTGCTTAGCTCTACAATGATTGTTTGGAAAGAACAGTATACACTTATGGCCACCGATGCTGGCTTTTTATTCTTCTTTACTGTCCTACTACCCCAGTTTCCAGCTTCCTTTTTCATGTTACTAAACTATGCTTATTCCGTCAATAATTCTTACTATCTGCCTAGTCATTTCACGTCCCTTTTCCTTTTGCAGAAAAGTAATCGAGGTCTCCCAATAGTGTACATTTTCCTCATTTAGCTCGACCCGGCTAATCCAACCCTATGCACTGTTCGTTCGCTTGAAATAAACAGAATTTGTCGTCCTACGATGTGGTATGATAGTAGGAAAAGAAGGTCGGCGCGAGAGGCCGTTGGGGATGCGACCGCTTAAAAGAAGGCCGTGAGGGGTCGAGCCGAGCAACCCGCTCTAACTCACATTTTCAGTAGTGAACGTAGTGCTTAAAGAAAATGGCTGTCTTTTCGCTTTCTCTCCCTTTCCCTCTCTCTCTCTCGCTCTTTCACTGTGGTACTTGCCCTTCCAATCCTTTTGGCTACAAAGGATCCGATGAAGTAATGAATGAACAGACCAACCAACTAACGAAGCAAAGAAGATGGGTAGATGGTGGCAGGTGACATCACCGCCTATCCCCGTCTAGGCAAGCAGGCAGAGGAGCAGTAGCAGAGGTTGCGGCAAAAGGACCATAGTGGGTGATCGTGTGGTCGAGGCAGGGAAATGTCGGTGTTTCGTGGCCTACAGTTTTGGAAGCTTCAGAGGCAGCGACGAGGACGACGGTAGGGAGTGGGTGAGCCCATGAGTCAGCCAGCAAGCAAGATAACGGGCTTGTGCGTGAAGCTGGTGAGAGTTGGAGCCGCGTCTAGAGCCGGGACCAGGACAGGTTCGACTAAAGCCAAAACAAAGCATGCAGTTGTTGAAACCTCAGGATGGCTGCAGCAGAAGTGGTGGCGCGGTGCGGGAAACTTTGAATGTCCTACTTTGGAATTGCTAGGCCGGACGGCAGGACTCACAGCCACATTGGCAAATGCGTACAGCCTGGCCTACACACACCTCATACACACTATTTGCCTACTGGCCTTTGTATCTAAAAGCCTAGGAGAGCTGCAGAGTAAGCACGTGGTGCCGCTGGTAGTGGATTCAGCCGACCAGGGCAGGGCAGGATCGGAGGCGAGAGAAGATGACAGTGTATGGGGGCTTGGGTATAGGGTATCTCGAAGGTGAACTTAGTTCGGCTTAATGGGGGATTTAAGTGTTGACTGTTAGCTGCTCCGCCATTCCTGCCCCAGCAGCCACTTTCTACGCGATTCTGCTCGTGATAGCCCCCAGAACCACCACTACTGCCATCAGTGCGCCTGCTGCTGCTGTCTACCTTTACTTCTAGCACATTCTTGCCCTCAACACTTCTAGGCCTGCTCGGTTCGTGCTGCAACATGGCTACCGCTCGTCGGCGACCCCACCATGCTGCCCTGTCCTATTTACCCCTGCCTGCCCCACACGCATGCCAATCTACAAGCGGCGAACACTTATTCACCTCGAGACGTGATTACATGTATGCCGTATTAAGGTCCAATATATGGGTAATACGTTGCACAAAGTAGGAGCGCGTTATGTACGTTATTAGGTAGGTAAAGTGGGAGAACCTGACAAAAAATTAAGGTAAAAACAGCACTGCGATCATATTACGCTTGTCTAAGGTGAGTGTGACATCGAACGTGATGGAAATCCTGTATGTGTTTCATATACAAGCCGACTGAAATAGTTTTTCTCAGCATGGCCTACGTGTGAAGACGAGCGTATGATGTAATATTCAACATTTATAATAGCATGGCTTCAAAGTAAAAACCGCTTTGTCTGCTTTCAGAAACCTAGCTATTGCTACAGATAGGGTTCATCTATTTATCGCTTGTGAAGTATATGATGAAATCAAGATGCATCATGCTCTGTACGTCTTCTCAAAGGGTAAGTTTACAGTTATCTATGATCAATTTCTACCTGCCCAGCAGAGTTGACAATTTACTTTTTCTTCTACTTTTTTTCTTTAACTTTGCGTAATTGATATAAAGCATCGTCAATACGTCCGCTATTCTTCATCATAGACTATCAAACGGCCTAGATAGCTAGAGAATGTGGATTAACAAGGGGAATAATTTCTGCAAATTGGGTAGTCGTAAGACTAAGCGTAGCTAAATGTATTGAATGCACCGAACCTTGACGATCAGACCGTGGGAAGTAGCGAAGAGAGTTCAGATTAAGCCCGGTCCTATCGTGCTCTTCAGAGACAAACGCAGAGACAGTACTGTCAGGCCCTTCGTTACAGTAACCGGTCGTCAGGGTATAAACAACTCTGGTTTATTTTATTCCAATTTAGATAAAAAGAAGTTAATTTAAATAAACCGACTAGACAGCGTAATTCGATAATATGTGTCAGCGGGAAGTTATTGATATACAAATTGCTCGTATGCACAGTGAGCCGATCCTGCGTACTGAAGTTAAGTAAATGAGCTCTTTTCTCTCTAGGTGCTGCCTATTAAGTCAATAATCAAATCCTAAACCATGTTCGTTAAGCAAAAGGTAAAGCTATTTTCTCCCCCATCTATTTGCCAAAATACGTTCACCAATATGATCCAAGCTGAGCAAAATACGCGAAATCGAGAGCCGACAGTGAATCGTATGCGTTAATGTACAATCTCGTTTGAAGCAGTTGGACTATTTAATGGAACATCAACATTGCAGAAGAAACACGGACTACAAAAGTGTAGCACAGTCGACAAATAACCCTAAATGTGGCCCCGTCTCACAGACTTACAGGTCTGGAAAATCACAACTAGGATTTGCTTTAAGACAGAAAAGTATGCATGCAATATCATCATTAGTACCTAAATGAATCCCGCACTCCTGAAGAGCAAAAGACAAGGTAAAGCTTTCGGGAAATGAAAAGATCAGCAGACGTGACAATGACCGCTAATATTGATGATCTCTCGAAGATCTCAGTTCCATTATTCAAGGGCACTACCTAACAAAAAGTGCACATTATTATCAAACACTTGACATAAAAATTCGGTATCAAACTCGATAAAAGCTTGCAGCACGTGGTCAGCTGGTCATTGTGTCATTTGCATCTGATTGGTCCCTTGATCAGCGTAGATGAAAATAAAGCCATTCCACACTCTGGAGGGCTTCAGTATTCTAGAAACCGAGTTCACCGAGGATGCAGCGATTAGAGCACGGAGTACGTAATGGTTTCTCTACGCCCGGAAGCTCTCAGTAAGCACGGGAAAAAGTAAACGAAGATTCTAACTGATCCCGAAAAACCCAAACATACCTGCTGCTCCGGCTCTTCCATAAAGCATTATATGATGATCAACAACTGTGAATCCAGAGAATACCGACGAAGCAACAGCAGGACAAGGCTAACCAGAAAGATTCCTTTTCCAAAGGATCAGATGGCAGTCGATCAAGCACGGGTTGCAGAAATACCAACGGCACTGCTAAATAAGGACAAGTCACGAAAATCGATCCTTCTGGGTAATGATGCCTCGAATCATTTCACAGTTACTTTTTCTTCGGAAGTAAATGCGAAATAGGCTGCATTTGAGTCAACCCAAAAAAATATTGGTCGCAGATCATCGTCAGATTAAGGCAATCAGACTAAACGATATGAATTTACTCTGATGAGCAAAGGAAGCAAATCCATAGTAGTCTCCGTACTGGAACGTACTCTTAGTCCTTTCGTTCAAGAAAAATATCTATACCCAGCTCTAGTAATTAATGAGGGTTGGGCTGTTGAAGTGAACGTAAAACCATATAG
This sequence comes from Varroa destructor, assembly GCF_002443255.2. Classification (NCBI taxonomy): domain Eukaryota; kingdom Metazoa; phylum Arthropoda; class Arachnida; order Mesostigmata; family Varroidae; genus Varroa; species Varroa destructor. The sequence continues at coordinate 24,496,478 of NW_019211460.1, forward strand.
CACTTCAAAATAACGTTGTGCAAGTCTAAACCAGCCAACTCAAATACCTGTATAAACGATGGGGTCCACATCAGTGAGAAGGTGGTACCCGATCGCATTCGTTATCTAGAACGGAATGAAGCCGCAAAAGATTTGTAGGACGTTTGAGAGCATCCATAAATGGAGGTGATTCTGGAGGCTAGCTAAAGAAGGATTGGACATATGACAACGAATTCAGTGCCGCCTAGACTGAAGGTAAAGTTCTAACCGCCACCCAAAGCCAAGCGTCTCAGAGGTAAAATTGTTCAAATAAACCGTACAGGCTGAATTCTGTTCATCACAGCCAAACGGAGAAGGACATCGCTTTATCATATAGACCATGACTGAATACACAGGATTTCATAAAGTGTAATCTATAAAAGCAAACAATAAATACCCTATAGACTATTTTCCCATAGACTAAACGTATTTCGACGCTAGAGCCTGAAGGTGGTATAGAGAGCTACAACATTAGGGCTCATAAACTCCTGCTTAAGAGCGAAGTTGAACTGAGAGTAGCCTTTCGGTACATATTCCAAATAAACAGGTCAGCCGAACTAAAATAGCGAACCCAGTTTTGTTTGTACTCCTACGATTGACTCCAAACCCCTGACACCCACGTGGAGCAGCGCGGTAAATAACGTAGTTAAGTACTGAAAAGAGAATCGATCTGTAAATGATTCAGAATTGTTTATAAATATCGGGCATTGTTTCGGCACAAGATGCGATCTGTACGAGGGTGACCTAACGAGACAGACATGATAGCAACGTGATATAGCAATACTTCATGTAGGCTTTGAAAAGCAGCTTCCGACCCGACACTAACCAACTAATTCGACTACAGTATTTCCGACAAACCACCGTGTCGCATTGGCAGCGACTTTAAGAAAGTACGATCGAACCCTCACTTTTTTCTACGGAATCCAAATGCTTCAGGGTAATAACTATGCTATTAGAACTATCAAATTGGATACATCAGGAAAACACTGGCTATGTCACCAAATAGTAGAACATCTATCGAAGCAAATATCTATGCGTACATGACCAATAAATGTGATAAAACGCCGAAGGAACGCACAGATAGAGATGAGACACTTTCGTACAGGTACAGAATTGGTAGAAATTTGTCTACTGGGCTAGCAAAGGGTACGGGGTTTGTCTCCGACGGAAAGCAGACATTGCGGCTATTGAGTTATCTAAACAGCAGCTATATAGATAAAATATTCTCAGTCTCAAATTCAACAAGCAAAGCGTAAAAAGCTTGACAAGTGCGATGCGCGCTTTTTCGAAAACGAACTAACAAACAAGTTACATCTTATCACAGAGGTCTATGAAAACGTCGAGACCCAGTCAGATGAACCCAAATTCACTGCTTTTAATAGTGGTTTTGAACTAGAAATATAAAAGTACACATAGAACCCAGCAGCACGATGCAACAACTGAGAAAAACCTCTTGCCCACCAGGGCTGTACTTCCTCTACTACAATCTCAAATCTGACTAGTACAAATCAGCCGACTCGAATCAAGCATGCAATGTAGGCTGAATGGTTTATTGCATGGTATTGTTCAGCCACTAACTATACTAGGTGGAAACAATATAAGATTCCGACTACAGCTTGAGTTCAAGATAGAGTTCCGAAAGGTTCAGGCCCAATGTGCCAACCGTATCCGATCCTTAAACGACAATATTGGAGCCCCGTTCACTCTGAATACTTATTCATCATTACATGTTACACTATTGTGTATTAGATCACGGTATCTGGACCTAGATTGTCCGTAGACAAGCGCGAGGAATGCAAAGCATACTATTTTTGATTATGTTTCTTATCGCTGCATGTGCCCCCCTATCCTACTGGTCCCTACGAGAAGGGCCGACTTGTTATTGTTATGTAGCTCCGAATAGACCGAACTTTCAGCTTTTATCACGTCACCAATAACCGAAGCTGATCAACCATAGATTGTACAAATAATGTTAATTATCCGCATCACACAAGAAATCAGTTTAGAAAGCAAAACGTACTACGATAGGTACAGAATAAATCTCCTTCATGCAGGGTAGGTAAGCAGTACTGGCTCGATAAGCTCTACCAATACGGAATTCGCTTAGCTTTTTCGAAGCTCTTTTGGGGGCGTTGGCGCCACGAGCAGACGACATTTGGCGTATCACGAAGTCTTCGTTTATTTACCCGTGGAAGGTGGTTTAGTGTTATTAGAATAGAATGAGTTTAGAAAGAAAGATATTGGTTAGCGCTAAAGACTGACACCCAGTGATTTAGTTGTAGTTTCTCGAAGATCAACGAGCTTCTGGAGAACTGTGTTCCTCGTCATTTCAGTCCAGCACAGATGGAATCTGGCCCTGGTGCCATGCATTCTAAAAATAATTTACGCGAGAATTAGAGGACCTAGAACACGCCGTCACCATTCGCGAAACATGGATTAGCCTATGGCGTCCTTCAGAGCGGGATCAAATGAGAGAGTATGGCGTTCAGCAGTAGAAAAAGCGATCTTAATGGCAGGGACGCGTATACCTGCAGTAAATATCTGAGGCAGTGTTTGCTGTCACGAGAATATCAGTGTTACCGTATATTTCGAACTTCTTCATCGAATGTTGCACAGATGTTCAGCAAAATTGAGCGATGATATCAGCAGATTCGATGATCACCATCAATAGATCGTGTAAAATATCCAACAATCAAATTACTCAAGCAAGTTTTCGTTCACAGAGTTAAATATAATAACGCCAGTCGCATGTATGTGACAAAGCGTGTTAATCCCAGAGCGTTGGTTATTAGGTGGTACAAGAAGGCACATATACGATATACCGAAATATCGTCGTGAGTCCTTGTGCGGTTAAGTAGATATTCGAGCCTCTTGACCCCAACGATAGTTCCGTAAAACCAAAGATCCACTACGCATACTTGGTGCTTCGTAAAACATGGCCGAATTGTCGTTGAACTGAGACCGATCGCGGGCAGAAGGGAAGGTATTTTACATATATATAACCTGCTATGACAGTTTTATTAATGGCCTGCGTAATATAATAGGTTAGGCGGTACGTGTCGAATAGGTTTTGGAGTTTATTGTGATTATGGATGTCCGATAAAAATAGTTGAGACATAAGAGGATCAAGCAAAGTGGTAGTGAAAAGGGTACAGTTAAAGTAGATAAAGCAACAGAAATTATCTTCTGAGGTTAAATAAACTTGCAAGCAATTTCGTCATATTAAGGTAACCAAACATCTAAAAATCTTCAATGCTATTTTTCTAAATGTGTAGTTTAAATGTATCGTTCAGCATGATTTTATACAAATTATATATGGGGGCAACGAGGAATATAAAAGGACTAAAACTACGAATAACGTGAGTAGACAAGGCAAAAAATATTATTTCGGTCAGAAAATAGCTGTGGGTGTTTTGTTTGGCTTGTAGCCTATATTTTTATAACTGCAAACCAATTCTTGATCTTTACTTAAGTCTAAAATTACTCTATACTTATTTTTATTTTCTCCTTCAATTTTCATAGCGGAATACATGGTTTACGCTTAAAAGTATCGCATGGTAGCATTAAAATAGAGAAGAAATAAATGAATGAGGAGCTCTTGGTAGAAGCTTCTGTCGCCGAATAATGTATTACGCAACATCGATACTGTGTAATGAAAATTTTGACGCAATTTAATTGTTTGAGGTTCTTGATTTTCTATACGCTGCAATCGGAGCTGTCGACCACGCTGAGAACGGTTGCGAAGGACAAGCGACCTGATTGTCCATGCGGTCTGTTCTGACTTTCTGAGTTGTTTTAGTGACGTGCACAGTGTCGTTTGCAAAGAAGGCCAATAGCAGAGGCGACGTGGCGAGATACGAGGTGTCAGTAGCCGTTATGCTGCCTCCCTTCGGAACCTTATCGTTCACATTTCGTAACGATCGATTCCAATTTTGTGACTTCCGCGTGAGTTGGGCTGCATTTGGAACCAATTCGATCAGCCGCTAAGTCGTCTGCAAACGAGGTGGCTTCGACTAACTTCCTCGCTCTCTCGGTTGATCAAAAAGGCCTTTCAGTAAAATGAAAAAAGGATAGGCTCAGGTCATATCCCTAAAACAAAGTCAGTTGGGTGTCTGAAAGGCGAGCGTTGGGCCATTCCATCGTCGATAGTTACTTTATTTTCTATATATCTGCAGCGAGAAGGTTAAGCACATCCATAGGAACAACCGCTTCAACCAGCGTAAGTATAACTTTATCTCTGTGCGCCAAGTCGAAGGCTGCCTTGAACTTGACGAACAGCCCGTATAGCGAATTACGCGGCTTGGCCAGAGGTCTCTTGACTTCAACCATCAGAATCCTGTACACCGTTTCTATTGAGGGTTTCCTCTAGAACTTATGTCGCGTCGTTAGAATAATGTGTACATTTTCTAAGTAGCTTTCCAATCTTTTAGCCAGTAAGCCAAAAAGCAGTTTATAACAAACGCGTTTCTTTGCTGCTCTTCGCCACGATGATGGCACAGCTGGATCACCCTTTCCTTCAGCGACCACTAGCAGGGTACCATTTTTCCACTGGGCTGAGAACCTATGAGTATACAAACATTTATTAAAGACTGCCGTACAGCCCGATGCTAGAACGACAACATATTCAAGATGCTCTTTGCGCATTATATGTGGACCAGCGGCTTTCTTGTTGCGTGGACTCCCAGGAGCCTGTATTTCTCGCACTGCGAAGTCTTATTAAAGGATACTGCATTACATTAAGATCTCATGGTGCGGCAAAAAATGGCACCGTACGTAGTATCCTTCGACGCAAGAGTTTTCGAGAAGTGATTTATGAGATCTAAGGAGCTAATCGAGCAAATTGCCGAGTTAGTTGCTTGCATGGCTGACGTCCTGGATCGAAGGGGTTTCCAGGCGTTTAAAGTATTGTTGTATAGTGCATACTTCTTTGACAGATCACCTTGAAAACAGGCCTTAAAGGGTAGTTCTCGGACATGAATCTGAGCTTCTCGGGGGGGGGGGGTACACTGCAGACTGGAGGGTTTCAAACAAATACTGCAGTTAAGCTTCGCCATTTACCGCAGGTCAGGTACAGAACAGAACCTCGTGGGTGCGTTCCAGAAGCTTGTCCACATGTAGGTGTTGCGAAGTTTGACATTTGCGTATATGCAACTTGATAATCCGGTCTATCACCATCGGCCGGCACGAATGCTTACGGCCTCTGACAATAAATGGTTATCGCCCTAAAACTTTACCCTATCCCATCAACGCTTGTCACAAATATATCAATAAGGCATGTCGTAGAGAGGTCGTCGTCGAGGTGGAATGTCTACCCAGCAACCACAGTCTGCAATCGTACCTTGAGGAGTTGCAATGCGGCTCGAATGTCGCTGATCGAAGTGGGCGTTGAAATGAGCAGAGAAGTAGCGAAATGAGAACGCAGCATCTTCACTGAACTGACGAATTTTTGCGCCATCACGTACGTTGATTCTGAATCAGCACGTCGAATAGGAATTGCGATGAGACTCAATTGCTGACCATACAAGGAAATGACGTTTCTCTCTACTGGACACACCCTAAGGTCGCTCGCTTATCTTATGATTACAGAAGGCGAAGATATTTCCATCAGGACAGCTTGATCCATTGCTCTTCATAGTAGAATAATAAACACGTCAGAAATGCGCGAAGTCAAAAAGGACTGGTAGTTCAAGCTTCCGTTGACATGAGGATGTTTATGTCACCCGGGGCTTGCGCGGAGGAGACCACCAGAATTGTAGCCTCCTTACTGCTCTACAGCGTAATACTTAGCGTCTTTTTAAAATCCGAGCTCGTTTCAAACATCATGATCATTTTCACAAGCAGCGGGGGCGATTCGTTCATGGTGTTGCATACCGGAGCCGGCCTCCGTACAAAGTCTACTTCACAAAGTCCTCGACCGTTGAAGCTGGTGGGATCCGTTGGTCATAGACTAATTATTTGCCTTCGTGTTGCATTTTTCATCAGCAGTTGTTTACCGGTGACTTCGCTGGCGGTGATTCGTCTTTTTGAACTTGTTTCGTCTGCTGGAACGTCCAGCTCTAAGGGTCCGTTTGAGCTAGCTGGGTTGGTTGCTTTAGGCTTCCTGTACTGTTGTCATCGATGGCCCTTCGCTAAGTATCTCCTGGCTCCGGCTTCTCTCGCTTGTCCGGATTTTTGGGCCTAAAAAGGTATTATCCTTCTTGCAATGTTGTAGACAATCTTGCTGGCCATTTCACCTTTATGGCTGTAGAGCCCACTCTTGACGATCGGGTGTTGTGATGTCGAGGGTGAAAAAGCCGAGTATTCCGCACTTCCTTGACTTACCTTCTTAACAATATCATTCGCCGCTTTGCCCGAAGGAACTAACGGAGAGCACAGGTACTTCTGATTCGGATAGTGAGGTACCAGTTAACGTTCCCGAAAAACTCTCCGCCTTATGGAAATAGCTATCCTTTTTTAAATTTCACGCATTCACGATAACCAGCCCATAAAAACACTGAAATTGGGCCTATTAATTATTAACTTCATTGCTATACACATAATATTATGTCCATTTTCGACGCTGCACGTATAGCCATTGACGTTTTTTTAAAAGATTCACTTTTAGCGCGAGACCGAAAGGCTGCACGATGCTGCCGCACGCCATTAGCTCTGCTTTTCGTAAGAGTGGAGGAGTCAGACCGTAAGTGAGCCTAAGAGATATCTCGCACTTTGTGGTCAGCCACCGCCGTCGGGGCCAAATGTTTCTGTTTTGTTTGTAAGTTTTGATGTTTGCTCTTCCGGCTCCATCCCTCGATTCATTCTCCAGCGCTCACATGTCCAAACATTTCATAAGCTGTTCTGTTGACCCGTCTGATGTTGACACTGAGCGCATCTTACAACGCATCTGCGTGCCGGACCAATTGGCAGACCAGCTTCATTGCTTATCTTACAGGCGACATGTATTACTCTATTACACTTCGAACAACACACAAGTATTGCCTTGCGTACAACGCGGTGCGCGGAAACATGTACACTGTCTTGTTGCGATTGTTTCATGGGAACACGTCCCTTTTCGAATGTTAATGTATACTTCGGCAAATGTAGGCCGTACATCGCCTATTGCTGTTTTTGGATCTAATGGAATACCTGCACGTTTGCGTTTGTTGTTGATTCTATTGATGCTGCGGTTGGGCCGGGCAGATCTCGCCATCCTATCGTATAAGGTGTACCAAAAATCGTCCATGTGCGCAATTGCGGGTACACTATGCGTAATCGATGAAGCCAAGTCACAACACTGCGTTTTATCTTTCTAATTAAAAAAATAAAAAGAAGTGCGTAAGCTGACTTGATAAGGTTGATCAATTCGTTTGTAAGGTGATGGGCTTATAACTCGCTGTAAATATCCGGTATTTCCTCTCTCGGGGTATCCGGGAGACAGCTCACTTCTTACCTAGCACGTCTTCCTAGAAGTCCCTAAGCATGGGCAGAGGCCAACGAGCATATGCAAACGCAACCACGCCGCTTAGTTAACTATGCTATGAATAAAAATGTATAGCTACCCACGTAAACCAAATGCAAATATATCAAATGTTAGTTAGCACCTTATGACATGGTTTGCCCGTGGACATATATTAATTAAAATATAATAGCAATAGCTACCTATTCATCTGCTCACTTTCAAAAGTGTTTGATCTAACGTCACGGGCCTATAATAGCGTAAAGTAAATAAATACATAACAAGTAGATTCACTTATCTGTTCTAGCCGGTGTTTACAGATAATTTGATTTAGTTTGTACATGCTATCTAGTTTCCAAGCATATATTGGGCTTTGGGTAACAGTGCAGATCCCACGAAGAGAACCTTCAGCCCACGCAAATGACGACGGTGAACAGCTTTGCACAAGCGTTACGGGGCTTTCGCTTCTGCCATTGTTGTGCCGGCTGCAGCCGTTGTTTCATATTTCAGGTGTCAACTCCAGCAGTCGAGTAGTCGTCGGTGGCAGCCACTAGCGTCCAAGATTTGAGCCAAAGGAAGCTACTACTGCCACAGTCACCATCAGTGTCGTCTATAGCAGAGCTTCTCCGACAGCCTCTTCTTCTTGTTGAATCTGTAGCGGATTGGCCAACGATGGCGGCCTGCGGGATCGAAGAGATGGGACAGCAGCAGCAGCAGCAGTAGTACATAAGGCAGATGGCGGGGGCAGCAAGCAAACAACGTACATAGTGTCGTCTCGCACTGTTCGCTAACCCCAAGAACACTACGACCAACATCGCCGTTACGCGCCGAACAGCATCTGCGTCTCTGCTAACAGCAGCCACAGCAACGTCCACTGAAGACTAAGACTTCAGGGAAAGCGTTGGGGAAGGCTGAAAAGGCCGAGAGGGCAGCCGCTACAACTACCAGTGGTATTGTCGCTGCTGTCGTCGCAACCGCGCTCGAGGAACAATTTCTTCGGCCAACATCTGCCACCGCTGCCGGCCGCCGCACACACAAGAAAGGCACGGTATAATAAAATTCAAATATAGCCCCTGCTTGCATTGTTTACGGCTTTGCTCTACAGGCAGATAGCAGAGGAGACAGCGGGGAGTGCAACGCACCGTGAAAGCACTAACGGCAACCGGAGGCTACAGAAGCTACATGACACCCCGTCAGCAGCGGAACACAGGCCATCCCGGTTGTGTGGACTTCGGAACGTCCTATCGATGGCAGAGAAGGCGGGATGGGAAACATGAGTTAAACTACTACTACCACTGGTGACGGTAGGGATGCGGAAATGAAGGAATGGCCCAGAATTTGAACATCCTAGAACTCGGGGTCCATGTGTAGATGACATGTCGGCAACAAACATGAAACTTTTAAAGCGCCCAGCAGCTGTAGTTCGTACAGGTGTTGTTGATGCTAACGTTGCTGCTAGTAACATGTCCACTTTGATTCAATGTTTGTTGGATGGAAGAGTGGCGTATGTCTGTTTTTCTGCCGCAGTAAATCGTGGATCGACATCGACTTAGCAGGCGAGTGCGTGACCGATAGCTGCTTTTTTCGGCGTCATAACAATCGCTAGGTTTTTGTGCCCAGAGCTCGTCTCTCGCTGCCCGTTTTTGCCAACGCTTCCAAGCTGCTGTTGTTGTTGCAAAACTGCTCTCTCTAGCATCGGCTCCTTTGTCGACTCGGCAACAAACTCAGTGAAAAGTGTAATAAATTTCAATTATGATTGGATTATGGTCAGCCTCCAATATAGCGAACAATGGCATTGCAGACCGCGAAAAGGATTCGGTCAATGAACCTATCTAATTGCTTAATAAATGGCGTATGACTAGCGTATTTATGAGAGAAGAAATGTTACACTAATAGAAGAAAGTTCATCTTCGAACGAATCAACGTCATGAACCCATCTTGCGTCAAGACCACTTCCTCTATCCACTGGGATTAAAGGCTTGCCGCTGTTCGTTTAATAATTATTCGGTCGTAATCCATATCGTTGCCTGGGCGAATGGGGTCACTTAAGTCTTGAAGAGAATAAAAAAAATATTCATTAATAAATTCTGTACTACGAGTTCTACTGCTAGCGACGAGCAAACATTAGTCCCGCTCGGTGTTGAGTGCTCTTGAACAGGGTCGAATGGGAATATAACGTTCTGCTGACGTATAATTGACACAACGACAGCGACGAATATTAGTATGCAGAAGCAGCAGATGCTCAGGTGCTGTAGTGACAGAATCGGCGCCACTTCGAACAAGAAACGCAGTAAATCTTGCATGATCAAATGCCGTCTGCCCACCTGGCTGCCTTCGAGCAGCGTGGCGTCCAAGCCGGCAGCGAATGTCAGAGATCTCCTTCATGCGAGAGCCGAGCGTGAATACAAGGCATGATTTATGGGTGAAGGGTTTGTGCCCTGGGGGCGGCTAGACGCGGGATGGAGGGGGCAGAGTGAGTAGAGGCCCTTGGGTTATGGACGCTGACGCAGACGGTGTGGTGGCGATACAAACAGCAAGCAATACTGCTTCGCTCGCTGCCGCTGTTTGCACTGCTTCTACAATTTTTGTTGCTGCTGTTGTTGTTGTTTAGTCGCCCCCAACCCCCATCGCTGCTCTCCGTTTGTACGTGCGAATAGGGTGCTTGTATGTAAGAATAATGTTATAATTCGTTATTCGTATGTATCCGACACTACATGCGGGTTAGTGTGTATCAATGCAAGCGCGTGCTGTTTCTCAACTTGCTGATAAATTATTCGACAGGGTAGCAGCGTCGAAACGATAACGACAACATCGATGCCCTCGGCTATGTGAAACAGCAGATACAAAGCATCGACCACAAGGTTGCTACAAGGTCACATCCAACCAAACAGCCACGAAGTCACAGATTCATTTGCAGCCAGGTATCCAGATGTAGACGAGCAGACGACGATGACTGCGAGCGAGTGTAAACACATGTATCGTGTCTAGATGGCCAACCGGCCCTTGTGCCGCCGCTTGCCGGTAAGCATTTGACGCCATTTTGTTGTTGGTGAACGGCGGTTTCGGGTTGATGCTATGTAAAGCGACAGAGAACGTAGCACGCGCTAATGTTGAGTATTCGCTACAGCGTGATGCTGGCACTGTCAGTGCTGCCGGACCGAACGCCGATGCACGATAAACTCTGATGTGCCGTGGTGGCGTTGCAAGAGTCGGCGGGAAAGCCTTTATCCAAGCGGGACTCTATCTGCTGCGGCTCGCTTGTCTGCCGCCTTACGTCTTGGTACATTATGTACGCGGTGTCAGGCTGTTATGAAGCTGTCCCAGTTTGTCGCCTCCCCTCTCCCTTGCTTCTTCTTTCTATATTTCAGCTCGTGTCTCCCGGGCACTTTAAATGCGTTTGGCCCGTCTAAATGTTACGTCTGCGATGTTACGAGTCATACCGGTGTGACTGCAAGCGCAGTTACGAGAATATTTATTTCTTTTGTTTGTTTATTCTTAAACTGGCCAGCGAATATGGGTTGCAGCCGTTGCTCATTTGATTTGATTAGCCGGAAAGCATAATGGCGAACACAGGAAACTCACATCTAGATTAGCTATAACGCTAATATTCTCGACCATTCAGCGTTGGATTAGTTATGCAGAATACGTGATTAGTAATCGTACGGTTTATTTGAACGGACCCACTTCTGCTTTTCAGTTGGGCCATGTCAGTTGAGCCCCATCAGTAGAAATAGTCTGCCTTCCTACTTGATACAGCACAAATTAACTCGCTCAAAATATAAATCTATTCATAGAGTTATTATAATTTTACGAAGGCTACTGCCTCACTTTCAAAACATAAATGAAGTTTTACCGGGTTTGAAGGTGAGTAGACGAAAAACACGGCTGAATATTTGCTCTAGTTTGTTTCCACGAAAAACGAACAAATCGGCGTTAAAGACGGCCATTTTAGCTAGCCAGAGAGATTGGCGCGTATAATGATCACGTTGATTTAACTCTTAAAACTTATGGAAACGTTACTAGTACCGCGTCAAGGATAAGATCACATTTTAGCATAGCAATAAAGAGCCATATACTATAGAAGTACATTCTTGTCAAGGTGACACGACCGAATATCTTATAGATAAAATTCAAACTATTTGGAGAATCGTGTAAATTAACGTCCAAATTACCTATGCAACCTGAAGATACGATGCGGAGGGTGGAAAAATTTCAAAAAAAAATTGTCACGATGTTGCGCTTCGTCTTTTAACTTAAACCTAATGAAATCGTGCAACTTTTCGAATATACGCAAACTCTGTGTAACATGTTTAGAGACTACGTTATGAGAACTTCGCACAGCGTTAAGCAACCTGTGAAATCTCGTCAGGCTTCCTGAAGACTTCGTTTTATCTAACCTAGGAGTCACCGATTGATATCCTCTTACTATGCTCTCATTTATTGTTCAGGTAACAATGGATCTGCGTAAATGTCGAACACAGCATTTCCTCTATAATAAATTTCATGCATTTAACAAATTGGCCAATGATAGATTATTAACGTTTGTTAAAAAAAAATGGTATAGATGTCTACTATTAAACAGACGCAGAAGATCTGAGATTTGATATCGGATCGAGTTATATATGTACAAATTTATGCATGTTCTAACTACTGAACGTTTGCGCTCTACGAGTGTAACTTTTTGTTTTAGAGTATGATGCGAACACGATGCAAAGTGACAAAATGTACTGAAAAAGGAAAATGGCGCAGTATTCGTAGGACTGTGCCGGATTAAACCGCGTCTAGGTTAGAAGAATGGTTTGGTCTAACGTCAAGTAGGTCAGCAGGAGAGCCGTACGAACCGGACAGGTATATCGCTGTCATCAACAGAGCAAGCAGCCGAAGCCGCAGGCTTCCCAGTCAAGCCTTCCGTCACAATATGGATTTTATACATACCGTCTGGGTAAAAGTCTCAGCAACCGAACGCCGAACCTGGTCAGTGGCTTGTAGTCAACAAACCCTAGGCCTTAAAAAAGGGCCAACTACTACATTTGTTGGACCTGATTAAGATCTACCGTCTTGATTTTCGATAAACGAAAGAAAAGGGCTAAAAATCCAGAAAAATACTGTAATCATACGCAAACTAACGCGGTACGTTTTCGTTAGAATAGTACGAACAAGCACATTTGCGTTATAGCTTTTGAGAAAATCATAGAGATTATCACGTGCGTTTTCTATGCAACTTCATCGAAGAACCCTTTTTTTTGAAACATGGCACGATGAATAAAACGGATAAAATTGTACTGAATGAATACTGTTTAGTTTTTTAAGAATTTTTTTTTAAGAAATTTTTTAAGAAACACGAGGGACACTGGTCCCCCGGTAGTCAACCTAATTAGATTATATTCGACAGATTTTAAGCTGATTTTAAACCAATTAAATTCATGCGCGTGACGTTTCAAAGTGGGTATCTAAAAAACGACCCCTTGCTAATTACCAGTATAAGACTACAAATAATTGCAGGTGTATTTGACGACTATCGTCTCCTGATACAGTAATTTTCAGTTTTTACAGAATGCCCGCTCAGTATATTTAGTAACGGTATTGCCTATGGCCATTCGGCCACTGCGGTCCCCAGTCTTAAACAAAACTTCGACATTTCAGGTATAAATGGGCAATTTCAGTTTTTAACGAACCCCAGATACACGTCACTATTTTTTCAGACTGGAGATTTCCTTTTGTGTGTCTCGAATTAATAGCGCGTCGGCTTTCTACGAAAAAGCTTGAGGATTCCCTTGACCGAATGAGATGAGTACGTTCGCCTTTGGAAGAACTTTTCTAGATACTGATTTCTGGATCACTAGAAACGGATCTTCATTATTATACTGGTTAACTCAAACAGCTGGAATACTCTGTTCGTTTCTTTAATAACAGGCCTAAGGTAACCCGTCTGAACAAAAACTAGATCTGCATTCGAATCCTGACTTCCGTTCAGCATGGACAATGTTGCCTCTCGCTTTATGATACTTACAAGCTTCATAGCACGTGACTTTAACTACCGCTAGCACCGCTGCTGGCACAACTGTATGAAAGTGATCAAGCACTAAAATGTATCTAGCGGCCTTTGGAAGACATGTAATGAGAACGCCACTTTGATGAACTTGCAATAAGGATTTTGCAATGAATCTCATACATAAGTAGAAAGTATCTATGGGACTCCAAGTTGACCCTTTTAAATGAATTGCTTGCAAATAACATTGTACCATCCAAATCTAACTTTGGTCACGGCTTATGTATATGTACGCGGCACTACAGGAGGAACCATCTGACTATTCAACATTCTCCTATCTACAAATGAAACGTTGACGAGATGTGAGGCGGGCTTAAGTAATTTTTAGAAAATATTTATGAAATATATGGGCAATTGCTAGCGGGTTGCCCCGTCAGAGGTGAGGTGTATTTTGAAGGGGCATTGAGAAAAGTCAATCAATCTTGGCGTACATATTTCCAGGAAAAGTTCGCTCTCGTGAGTCTTTCTTTAGCAATTCATTAACGCTCCACCAGAACCTGCCTATATGAACAATGTCTGAAGTATAACTAATGTGCTAAACGTGAATTCGGCAAAGACCACGGTCTGGGCGTGGCGAATTAGCATTAGGCTTATGTTACCGAGTACTTTTACCGTAAGAGTACCGAGTAGTTATTTCGTAGGCTAGGGTGCCCGTGAAAATGGAATTTTACAGTGGCATCGACTACAGTTTGTCTCAGTTTTGCAGCTATAAAAGTATCTTATTTTCATTTATACCTATATCGTATTTGGTTTATTTAGAGATACGATTAATTTATGATCCGCAGTAAAGAACGAAGCTCAGTCGTTAAATTTGAATTCTGGTTTTGTCGCCGAAATACATGAGCTACGTGTGTGGGTGTCGTTTTCTTGAAGAGTGCGATTCATTGGCCAGGCACATTTCGATTTCGAAAGACGCTTATTTTTAAGTGTCTTCTTAAGAATATTGAAGCCGTATTGCGAGCCTTCGATGTTTACTGTTGGTCCAGAATGAATATAATAGTACTAGTTGACAAAACCTTAGAAAGGATGGGAAAATCGTGATGGTTTATCGAATCATTTTTTTAGAATCACTGCGCGATATTCCGAGAAGTCTTAAAGATATTTTTCACGCGTATCCACTGCACCCAGCCACAGCTCTATGGCGCACAGTACATGAACAGCGTGGACGAAACTAAGAGAATAGTTTCACAACTAGTTGCTGACCGTGGAATCGTCTATTCTCTGATAAAGCTCTAAAAAAGTTAGGCCACTAGCCGAAAGCATCAGAAGTGCAGCGAAGTCGGTTCGGAGTACGGATGGCACAAGGACAGGACAACTTAGAAAGTAGGGCTTGAGGGAACGACCGACTCCTTAGAACGTAGGTTTCCTTCTATTTTTCGAAGAGAGGGAATGAGTCCGGATCGGGCGGTTACAGCCTGCTGCAAAATGTCGTTGGATTTAAAACTCGACAGAGCCGAAAACAATTTCAACTTTTAAAATATTTTTTTTACAACTACAGTATCCCTTGCTGCTGCTTCTTCTCCGCCTTCATCTCTTCCTGCTTCTGCTGCTTTTCCTCTCAGTACAGCATGGCCATTCGATGCTAGAAAGGTTTTAGGCGGGCCGGAGAGCACGGGACAGTCGGACGGCGTTGATACGGGTGTTGTTTTTTTCCGTGCAAACGAACACGGCAAAAATAAGGAAACGTGTTCCTACTACAAGAAGTGCAAGACAAGAGACACTGCAACAATAACCATTCGAAAAGTCCCCTTCGACCTGAACACTCCGATGTGAAAATTTCGCACGACATGCACGATGAAAACCCGTATGCGTGTTGCGTTGGCCTATATTACGTGAACCGAGAAAAATAGGTCTCACGAAGGTGTAATCGATCTTCGAAATAATCTCAAATCTTATCTTCGGTCACTTTTTTTGTTCGCTTTATATGAGACAATCAATAAGGTTTGACGAAAGTCCTAACGGGGTTTAAATGAAATTGACTGTACCAACTTTTTTCTCTATACTCTATCGCAGAAATAGGTACTTGTCGTTCAGGATAAGTTGAAATAGTTTTGATTGAAGCGGTGTGCATTGCATGACAGCGGGGCGAAGACGATACCTTTCACATTCTCGTCGACTGTGAAGCACTCCAACTGCTGAGGACTATGGTAACAGGGTCAAGCATGCGGCATGCGCTTCATCAAGACCTCGAAAGTACGAAAGTTCGTACGACACATTTACGAATCACAGAAGGACTGGCGATTAGGAACCATTCAACCCAAAGGACTTCTTTCGCAAAGGGACTAACTTATAAGAATACGAAGACTCCGTAGAATAATAGAGCGTGCCGACGCAGAAGATACGAATAAGACACATGGGTATCAACGCGTCGAGCAGGGTGGAGAACTCGACAGATGACCTCGGTCAAATGACCCGGTAAGCAACTGCCACTTTATGCTAGTTCGGAGTAATGTTAATTAGGATCCGGACTGTTAGAGAATAAAGCTTAAGGAGGCTAAGTTTAAGTTTAGTCGGTAGAATTCCGGCGGAACTAAGTCCAGCCTTCTTTACCGGTATCATGTCCCGTACTGCTTTGGGTTTAATGAACTTCCCCAGCCAGTAGCGACGGTGTGTAGTAGGCATTTCCTTTCTTCCATAACACAGAATGGTTAGAATAAAGACATCGTCATTTGTTTTTATGAAGATAGGTCTTACACAGCTTCATCTTACGTTAACTGATGATACATATCTCAATGCTTAGGCACCTGTTTTAGGTGGATTTGATCTAGAATTCTTCCTGAACAGTCATGGACTTGCGTATGCCCTTGAAATTTGGCTATCCGCCCCGTTACATACCCTGAATTGATCTATGAATAAAAAGAAATTTTTACGGTCGTAGTCAACGGTTCAGCCCACTCAACTCAAACCATACGCTAAGAAACCATGTATTTAGTGGTGGAAATCGTTGCCGAATCGGTCCGAGGCTGACTCACGTAATGAACTTTGTCTTTTGGAAACTTATAGCTGTGGTAGTACGATATACATTTTCAAGACAAATATACATTAAACAAAAAATCGACATACGTCTATAGAGGATCTGAAATGAATTTGTTTTTTTTTTTTTATTATTTTAGATGTATAATACACGATTTTAATTGTTAGTTGGTTTGGTGAAGGGTTGGCTTTTGCTAAAACCCTAACAAACTTCAAAATATTCGATAAAGAAAAGCAAGGACTATTGATGGACAGGAGAAGATTACATCGGACGGACCATGAAGATGTTCCATCACTTTTGCATAGATGTGGTCCTGATCTGACAACCAGAAGGTTAAACTTCAACGTTCGACTAGCCGACGATGCCAGTGCTGTCGTCCACAGCTGCTTGAAGCCGTGAAGATCACAAAAAGAGATGGTAATTTCTACTAAACAATTACGTAACCGATCTGAATACGTTCCGTCTTAATAAACTTTTAAGAACTAAGAACGTAAAAATTTACTTGTAGAAACGTCTTAAATTGCCCATTATCATCACTCTTCCACATGTTAGATAAAGGCAAATTAGTTTAAAGGAGAATATTTGATTAAGTTAAGCTGCTCGTAAGCAAAAATGCCAGCAGCGGATTTTAACTTAAATTCGCAGTTAGTACTTCAAAAAGCCTGTTATGGGAGAGTCTTTTTTACGATTGCTCATACTGGTATTAGATCTATCTCTGAAACTGAACCGATTAGGGAAACAAACTATGCTTCTATGTCAGTCAGCAATAAAGAGTCCTATGGTGAAAGCCGTACAAGTTTCCGTAAGTATTTTGTAAGTTAACTGGGTCACATGCATTCCCTACTATTTGAAAGTAGTAAAAATAATTTATTAACGGCTAGTTTTTGTAAAACGTTTATTTCAATGATCGAATTGGTCGAAGACAGAGTTGGTGCATTTCACAGGCCAACGTTTATAAAAGCTAAATTATGATACAACTTGCTTTATTGAACAATCTTAGTGCAATGCATATACACAAAAAGAAAGTTACATTTTACAACAAATGAGCATCTATTGAGTTCACAGATTGAAATCGTTTTAGATAAAGTTCGGGGCGTTTTGCTCCATCGGAAGAGTGTACAAAGATGGAAACGACGAGTTTCAATTATCGTCAAACTGAGAATAGCGCTCCTGGCATGCTATTTCACCGTCGCTACTAGTTATGTTGCGGAGTGGACTCGATTGTATCTGTTTGGAATGAACAGTGAAGAGCTAAACAGAACGTACGACGAGCCTGCCAACAAACCTAGTCAGACCTCGAGCTTGTTCGGAGAGGAACAGAGACACAAATTCGGGCCTGCCCATATTGACCTTACCTGACAGTGAAAATGGGAATGCTAGCTGAGTAAACTCGGCTATCTATCGTCTTTCAGGGAGAACTGTGCAAGTAGGTGTTCTTATCCACTGTTGTCCGCCCACGCGCCCCTTTTAGCGCTTCCTGCGGACGACGGTGCGGCAACAGAGAGGGAGGAGGCTACACAGTGCCTCCTTTCGTTCTCACCTGATTTTGTGCTCTTATTCGCAATGTCGTTTTGTATCTTCTATGCGTTTAACCGTTGCCTACCTTTAAGTATGCTTAATTTGTTTTTATGTTCATACTCTGCTATTTATCAAGCTAATTTTCTGATGACAATTTATGGTCTCAGTGCAATTCGATTGTTCTTAGGTAGTAACTAGGCCCGCTATAGGAAAAGTAGTCAGTTCCTGTTCGCCAGATTGGTAACTAGAAAAGACACAAAGACAAAAGCAGCGTCACCGTCTGTTTTTCGTGCAGAATTGACCTCTCTGTATATGTTGTGACGAAGTGAGTATAAACCGATGTGTTGAGATATATATATATATATATATATATATATATATATATATATATATATAGAAGCCTATACATCGACCCAAAGACGATCAGGACGATATGCTGAGAGCTAGCGGCAATAAAGAAGTTTCTAAGGCCAAAATTCAACTCCCGATTTCCTTAATGAAGCACTTACACTCTTGTATGTCGTGCATATGCTATCCATATCATGTGTACTGATAAGGTCTTTTTGCTCAGATAGATCCCTAAAGATATCTTATGGTTATTTCTAGCACAAATAACGAGCAATAAATCCCAGCTATTCTCCTTTAAAGGCTAGTCCTTGCGTCGGTGGTTCTCCTGCTGCTTAATGTTCCACTTAATGGGGAATATATATTTTTTTCCTTAAGAGAAAGAGTAACACTGAGAAACAGTCGAGGCCTGCTCCCGACGGAACATGAGTCAAAGGATTTAACCGGCATCGTACTGGCCGGCATTATCCAAGCTTTTGCACTATCAATCTCTACCAGCTTCACAGTTCTTCGTTTACAAGAGAACTCCTTCAATTCAAAGGCATCTTGGACCCTTGCCACTGCTATGACCATCATGCCGCTGTTCCCATCTACCGCTTGCTCAAGATGGAAAGCCAGTAGCCACGCCAGGTAATTTCGCTGCTAGCGATAATCGAGATACAGGTAATGCCAATGCCGGTAAGCAACAAAGGTAGGACGCATACCACAATAACGGAGCGCCAACGATTATGACGACGAGCATAAAAACGTACTAACGGCAGCTGACTGGAGGAGGAGAAACAAACAAATCTGCTTTTTTGACCATATAGAATTGATACATTACAATATAACTTAACAGCTTTGTAACCAGCAGTAAAAGCAGCAGTAAGCAGCAGCAGCAGCTAGATCGTTAGTCCATCCGTCAACCAATTCCAGAGCCCGTGCCTGCCAGTGGACGCACAAAACGCTACGAAGGTTGACACTGGTGAGCTTGGCCAGCGGTAAAGAAAGAGCAGGCAGAAAAGGGTAAGATAAGCAGAGGGCCTAAGCATTTCGTTTAGACGGGACGAAGCTTGAAAGGCAAGAACCTGCTGAGTCGTAGACAGCAAATATGGGAAGGTGTACACGAAGCTTTAGAACCACTTGCCACTGACGCAACCGCTGCCACTGTCGTTGGTTCGTTTAGTCAATTCGTCCGACGTTCGTTGGAATTGCTATTGTCAAAGTGCACCATGCGGGACTTTTGGTCACCATCCTCGTCGCTCCCCACTGTCTGCCACTGCCTGCTGACGATGTGCTTTACCCCAATGAACTTGCAAGCCGGCTTCCTTAAGGAGAACAACAATGACAGCAATGCGGCCACAAACATGCGCTTGTGGCCCAGCCAGGCCGCTTTTTTGCCCCCATACTCCCAATCCGCTTGGGCATCTCCTGCGCGTTGAACCCATGCTAGCCGCCACCATCAGTGCTTAAGACGGAGGGTGGTGTAAGGAAAGAGACAGCCCACACAAACACTGCCAAAAACGCTCCTGACTTCTTTTCTGTATTGTGTACGCCGTAACTCGGAGAAGCGTTTACTGCGTCACCCTGGCAGCCAGCGCAGACTCCTGCTTGGCTTTGTCCAGCCTTCAAGGCAACATGGATGTCGGGGTGTAGTGCCTCAGTTGAATGTGCGGACAATACCTCGAAACACAAAACAGCGGTTGGAGAGCCTTGTCGAGCCGGGATAGGCAGAGCCAAAAGGATGAAAGAAGTGGGGATTCTTCAGCAAACGAAACCTTCTATTTTTCGAAGAAGCTTCTTTAAGGCCTGCGCCAGAAGCAGTAGCGAGAGTCTTTGTCGCTATTGACGTTGTCCCGGCTCATAGTGTTGTTGTTGCTGCTGTTGTCATTGTTATTATTGATTTCGTCCTTATTGCCACCACAACAGCCATCACCGCCTCCGGCGCCCTCCTATCTCAACAGCAACATTACCACAATTTCTATTGGATTATGTATGTTTTTGAGTCAAGAATTATAATGACAACGAACAAGTACGCGCGAAGCCACATGAGCGAACTTAGCAACTATTAATAATCATATAAGCTGTTTACGTTCGTACATGCAAGTTCTACTAATAATGGATACCACTTGATTAGCTAAGGAGTACATTTTGTATGCATCATCCGAAAACAAATATTGGTCCATCCGCCATATGGTCCCTGTTCGTCTAGAGATACTGTTTTTTGAAACAAAGATCAAGGCATGCAGCGATCAAACGACCATCGACCCTTTTCTGTGCAACCTTGCCAGAAGGGCTCAAGGCCACGATGTCCGATAGAAGGCTTTAGATATTGAAGCCAAAACTTTTGTTTTAGTGTGTTAACCTATGTTGGATATCCTCAAGGTTGCCAAGGACAGATATAACTAGCAAAAAGTCGATATACTGCCTAAATATGATTCTAACAACAGAAAGTTGAATGTATGTGAATCGGCAGGCAACATACCTTTTTTGTAGGCGATAGTTAATCAGTAAAGTTAACCGGCTGTGGCAAGTCATGCTCGTGCCCTAATGCCTCATGTGTTTCGAAAATAATCTGCAATGATCATTTGAAAAATATCTAAGCATCGCTAAAGAATATATATCCTTATATACCTATATTTACAAACATAATATGTTACAAAATACAGGGCAATTAATGCAACGTGTATATCTTTCCAAGGCTCCACCAATTTGGATTAATTTTTCTTTTCCTTACAACATGATGTATGTCTAAATGGACAAGAGGTTCTATATATATATATATGTATATATGTATGTAAAGCAACGTATCTAGTTAGCGTATACCGCATTACTACACCCAAAGGACTGGTGAAGCAAACAGCGGCCTGTAAATTGGCTCATATTTAGCTGCTGCTGGGTTCAATTATAGTACGGCAAAACGTTTAGCGTATACCTATTTAACAGACAGGCCCTCTTTAGTAATGACCTTTTGAGTCCGAAACTAAACCTATTTTTAAAGGTGTACTTTTATGAAAAAGTCGGCCAACTAAATGTCTTTTGTGGAAGATTTTGTTGAACTTAGCAGGGTGTAACGAATAACGTGGCGCTAAGGACCTTCCATATTGACACTTAACCCAAACAAGCTGGTAGGTACCACCAGCCAGAATGCATTTGCCTTGTCTGAATAGAACAGTTTACGATCTTTTTTTACATTTTGGTTACTTTTATCAAATCGTTATATATATGTAGTCGTAATTTTATTAACATATTGACATTCTAATTTGTTTGTGAAATCAGGGTTATTTTTCTTATAACATATTTTCATTACTACTATTAGTAAAACCTATGTTTACGTCACATATTTTTCCGCATACCTATATATATATAAGCAAGAAATAAATGTTTCTTCCGAGAGATAACAAATTTCATTTATTTCATATTCACATTTTGATAAAGATATCATCGTCATTCGTGGCTTCTTCAGCATCACCATATTTATCATCATCATCATCATCGTCATGCCTACCGTCGATATTTCGCTTGCTTTTTCTCAATTTGCCAGTAACGCTATACCATTGTTTAATCTTTATCGTCGCCGTCGCCGTTGTCGTCATCGTCGTCGTCGTCGTCTATGTTAATCATGTAATCGTCATTGTTGCGTCGGCGATCTCATCATCAAGTCACTGTTTGCTGGCAATCAACCGTCCAAGTTGATGCTATTTCTCGTCTCCTCGGTGGGTAAGTGGGCACTCGTATATATCATCCTTGTCTCTGTATTTTGTTTTCATTATGTTTACTATTTCCATCTTCATAATCTGCATTTTATTCTCTCTCTCTCTCTCTCTCTCTCTCTCTCTCGTGCTCTCTCTCTCTCTCTCTCTATCTATCTCTCTCTCGCTCTCTCGCTCTCGCGCGCGCGCTTCCACCTTCTTTCTTGTGATTACCTAACCTGCAATTGTTTCTGAAGGATTTAGGACATTTGTTATTTCTTTCGCTCTCTTGCTCACGTACCTTCTCGCAACCTCTTTTGCTCAATTGCTATTCTATAGTCTATTTTTATGCTGTGTTAATGGGTTTGCGTGTAGTTTTATCTGCCTGTCTGCTTGCCTTCTTCGTATATCTATATATCGTCGAACGGTGAAAATGGCGGGAACACATAAATAGATATATATATCTATATATATATATATATATATATATATGTATATATATATATGTATATATACGTATATATATATATATGTATATATATATATATATATATACGTATATATATACGTTAACTTTATGCTTACAATGCTAGCTAAGAAGAATTAAAATCCTCGAGCATTAAATTTCCTTTATCTTCTTTTCTGCAGCCTTCGTCAACTTTAGTACGTAATAATTTCTCTCTCTGTCCCTTGCACGTCCACTCTTCCTTACCATTTATTGTCAATGTAACCTCACCACAACATTCTTTGCGCTTACGTATCTCTCTCTCTCTCTCTCTCTCTCTCGCACAAAACATCCACACACACTCTCATACACACTCTCTCACTCACACACACACACACACACACACACACACACACACACACACACACACACACACACACACACACACACACACACACACACACACACACACACACACACACACACACACACACACACATACAGACATTGTTCCTATCTCTCTCGCTGTTTCGATTTTGTCTTCTCTCTAACAAGAGTGCTTTCATCTCGCCCTGTATTCATTATCGCGTTTCGTAAGTGATGTGGTGCCACCATTTATTATTAATCTCGCGTTCGTGTATAATGGCGTGAGCGTCTATTATGGATTTTTACTCGTCTTTCGAATCTCTTTTTCTTGTATCTGCCCGCCGATTTCTGTGAAACAATATCAATAATAACATTGATAGTTTTTGCGCTTTCTCTCTACCTCGTTTTCGATTTGGCCTTCCCCGTTCATATTCACACTGTACCGCCATACCCGCCATCATAATCAATATAGTTTTACCTTTTCATAGCCTATAATGTCGAATAAACGATCAACGAGTAAGTAACTATTGACGCGAGCATCAACTGCGTTTGGTCGTAATGTGCTGATCAATTAGCGATGTCTATATAATTGTGTGTATATATATAGTTGTGTGGTTCAGTATATGCTTGTGTTTTGCGCTTATTTTTTTTCCAATAATTAAGACCGTTATTGTTCTCTAGCAGCGGTGTTTCAGGAGACGTATCGCAGAGAAAACAATTTTTCGTTGTCTATCACAGTTCGCTGGGAAACGGCATAAGCCGGTTATTTTAGGAAACATTTTAGCTACGTACGAAGGTTATCATTATCTTGTAAGATCGCTACTTAATCTTTTTGTTTTTTTTTTTTTTTTTTTTTTTTTTTTTTTTTTGTAAATTTATGTTTG